>NC_042620.1:26937670-27285913 GCF_901001135.1 Rhinatrema bivittatum | reverse complement strand
CCTCCAGTAATTTAACTCATTACAAATTTTTGAAAATTTCCGTACCACCAATAAAATATTTCAAAACAGCACATACATCAAATAACATTCAATAATTAAAACTAATAAGGATTTTAAAAAGCCCTTGCTGTCCCCTTCTGTGGGAGCTCTTGATTTCCAGTCACCCTGATATTGTCCAGGATTAGGAGGTTATCCTCTCTCTCTCACACATACTCACATGTCCATTCTCTCTCACACATACACTGTCACATACATACACATACATGCTCTTATACCCACCATAACATCTCGCTCTCACAAACACTGACACACTCTCAGGCTCTAAGACACTCTCTCCCCCTCCACACACCCCCCTCCACACACACACACCCCCTCATACATAAACTCTTACTCCTCTGGATTTTCTCATACACACTCATGCTCTCACACTCACTGGCTCCCTCACGTACACACAAACACACACACCCAGGCAAGCTCCCAGTCATTCTCACACACACACACACACACACACACTGACCCCCAGGCAGACTCCCATTCATACACATGCACACACTAAAGGCAGACCCCCTCTCTTTCTTTTGCCAGCAACCTCGGAGCCTCTCTCATTCCTCTGCTGCCACTGTCACTGCTGCCGCATGGCTATTGGGGAGGTGCCGATTGCTGCTACTGACACTGAAGCCCATTCTGCTGCCTCCTCTGTGCAGGCCCCGTGGGCTTCCACTTTCTCCATGCTGATCTCGTACATTGTGAGATGCGCATAGAGAAAGTGCTACTCTTGCACATTCCCAAAGATTACATGTGCCAATCAGTAAAAAGTAATTTTTTTTTTTTACCTTTGCTGTCTGATCTTAGTTTTCTAATCAGTTGGTCACAGGCTTTTTTTTTCCACCTTCCCTTTCTTATTTTTTTCCACCTTCCCTTTCTTATTTTTTTGCCAATTCCTTTAATATTGTGTTTTTTTCTATTTCTTTTCTCTCCATCTTCTTCTCTCAAACACACAGTCAGGTTCTCATTCTCACATGCATTTCTCTCTCTCACAACACACAGGCTCTCACTGTCACATGCTCTCACTCTCATACAATCATTCATACACACAGTCTCTCACTTGCACATGCTGTCTGACTCACACCCAGGCTCTCTCTCACTCCTCATGCTGTCTTGCTCAAGCACAGGCTCTCACTGTCACATGCTCTCTCATACAATCATTCATACACACAGAGGCTCTCACATGCTGTCTCTGCAAACATTCAGGTCCTCACTTCCACACACAGTCTCTCAACTCATCTCATACACACACGCACACACACTCTACAGACCCTCAGCCTCTCTCTCACCTCTGGGCCTCCTCTTCGCAGGTTGCCGCAGGATGGGCTCTGCAGCGGCCCTGATCTTCTCGGGCTGCGGCGGCCCTGCTACCGGGCCTCTTCCTCTTCTCGGGCCGCTGCGACTTGGGATTCGCAGTGGCCCACGGCGGCTGCTCCTCTTCTGCATGCGCTGATGCTCCTCCGGCAATGTTTACTTCCGGGGCCCTGCAGGCAGGAAGGAGGAGGAGCGCATGCACGTTTAAACACGATCTTTTTCTTCGGGCCGTGGTGATGTGAGCTCCACCACGGCCCTGCTGATCTGCCTGCTGTGTGTCGCTGCTCAGCCGCCAGTGGGATGAGGTCCACTGGCGGCCGCATGAGCCTCCCTGCGCCCGGGGGCATTGGCTCCCCTGGGGATACCACTGCTCGTGGCGCCCTAGGCCCAGGCCTAGTGCTTCCACCGGCCCTGGCTTCCGCTCTCGGAGAAATGTTACGTGATTGGGATGACCGGCCCACCGGGGCATGCCCGAAGCCCCGATAGGCCAATCCGCCCCTGGGCAAAGGGGATCTCTAAGGAAGTGATGGGAATTGTAAAGCTAAATTAATTGAAGAGATGAGCAGACAAGATGGGCTGTACGGTCTTTTTCTGCCATCATGTTTCTAAAATTACAGCACTGATTAAATTGAAATTAAAGAAAACCTTAATTTTCATATTTCATTGGCATTCCAGTGGATCCAGTGGAATCAGTTTCAGACAGAGTCACTCTTATTCTTAAGGAGCTTCTTAATCCATTTTAAATTCCTATTTTTTAAATTTCTGTTTATATTTACAATTAAAAGTACTTATCATAGCTTTGACTTCTTGCTGTTTCCTTCGATGAAGCAGTCTCCAAGCGATATTTAACATTCCACTAGCGGAACCTGCCACATATCCAAGTTTCAAAAATAATCTGCTTCACGGTAAGCGCAGGGTTCTGATGGCGATGATAAGCACTTTTAATTGCAAATATAACAGAGATGCCAAAAAAAAAGTAATTTAAAATTATTTAAGAAGCATTCACTGTTGTCCGTTTTTGTAAGGACTTTCAAGTGAGGTCTATGATTATAGCGAAGCACCAATTAAATTTGCCATATTAACGGTAGCTGTGTATGAAGACCCTCATTAATATTTTGAACCGAGTGCTGGACATCACAGGCCTATTTAAATACAATTTGTTAGTTTACAAAGTGGTTTTTATTTTTGTGTGAGTTGCATAAAACAACATTCTGAGAATTGTATGCATCTGATGGTGTTGAGATGTTCAGTCCTCACCTTCATCCTCCTCTGAGTCCCAGCGAGGTGCTGTAGTTCATCCGAGAATGCTGCAGAAAGGAGCTGATGCAGCTGCTTTACACCCCTGTTCTCTCTGAGATGTTAATGCTGGAAAACCCTGACCGCTGTCACTCTGAGTCACCCTCACATCAAGTCATGTCTGTCCTTTATTTTCTTATGCAGAGATCGATGAATCCAAGAGAAGACATGAAGGGAGACATCCTGAGGAACCCACTCAACATCTGGAAATGACTGTGTACTATGCTAATTAAAGTTATTCTTTTGTCTGGATGGGATTTTTAAACGTTTTTTTTAATATACTTTGAAACTTTAAGAATATAAAATTACATGACATCTTGTTAAATCATTTGTATTTTACAAAATTCAAATCTTTAAAATATAAAGTATCCCCAAGATTCCATTTATAAAATGGGAGAGAACACCAGGCCCATAAAACACGACTACTACAACCTTGGGGAACCGGAGAAATGTCTGCGGTACCTAGAACTGCCTTACCCTTCTGTCAGCCCCAGCCTCTTCACTTTGTCCATAGCCCTCAACCCCCCCTGGGGCATCATCCAGTTCGGCAGCAGCTGGCTCAAGGGATCCCCACACACCGGCCTCAGAACAAACTCTGCAGAGGAAGGGGAATAGAGAACTGGGAAAGGGCTGATCGCATCGCTGCGCAGATTTTAAAAAAAAATTCCCCCCCCCCCCCACGTGTGACTGGTCGCGAGCGGGCATCAGATTTTATAACACGCGTGCAGCGGTGTGCGCATGTTATAAAATCAGCACGTCCATGTGCACGCACCAGGAACTGCATGCATATGGCCGCCCACACGTTTTTTGTTTAAATCTACCTTTTAGTGTTTGGGTAATTGCCAGGTTCTTGTGGCCTGGTTTGGCCTCTGTTGGAAACAGGATGCTGGGCTTGATGGACCCTTGGTCTGACCCAGCATGGCAACTTCTTATGTTCTTAAGTAGAAACAGAAACGGGCAGACAAAAACTGAACTGGAAACTACAACAAGCCAGAGACTCTGCATGCAGTGCAACAATGGGAAACAGAAATATCGCCATTCCTCATAATACAGCAAATAAAATCAAGAAATATAAAACATCAATAATAGTATAATCATATTTACAATTCAAGGTACTCTCGATTATCCATAAAGTTATCCACAACCTCACTGTCCTCAATACCTCCACTCTGCTAAAACTACATACCTCCTCCAGACCTATTAGGAGTGCCTACCAAGACACACTATTCGCTCCCCAAGCCAAAACTTCTATCAGAAAACGTGCCATCTCGACAGCTGGCCCACACCACTGGAACGCGCTTCCACACGATCTAAGACAAGAATCCTGCCCAGCTGTCTTCAAAAAGAGACTAAAAACATGGCTATTTAGCCAAGCCTTTCAGGATATTTAACTCACCTTCCATGCAACTTTACTTTCTTCTAGCTACATGAGTATTTCTAGTTCTCTTGTTTTGGATGAGCTTAGTATCTGACATGTTTAAACAATCTCCCTTGATCTTATAAGTCTATGCTTAGACCAGAGTGTTACATTTCCTGTTAAATTTTTTTGATTTTCTAAACTAGTTCTCTGTACCGCCTCACAGTGAAATTGAAGTTAAATGTAAACCGGTATGATTTGTATCTCTACAAGAATGTCGGTATAGAAAAAAAATAAATAATAAAATAAATACTAATAAAATAATGAATATTTCAAAACGGCTGATTAATAGAACAACATCCAATAATTAAAAACTCATAAAATTGTTTAAACTTTTCTAAAAACTAATAAAATATTCAAAACAGCAGATACATCAAACAACATCCAATTATTAAACTAAGGATTAAACAATCTCCAACCCTAGGAACATTTGATTTCCAGATGCTCTGAGGATGTCGAGGATTAGTGAGAGGTGAGGGGCAGGGCAGTGCTGGAGGTTGTGTGCACAAGCTTTCTCCTCATACACATGCACTTCCCCCTGCCACACACACACATAAGCACTCCTCCCCTACCCCTATATACACACACTCTCTTACCTCCACATACACCTACATAAACCCTCTACCTCTGGAAAAACAGGGAGCAGCAGTCTCCTCTTTCAGCCAGTGTAGCCCATGGGTTTCCTCCTATGGGCCATGCAAGGTGATATCTCAAGGTAATAGAAGGGCAAGCTAGGTATGTAATGGGGCAAGTCAAAGTGGCATTTCCACACAACATGCCTGCCCCACGCCCCTTTAAATGAGCTATAATAGACATTACAAGAAAAAGTCCCAAGGGCTTTCTCTACACAAAGAAGCCCTGTCAGTTTCAGTCCCCCCTATCATTGTCATTATTTGATAGCATCGTTCAACCATCGGTTCTAGATGGGAGTGAGGTCTGGAGTCTACACAGAGTGGGACAGAATCTCAATATAAACCCTGCACCTCCAGTTCTGTAACACACACCACATCCACAGAAATTCCCTCCACAACGCAGGTCGAACATTTCCCATTACAACTTATCAGACGGCAAAATTTATATTCAAATTGTAATGTCACCTCAGGAAGAGCAACATCCACTCCCTTCCACTCACACTTTGTAAAGTAACATAAAACCGTGACAAAAGACCCTCAGAATCTATGAACTCCCAGGACTCAAACAGCAAAACCCTAGCTACGAAAAGGCAGCTCTGCAAATATTACACCAGGCCCTAGAATACTAAGGCCCCTCCTGTTGGGGAAAAAGAACAAGCTGGATTGCTACAGATCCCCACTCAGGAACTACACACAAGCAGAATTCCTCCCCTCGGTCACACGTACAGAAGATGGACAGACCCTCGCCTAACGCAGAGCAAGGGACCACAAATCAGAAACAGAAACACGCGAACAAAACGTGAAGCCAGATTCTATGAGCAGTGCGATACTGGAGGATGAGAAACAGAAAGGTAATCCTTCCTGCACTCTGCAAAATACTAAAACAGAAGAGAGGGGTCTGTGAAGGAGGTGAATTTGGAAATGGGGCTAGTGAGGAGGTAAAAAGGGGGGAATGGGAGTCGAGGTGGGAGGTGAGAGAGACAAGAAAGGGGCTGGGCCATGCCGGGAGAGGTGAGTGACAGGGAAGGAGCCGGGGCCGGTGAGAGAGAGTCAGAGGGCTGGGGGAGGATGAGCAGAGAGGGTGAAGATGGGGATCTAAGGAGTGGGTGAGAGAGAAGTGCGAGACAAAGGGGGAAATGAAGGGGCTGGAGAGGGGGGTGACAGAGGGAGAAGGAAGGCTGGCGGTCTAAGTGAGCAATGAAGAGAGCAACGCTCCTTCCACTGCCTTCCAGCTCCTTCCCAGTCCCCTTAGGTCTTTCCATCTCACTCACTCCCTCTTGCTCTTCAAAAGCTTTTCCTCCTTTTTAACCCTTCATAAAAGGTTATTACACTTTCTCACCCTTCTTCCAAGGCTGTTCCTTCTTCTCAGCTCCCTCCCTTCAGATTCCCCCCTCCCCTCTTCTGACTCCCTGCAGATGCTTTCACCCCCTTTCCCTATATACTTTCTACCCCTCAGGCCCTTTTCCCTTTGTAACACCCCCCCCCCCCCCCCAGGCTCATTTCCCTTCCCCCTCCCTTTTCTTGCACGATCAGTGATGTTTTCCTCTGCGGCAGCCCTCCTCCCGATCCTTCCCTCTGCGGCAGCCCTCCTCCCGATCCTTCCCTCTGCGGCAGCTCTCCTCCAGATCCTTCCCTCTTCGGCAGCCCTCCTCCCGCTCCTTCCCTCTGCTGCAGCCCTCCTCCCGATCCTTCCCTCTGCGGCAGCCCTCCTCCCGATCCTTCCCCGGGCCGGCAGCAGGAGCAGCTTTTAATTGGGCCTCGTCTCCTACTGCTGTGGGGCCCAACCACACAGCTCGCACCGCCCGACCGAGCGCCCGTGGCAGCAGAAGACGAGGCCCGATTAATTGCTACTCCTGAAGCCGGTCCGGGGGAAAGTCGCGAGGAGGGCTGCAGGGTGCCCTCTGTTGCTCTTCAGCCGCATGGCTCGATGTTAACCGCTGGCTCCTACCTCGGCAATGGCATCTCCTTCAGCCTGCCGGCACGGGCCCGCCACACTTCTGTTTCTGAGCCCGCGCCAGCAGGATGAAGGAGATGCTGCTCCTGCGGCCACTGCCAGCGCCTCTGGTCTCTCGTGTGGTGCGGGCAAACGTATTTGCTATTTGAACCGGACGGGGCTCCGTGTCTATGGAGCGTCCCCCGCGATACAAGCAGCTCCGCAGGAAGGAGAGGAGAGGCACTGGTGCTGGGCGGAAGGAGAAGGCACACCCTGGAGGAGACGGAGGCGCTGGGTAGACAGCCAAAATCCGAACAATCTCTGGATATTTGAGTTCCCCTCTTGCCTTCCGGACACTAGTCTGAATTTCCATGCTGTCCGGAGAAAATCCGAAAAGTTGGCAACCCTACAGACAGATCCTCGCCAAATACAGAATAAAGTATAAATAGAAACGTGGACAGAAACTGGACTGGAACCTGCAACAAGACAGACTCTGTATGCAATAAGAACATAAGATATCCCATACCGGGCCAGACCAAGGGTCCATCAAGCCCAGCATCCTGTTTCCAACAGAGGCCAATCCAAGTCACAAGTACCTGGCAAGTACCCAAACATTAGAAAGATCACAAGCTACTATTGCTTATTAATTACTGTCATAGCAGTTTATGGATTTATTCTCTAGGAACTTATCCAAACCTCTTTTAAACCCAGTTACACTAACTGCTGTAACCACATCCTCTGGCAATGAATTCCAGAGCTTAACTATGCGCTGAGTGAAAAAGAATTTTCTCCAATTAGTCTTAAATGAGCTACTTGATAATTTCATGGAGTGTCCTCTGGTCCTTCTATTATTCGATATGATAGAGATCTTTAAGATCATGAGAGTTCTTGAACCAGTAGATGTGACTCTGTTCGAATAATAGAAGGACTAGGGGGCATTCCATGAAGTTAGGTGGGTGGTTGTTTTTTTATTAATTCATTTTTTTGGAATTTTCTTTATTTTGTTTTTTTTTTATACCCATCATGTTTCAATGAGGGTTCCGTTTTATATGTCTGGCATGTCCTGTTTTTCCGATAGGAGGTGTGGATTAGGGTTTCAGGAGGGATGTGTTTGGCTTGTCCTGTCCCTTCCCAGGTACAGTCGCTGCTGGTTCGGTTTTGGGAGTTAGTGCGTTTGCCGTATAGGTTCCTAATGTCTTTTCCGCAGGCTTTTATGTGACTCGCCAAAGTTTCTGGCAGTGAAAGGTGTCTGTGCGTCTGTGTTACTGAGGTGACACCAGAAGTGGAACTTTGTTTTGCATGGCGAGTAAGTGAGGGCCTGTCTCCCCCAGCCTGACATCAACACAAAAGGCCGGCTCAGGGTGACGCGTGATAGCGGGTGACGGGGGACATTTCGGGCCCTGCCTCGGTGGATGATATCGGGGCAAGGGAGGCAGCCTAGAGGATCGGTCCCACAGCGGCAGGACATTTTGTGGTGCACGAGCAGCTTTGGCGGTCCACTCCCTGCCCCTTTGTCAACAGGACGGCTTAACCCTCCCAACTGAAATCTGAAGATGAAACAGAAAAGGGAGAAGAAGAAATTTCCCTCCTGTGGGCTTGTCAAACCCCAGCGCGCATTGTCAAAAGGCGTCAGATGCAGAGCAAAGTGTGCCTGCTGGCTTATCAGAAGCTTTAGTATTCCAGAGTGCGATGATGCTGCTGAACACCGCTGCCCATGCAAAAGGTTATCATTCAACCTGACAGAAAGAGGTTCTAGAGTGGAGTTGTAGCCTAGTGGTCAGACAAATGGGCTCTAAGTGATGTTTTAGTTCTCACTCAGGGATTGGTAAGGTAAATTACCTCTCTCTCCAACAACAATAAACGTGGGGAATACCCTTTTGGGGATTTTTTTCAAAAGGCCGATATTCGGCTCCATTTGTCTGGCTAAATTTGGTATTAAACTGGTCAAGAACAAAATATTGCTCTGTTGCTGTGGAAATGATTTTTTGTTGAATTTCATCTATCCATTTTGAAAAAAAAAAAAAGTTCAATGATAAACTTTCAATTTCAACACCTACACTCCAAAGAAGGTATGAATACATTTTCAATAAAACTTAATAACACTTTTAACAAAATTTATCTGAAAAAATATTTTTTAGGAAGAGCAGAAGGTTTCATATAGAGTATAGGTGTCCCCGCACCAATATCATGATGGTTATAATCATTAACCTCCTGCCACCTCCATATATGTGATTTTTTCAAAATGATTCAACCCGACGCTAGCAGGACTGAGCTCAGACAGGAAAAGAGAGAAAAAATGCAGTACAGAGAGGATCAGGGGCGAGAGACAGACATTTCATGGATCATTCATTCTACTAGCAGTAAAGCCAATCCAAGGCTGGGGAAATACTGTGAAGTGTAGGAAGTGTGTAATTAAGATCTCTGATAGCAGAATCACACCCCATCCTCTCTTTTTTTTATCCCCCCTTCCAAAGCCCCTTTCACTCCATTTTTTCACTTGCTCTTCCCCCTTGCTCTTCTCCTTCACTCTTCACTTGCTCTTCACTTGATTCCTCCCCTCTCACAGCGTGAGAGGGGAGGAATCAAGTTCCATACAGACAGAGCTGGAGACTACGAGGGAGGGGCGGAGCTCAGGTTGCTCGCTGGTGATGCAGGCATGGGGCAACTTTCCTCTTTATTATATTCAGATTATTTTAATTAATTTGTATTGAACTGAATTCAGTTGCTCCTCCTCTGCCACCTCTCCTCTCCCCTCATCATCAGCCTCACATGGTCTCTCCCCCCCTCTTGTGATGTTATGATGACAGGAGGTGACATAATAAAAGGCAAAGCTGCCAGGGTATCTATTATGCAAAGGGTGGCAGTAAGCAGTGAGCATTTCTGCTGCTTGGGGCTCTGGATAGCAAGAGACCAAAGGACCTGAAGCTTCTGGAAGTAAACCACAAGCAAGAGGAGAAAGGGGAGGAGCATTGACTCAACATGGAAATGAACTACAAGCGAGAGGAGAAAGGGAAGGAGCATTGACTCAACATGGAAATGAACTACAAGCAAGAGGAGAAAGGGAGGAGCATTGACTCAACATGAAAATGAACTACAAGCGAGAGGAGAAAGGGGAGGAGGATTGACTCAACATGGAAATGAACTACAAGCAAGAGGAGAAAGGGAGGAGCATTGACTCAACATGGAAATGAACTACAAGCGAGAGGAGAAAGGGGAGGAGGATTGCAGCACAGAACAACTCTAACTGGAACTGAATATTGTACAAACTCCTCCCACCCCTCCTTCCAATGCTCCCTCTGCTCTCCCTCCTCCCTCTCTCATCAATCTCCCTGCCTTATCTCCTGCTCTCCCCCTTCCATGTTACTTTTTCTCCTTTGCTCTTTCCTCTCTGCCCACTTGCCTTTGCTGTTCTCTACATTTCCCTCCCTTTCTCTGTCTTGATTATGTTTCCCCTTTCCCTTTCCCTCACTTCTTCTTTTAGCAAAACACTTTTAGTGGTTAATATTATTTCCCTCCCATGTAAAATTCCCTTTTATTAGCAATAGAGCAGTGGTTCTCAACCCTGTCCTGGGGACCCCCCCAGCCAGTTGGGTTTTCAGGATATCCACAATGAATATGCATGAGAGAAAATTTGCATGTTATGGAGGCAGTGTATGCAAATTTTCTCTCATGCATATTCATTGTGGATATCCTGGCTGGGGACCCCCTCAGCCAGATATCCAACTGGCTGGGGGGGTCCCCAGGACAGGGTTGAGAACCACTGCAATAGAGTCATTGCTGCTGAGGGTCCCTGAGAGAGACGGAGCTGTGGGTTAATAGGGACAGACAGGGAAGTTTGTAAAGCTAAGGAAGCGCAGCCAGTTGTACAGTCTGAGCTGATCTTATCAGCACCCTCACAGCTGACTGAGACAGGTGCAGCATTCAGCTCTGCAGAAAGGTTCACTTAAAACCCAGTTGCAGTTACTGTGAAATTCCTTTTCTTCTTCCCCTGCTTGTAATGCAGTTTATTTAAAATCCTTTGGGTTCACTGTTCTGCCTTCATAACAAGCTCTGTCTATTAGCACTGTGGATCCTAGGTAAGTGAGTTTTTCAGTGATTCTTGTATGTTTTGGGTGTACAGTCTTTATTTGTCTGGATTCTGTGAAACCCCAGGTTTAGGGAGTCACAATGTCCTCAGAAAACCCTCCTGAAGGAGCAGGTGGTAGGGTATTTGGGAAACCCAGTTGGTGGGTGGGAGGTTGTCAGGAGAGAGGCACAAGTGCAGGAGCAGGCAAGGGCTCTGCAGTGCTTGCTAGGACCTTCAAGATCCAAGCAAGTGAGCAAGGGTTTAACCTCCGAGTGTCAGCTGATGCAGCTTTTGCTTTACTTCTGCTATGAATGTTTATTCCAGGGAGGTAAAGGAAGAGATGTGATGTGTGCGCTTCATTCCTGCCATGAATATTTAATTCTGGGTGGCTCTTGCCCTGTTTTCCCTGTGAACATTGAATTATTGGGTTGGGAAGCTGCAGGAAGGAGCCAAGGATGAGGCAGGAGCTCTTGTGCCACTCTCCAGTCCTTATGAATATTTAATTCAAGGACAAGGTGGGGAGATGAACCCAAGCTGTGGCAGCAGATCCTGCTCGCTCCTGCCATGAACATTTGATTATGGGGGGGAGGGGGAGGAGTCAGACACGGAGCAAAAGCTCCCTCCATGAACCTCTGGTTTGGGGCTCTGGCAGTGGCTGCCTGGGACTGAGCTGTGGGTCTCGCCTGGGTCTGGATGTTTCACAGCCTTGACCTAAATAATCAAAGTATGCAAGGTCTGGCCAATCCCATGTGAATTTTAACCTGGAGGTTTGCAGTGATAAGGAATGCAGAAGTACACATCTAGATTTGCTTTGTTTATTGCCCCCTCAAAAATACCCCTGCCTGCTTTTTGTGAGGGAACGTAGTTAAAGGAAAACTCTGCATATAGTTTTCTCCCGTGTCCGAACTCCAAACCAGAAATATTTAAAATACAACACGGGGAAAAGCCCATGCTTTGTTATATGCTCCTACTTTTACATGTGTAGAGGATGGACAGTAATCAAACAGCCCATTTCTGTGGATAAAAGAGCGCTTTACCCCCGGAAATGGCTTTCATTATTGTCTATAATATTGTCTATAATATTGTCTATATTACTGTATATAATGGTGATGTGCGTTCAGCCTTACACATTTTAAAGTCTGAACCTTTCTTTAACAGATAAAGAAGAAGACCGAAAGACTGGACCCCCTCCCCTCCCCTTCCCTTGACTGACTGTACCCCCTCCCCCTTGACTGACTGTACCCCCTCCCCTCCCCTTGACTGACTGTACCCCCTCCCCTTGACTGACTGTACCCCCTCCCGTCCTGACTGTACCCCCTCCCCTCCCCTGACTGTACCCCTCCCCTTGACTGACTGTACCCCCTCCCCTCGACTGACTGTACCCCGTCCCGACTGACTGACTGTACCCCCTCCCCTCCCCTGACTGTACCCCCTCCCCTTGACTGACTGTACCCCCTCCCCTGACTGTACCCCTCCCCTTGACTGACTGTACCCCCTCCCCTCCCCTGACTGTACCCCCTCCCCCTTGACTGACTGTACCCCCTCCCCTCCCATTGACTGACTGTACCCCCTCCCCTCCCCTGACTGTACCCCTCCCCTTGACTGACTGTACCCCCTCCCCTGACTGTACCCCTCCCCTTGACTGACTGTACCCCCTCCCCTCCCCTGACTGTACCCCCTCCCCTTGACTGACTGTACCCCCTCCCCTTGACTGACTGTACCCCCTCCCCTCCCATTGACTGACTCCCATCCCCATCCCTGTGTGAATGTGCATGAATGTGTTCCCTCACCTTCCCCTCCCCTAACCTCCCACTCCCTTGCCCCTTCCATCCTTGACGCCCTTCCCTTTTCCCACCATAAATCCCATTTCAGAACCCGGTAAGTTACAGCTACAGTCTTCCCCCATCTTCTCCCAAATATTCCTGAAAAGTACTGTCCTATCTCTCGTTTGCCTGTCTTGTCCAAAATGTTTTAAAAAAGTAGTTCAAGGTCAACTCTGGGGCTTTCTAGAGAAGATGTTAGTGTTTCATGCTAAACATGCAGGTTGCAGGAAGTGCTTCAGCATGCTGACAGCACTCACTGTCCCTTTATGCAGCCTGAAAGGATTTCCCTCTTCTTTGTCAGCCCTGGTTATGTCTTTGTTACTAGTTTTAACAGGATGCAATCCTTACGGCCATTTATTTATAGCAGGGAATTCCGTTCATTTTATTCTTTGTACATTTATTGATTTCCTTTTGTAAGATTTTGTGATTAATCAGGCTAATAAATCATAATCATAATTAAACAGAAAACATGACAAACAATCCAACAGGAAATCAATAACAGAGAAATGAACAAAACTCACAATCTCCAGAGCAAAATAATCTGAGTGAAATTAAACTTCACAGGCTCTTTCAAAGAGCCAGGTTTTGAGGCTTTTCCTAGAAATCCTGAATTCTTTCTCACTGTGTAAAGAGAGAGGAAGAGTATTCCAAAATATGCAGCTAAATAGGAAAACCCCCTCTCTCTTGCATGCTCCAGACAAATTTCTCTAGGAGAGGGAACTGGAAGTAATGCCAGCTGAGATGAACACCTTGCAGGCTCATCAGGAAGTAAGAGAGGCCATGATAGCCTGCAAATTAGCCTAAGAAAATAAAAACACATCTTTGTGCTAGAAGAGAAGTGAGGAGCAAAACTTAATGAGTTATCAAACTTAGCTCCTAATAAAGTAACATTATTTCTTAACTGAATAGAAGGAGCTGCCATCGGTGGGGAAGGAAGTGAATTTAATCTACATTTCTAGTAAAACAAATGCCCTCCGGGTTTCCTGGGTTTACCTTTATCTTCTTCTCCCCTATCAATCCCCTCCCCTTCCAGGTGGTGAGGGAGAGGAAGGTGAACAGAGACATTATTGATAAATATGTATTAATAATGCATCTAAATGGCAGATGAAATTGAATGAGGGCGAGCAATCCATTCTTTGGGATTCTGCTGACCTGGACTGGCCACTCTTGCAGACAGGATGCTGGGATTGATGGACCTTTGGTCTGATCCAGAATGGCATTTCTTATGTTATTTATCTAGCTCCAGCAGCAGAGAGAGAATAACTGATGTTATTCCATTTATTTTAAGTTCAGACACATTATCTAACCTTGCTGGCCTTTAGATGTAAAGTATTATGCACTTTACAAACTAGAGGCCTCATCCTCTCACTGGCAGTGCGGCCCGATTGATGGTGAGGGTGCTCAGTCCCATTGGAGGGACATTCTTGTAAGAAGGAGCAGTGAAATTGCTCTGTGGGAAGGAATTAGCTGCTGGGGGATGCACAATGGCCAAGGCTTGTGCTCTATCACTGAGCAGGTCATGGGTAATAACCACAGTGTATGCAACTCCCAGGGGAGGGGGATGGGAACATGCAGTCAAAGACTGGAGAAGAGGGGTGAGGTCAGGGATCAGACGGTTGGGCCTCTGGGGTCGGGAGGGGGAGAGGTCAGGGGTCACGGTAAGGGTGGGCTCTGGGGCTGGAGTAAGCTCTGGGGTCAGGGGAGAGGTGGGTATTTTTTTTAGATTTAGGTGTAGGTCCTTCAGTGAGGTTAGATCCTCTGGAGCTGCTCGGGGTACGTTTTCAGGAAGCTGCTCAGTGCTGAACCGGCTAAACTAAATTTGGGAACATTTCCAGCCGCCATGCTGTGACTGAAAATGTATCCAATAAACGTAATCAACGCTTATGGCCACTCAGCAGCTCTTCTGAAACCTTGCCCCTTACCTTGTATACAGAAATGGACACAATTAACTTTGTGATAGCCAAGATCAATGCCTGTACCGCAGATGGAAAGTAGGACATGAGAAATGCTCACACATCTCCTTTCTTTCTCTTTCTGGTTCCGCTCGTCCTGGCAACTTCTGCACCGGTGCATTAGATTTCCCCTTGCCATCCCGTATCCCGTGTGTGTGTGGTGTGACTGCAGTGACGACGACAAGGTAAGGAGCCTTTGCAAACATCACTTTGTGTCCTGTAATACTTTTAAAGGTCCTTGGTCAGCGGATTTGTCCGGCTGAGTTTGGAATTTAGCAGGACAAACCACAAAGTATTAAAATTGTGGGCCAATGAATGCTTAACTTACCTGGATAAAAAGAGATGACCGGGTGTGGGGCTTATGTTTAGATGGGTAGCAGCCCTGAAGTTAGCGAGATAAACTTACTCCACTGTCTTTGGATCTATCCAGCAGGAACTCGTACCTGGGTAAGTCCAGCTAACTTCCTGCTCTCGGCACCGCTGCATGGACCTATTAGTTTATAAATATAAATGAAGAAACATTTTGTTGGTATTCAGGGACTTCACAGTGATAATCAGTGATTTCTCAGAGACGAGTGAGCCATAGCAAATGGTTTAGTCCACTCACTACCCTAAACTAGGTCCTCCTCTGGGAGGAGCTTAGACTTTACACAAGGCACCCAGAAAAGACAAAAGAATAAATATAACAACTGAGGAATCACTAAATAGCAGTCAAATGTTTATTTATTAGCACAATCTGTGGTCAGAAGACCTCATTGATTCAGATGCTGGTTGGTTACTCCAGCTCTACCTGATACAAAAACCTGAAAGAACTGTGAGAGACTTGGTGCAGGACCCTGCTGACACCCAGTACTAACTCACCTGTCACTAATCCTTCACAAACAGTGCTAATAAATGAATGTTTGTTATTATATACAAGAAAAGGATTTACAGTTAACTCAAAAGGCTTGAAAAACTGGAAACAGCAAGGAGGAAAAAGAAAAAGAACAGTAACTACTGGCACTTAACAGTTTGTCTGCAGAGTGAAATGCTGCATCCTTCCCAGTCAGATATGAGGGTCCTGTGCAACCTTTTCCTGTCACCCCACAGCCGTACTTCCCAGCTGAAACAGCTCTCTCTCTCTCTTTCTGCTAATTCCAACTCTCATTCTCTCAGCCCGTTCTATCCCTCTAACAGATCCTCAGCAGCAGTGCAATGTCTGCTGAAACGAGCATCTCTCTCTCAGTGTTACAGTCTCTCTCTCTCAGAACCTTAGCAGCAGGGTGAAGACGTCGGTCCTGGGATTCATCCCCTCAGCTCCAGCTCCTGGTGCCAGTGGAACACTGCGCTCTTAGACAGCCGCCTGCTGACAGGCTGAAGATCATCTGAATAAAAAAAACATTCTCTCAATATACCAGGCAAATTATACTAACAATTACAACTCCTGCTCATCACCAAGAATAATTTTCCAAGTGTGTGGCTCAACTTTTGTGCTGTATCCGAGGGACATTTGAATTTCTGCTGACTCCGCCCTTCTAGCTCTTCCTCAACTCCATCCCTGAAACACCTCTGCTCGCTGCCTGTAAAAGACCATTGGTTAGAGCAGTGGGCTGGAAGCCAGGGTTTAAATCCCACTGTCACCACTCCTTGTGGCCTCAGGGTCAGATTGTGAGCCCACTATGAATAGAGAAATAACTACAGTACCTGAATGTCATCCACTTTGAAGTGCTGAAAGTTGGAATATAAATAAAAAATTTAAAAAAAACATCAGGCTCCTGATTGATTTACCCAAGTAACCTCTACAGTACTGATTCAATGGCCCATTTCTTTTTTTTTTTTGTTTAAACATTTTTATTGACAATGATAACAAATGAGGTTCATAACAGTAACATTACAATTCAATACAAATAATGGAATACACAATTGTCACCAATGAACTAGCATCTGTAGCTAAGGTTTTATGATAATTATAATAGTACATTCCCCAGTCCCCTCCCCAGCTACCGGGTATTCAACATTGGGAAAAGAAAGAGAAATACATAGGAAAGGAATGGAGATTTACAATATTATGCTAATCAGTTGCATAAAGGGAACATTCTGCTTATATGGAAAGTATATAAAAGTTATCCAACATATGTACATGGCCAAACATATGGTAATGCCACCCACACAGGTAATATACACCAAGATCTGAATACATGCCGAGAATGCTATGTGGATACAGTTACGCCGATTGCTGAGCTTCCAACCACTGCAGATAAGGATCCCAAACCTTATGAAAAGCTGGCAGGTGATCCAGGTGAACCGCTGTGAGGTGGCCTAGTTGATAACATGCATGTAGTCTGTTTTGTATTTTAGCCAAACTGGGCAGTGTGCTGCTAATTCTGTACGAGCTGCAATAAAAACTTGTAATGCAAATTGTTGTGTCTCTTTATTCAGCCCCTGTATAGGTGCTCTCAGTAATACATGCCAAGGTTTAAACTCTAGTGGAGTGTGGAGTATCCAGGACATCCAATCTATAATCAATGGCCAGAAACAAGCCAACTTAGGGCATGTCCACCAGATATGATAATATGTACCTACTTCCCCACACCCCCTCCAGCAGTACTGTGAGACTGCTGGATGAAATTTATGGAGAGTAACTGGCGTATAGTGCCAGCGATATAATAATTTATAGCACGTTTCCTGCAACCCAGTGGAGATGGAACATTTAGCAGCCGCTAGGTATATGGAGTTCCACTCCGTATCTGATAATAAGTGGTCGAAATCAGATTCCCACAAGGCACGTTACACTAACGCATTTCTGTAATAATGCTCGAATAGATTACCCATCAACCGCAAGGTGCCACTGCGTAATGCTCTGTGCGTAAAGTGGTGGAATTTAGCGTATAGTAAAAAATCTACTGCGTCTAGGGGATAGTGACTTTGAAGCTGCGCACTGGTCATAAGAGTGCCCTGTGATTGCACATTTTCCCACTTAATAATCCCTGCCGCTTTCAATGCCAGTGAGACTTTATTATGATGGGAATGTGGTAAGAGAGTATTAGTAAATAAGTGGGTCATGTTCGAATATAGTTCCTTACCTACTAAGAGCTCTTTTCATTGATGCCACACTCTAAGGGTGGTGCCCAGGGAGCTTGTTAGATAACCAATAGGACCCCAGGTAGATTGCGGTTGCCATGGGATTGCCGATATCGGTAGCTCTCCTAACAGGGCCTGCTCCAACATGACCCATTGTGGTATCTCTGCTGTTCTGTGTAGCACTACCAGTGCCCTTGGCTGTGCCACACTAAAATACCATGCTAGATTTGGTAATTGTACACCACCTCTGTTTTTGGGGAGATACAGGGTAGTCCTGGCTACTCGAGGGGGTCGCTTGCGCCAAATAAAACCGCATATCATTTGCTGTCACTTTTTGAGAAGAAAGAAGGTATATAAATGGGGATGGTGGTGAAAAAGTATAACAAACGGGGTAAGATGTTCATTTTGATAATTGCCAATCTACCTAGCCAAGAGTGCGTGTGTTGTAGCCAACAGTCAATATTCCCTTGGATAGTACTGAGAAGAGGAGTGTAGTTGAGTGTGAACAATTGATCAGTATGTGGCCCGATACGGACTCCCAGGTATTTCACAGATGAGTTCACCCATTTAAATGGATATCTTTGTCGTAAAAGTTGGACGACATCTTGAGGGAGCGTCAGGTTTAAGATTTCGGATTTGTCATAGTTGACCTTCAATCCAGAGACTGAGCTAGTTCCTGCATTACTCCTGGTAGAGAGGAAGTTGGGTCCGTTAGTGTTAGCATAACATCATCAGCGAATAGCGATATTTTGAAGTGATTGGAACCCCTCTGGACTCCATGTATATTGATGGCCTGTCGAATCCATGTAGTAAAGGCTTCTAAAAATAAAGCAAATAACAGCGGGGATAAGGGACATCCCTATCTAGTGCCACGTCTAATAGGAAATGGATTCCCATATCGACCATTAGCCTTCACCCTGGCATGAGGACACTCATAAAGCTTCCTTAACCCGCAGTAGTCGGTGATAAATGGGTTCAGACTGAGTGGTACTATGTTGTGACAGTGTCGTAAGGTCGGCTAGTAAGGAGGTTCGTTTGCTCTCTCACTGTCCTTATTGCAATGAGCCGCTCTAGCGATAACTAGCCTGCGGATCACTGCTTTGGAGCACTCCCATATAGTGACAGGGGACATGTCATCAGTTTGATTTTCCCGGAAATAATTAGATATTTGATTTTCCAAGTGACACGCGAAAAGTCTTATCTTTAAGTAGGCTATTGTTAAGTCTCCGGGGGCGTTCCCAGCCTCGGAGGTGAGCCCCGATCACAGCCAGCAAGGGGGAAGCGGTGGAGACCGCAACACCAGCAGAGCACAGCCTACCAGCAGAAGCAGAAGTAACCAAAACAGAATTCAAGCACGCTTGGTAGAGAATCAGCGGGGCAGTGGTAAGATCAAAGACAGGGAAGAGATAAAATAAAAGTAGTGAGGACTAAAAAAGGAGCGATGACAAAGCCAACCCGTGCACAGAGAGATGGTGGGACTGCATTACCCTTTGTTGCGAATGCGTGGGCGCGATCACCTGCTCCAGGGAGATTGTGAGCTCTTGGGCCACGGCACGGGTCAGGGAGGAGTCCCAAGACACACTGTGGGAGGTGAGTGTGTTCAGGCACGGGTGGAGCAGGAACAAAGCTGGACCAGAAAAAAGGCAAGGAATGTCAGGAACTGGAACAAGGCAGGCTCAGCCCTCCACTGGACCTACACGCACCAGTGAGATCCAGCAACGCAATGCTGGTCTCAGGAGTAGCCCTCCGGCCACTCAGCCCTTCTGGACCCGCCGCTTGGGAACGACGAGCGCGTGAGGCCAGACGGAGGCTGAGAGCAGGAACAGGACGAGACATGGAACTTGGAAGACTTGGACGAAGACTCAGGAAACTTGGAAGACTCAGACAAAGACTCAGGATACTTGGAAGACTCAGCACACTTGGAAGACTCAGCACACTTGGAAGACTCGGACGAGGATTCAGGAACTTGGAAGTCTCAGACAAGGATTCAGAATTCAGGCATTAGTACTGAGTGAGTACTGCATCGCAGCATGCCCTATACAGCCGCTCATGGCTGATTGTGGACCATGCCGGAGGCGAAGCAGACTCCAGGCAAAGCAGTGGAACTTGGAACTGGAAACATGTCGAAGATTCAGGAGAGACCTGCACTGGGGCGTGCCCTACACAGCCGCCTTTGGTTGGTCGCGGACCACGCTGAAGCAGAGCAGGTTCTGGCAGAGTCTTGGGCATGGACGGAAGCAGGCACAAGGTACACCGATGACCGAGACAGGATTTAAGACTCAGGATTCAAGACTCAGAACTCGGATTTCAGGAACAGACCTCAGCATTAAAAACAAGGACCTTCTGGAAACTTGTACTGCAGACATGATGACATGCCTTGTGCCACGAAGCGCCATACACAGCCCCCCATGGGCTGGTCACGGACCACAATGGTGGCATGCCAGGAAAGGTGGACAAGCAAGGAACCTGGAAGCAGGACAAGAGGCGGAGACGAGGACATCAGGATCAGGACTGGAACACGGGACATCAGGAATGCAGAACATGGAACATCAGGAACTTCTGGACACGGAACATCAGGACTTCTGGACAAGGAACAGGTGATGAAGGAGCTCCAACAAGGAACAAGACCAGGAACATCAGATGAAGGAGACCAGGAACATCAAGAACATGGAACAAGGAAGCATCTGGACAGGAGCAGACTATGGAAGACCTTGACTGGAGAAGAGGAACATGGACGACCATGGAACCGATTCGAAGGCCCCAAGGAAGTGGAAGAGAGCCCTTTTATAGGGATAGACTAAAGAGCAGACTGATGATGTCATCATTGGGGCCACGGGGCCTTTCCCACTGCTGGCCCTTTAAATATAGAATTGAGGTGCGGGCACGTGCCTAGAGGAGCCCGGGAGATGAAGGACAGTGGCGGCATTCCACCACGAATGAAAAGCATCCCAGCGGTGGCTCAAGCCGTGAAGAGCATGGCGTCAGTGTTTGCGGCAGCGGCGTGGCAGTCCAGGCCGTGCGAAGAGGACGTCCCGCCGGAGCAGTGGCAGCGTCGAGCCGGGGAGCAGGGCATCTGGCACAGCACGGCATCGGGAAGCAGTGAGTGGAGAGCCTGCTCGCGGGATGGGCTCCGTGAGCAGGATCGTAACACCCTTCCGAGAAAAGAAGGCAAAGTCAGCCAGTTTTCAGCAGGGTCAAGCTCTGGTACATTTTCAATTATGATTAATGGGAAATAGCACATTTTATAGCATGGGCAGTAGTCTGATTTGAATAAATTTCCCGTCTCAGGAAAAAAAAAAAAAGATCTCTTGCATCAGGTCAAGTTTGTACAACTGACGGCTGGGAGATATTCTTAGCACAATGGGTGATGGAAAGGACAAGGAAAGGCCATGGCCAGACCTAGAGCAGTGAAGGTGGTCAGATTTGCATGACTGAAATCTGGGCGGTATCCTTAGCTAGAGCAGTGTAGGCAGAAGGAACTGGACAGACAGGATGGATCTGATGATGCAATGTGCTCTTGTGACATTTTCCTGTTGGTTTCAATAGTTGGACTGTTAAGAGGTAATTCTGTAACATCGTGCACAAGTTACACCAGTTTTCAAAGTGGAGATATACACTTAAGCCTGCTTTGAAAATTATCTCACCAAAATCTAGCCACACAAATTACACTCACTAAAACATCTGCAAGATTTTCTGTGAGAATCAGCACGCATACGTTTTCATATTCAAAGAGTGCGCCTAAGTCCAGACCTCTCCCCAATTCCACCTCCTGGTAAAACCAGAACTGGATCAACCTGTCCTGAAAATCTGAAGCCAGTTGGCAACCCTAGGTATGAGTGCTTCGTGCCTCCAGGGGTAATGTGCTTGGAGTGGCAGTTACAGCCCTAAAGAGCAGTGACACTACAGCATTGAACTTCCAGGAAGGCTGGGGTTACCAGCATGGAGGTTAAAACCCGAACTTTAATGAGCATGGGGAGGCTGTTTATTTTCTTTTAATAGCCACACTAACTTTGATGACTACGGGGGTTACTACAAATCTTGGTAATAAGTTGTAGCTCCTGTCCCTGTCAACTCTTGGGCACGGGAGCACATGGGGATGGTCATGGACCATGCAAGGCTTTATGACTTCTAGGAGCTCCCGCACAGGAGGCAAAATGAAATCTTTTCAAGGCCTTTATGGTTCTTCTTTTTCTCTGGGGATTTTCACTCTAAACTGTTGTTCAGCATAAAAGTCTTAATTGCAAACAGTTGCCAGGAAACCCCACACTGTGCACAAAGTCCAGAAAAGCAAATCTCAGTCTCTTCCACACACACAGGAAGAGCAGCAGCATCGGGCCATGCACAGAAAATGAAACTAGAGCCGAGCGAGCCCGAAGCTGCAGAAGGCGGAGAAAGTGAAGTGCTTGCCCCGCGGAAATGGAGAAATAAGGATCGAGGTAAGAAGACAGATTGAGAGTGCATGTGTGTGTGGAAGAGGGCGAGAAGTGAATGAGTCTGCATGTGTGTGTATGTTTGGGTGTGTGTGGAAAAGGGAGAAGAGTGAGTGTGCATATGTATGTGAAAGAGGGAGATGTGAATGCATGTATGTGTATGGAAGGAGAGGAGTGAGTGCATGTGTGTGTGTGAGAGTGCATGTATGAATGTATGTGGAAGAGAGAGAAGTGAGTATGTATGAAAAAGAGAGAGAAGCGAGTGTGTATGTGTGTGTGAGTGCATGTATGTAAGTGGAAGAGAGAGAAGCGAGTGTATGTGACAAAGAGAAGAGTGAGTGTGTATGTGTGTGTGAGAGTGCATGAATGTGTATGATAGAGGGAGAGAAGTCTGTGTGTGTGTGTATATGAGAAAGTACATGTGTGTGGATGAGAGAGAGAAGTGAGCGAGTGAGTGAGAATGGGCACGTGAGTGTGCTAGTGTGAGAGTTTATGTGCATGCTGCTACTGCCCCCCCTTCCCCCATGGGACGATCTCAGGGTGACAGGAAATCAAAAGTTCCAAGGTATGCTCATGCCCTATTGGGCTTTCTTGCTCCCTATTACCTGGATTAAGTTGTTGTGCTATTAATGGGATAATTACTAGTGTATTTATCTCTAATCCTGTTCATGCTAATAATTAATGAGAGTGTTGTTAATGTGACAATAGTCAGGCTTGAAACTATGATTAGTAGTGCATATGAGCTCATTAGTAAAGGAAGAATTTTAATCAACATGTTTGGGGTATGGGCCCAAGAGCATTACTAGGAAGTGGCACATTTATTTATTTATTTGGCTTCATTTATTAATTGCTTTACAGATAAAAAATTATCACCCAAAGCGATGTACAAAAATAAAACATAAAATTACAACAGTTGCAACATAAAACCATAGGGGTAGATTTTAAAAAGTTGCGCGTGAGTGTACATGCGCGCGCATGTTATAAAATCCAGGGTCGGTGCGCGCAAGGGGGTGCACAATTGTGCACCTTGCGCGTGCCGAGCAGCGCTGCCTTCCTCCGTTCCCTCCCCCTAACCTAACCTTCCCACCCCTTCCCCTAACCTTTCCCCCCCAGCCCTATTCTAACCCACCCCCGACTCTTGACTTACCTTTTGTGCCTGCCTCTGGGCAGGCGCAAGATGCACGCAATCCTCTGAACAGCGGCAATGGCCACTATGTCGGAGGCTTCTGGCCCTGCCCCACCCCCAGACCGCCCCTTTTGTAAAGCCCCGGGACTTACACACGTCACGGGGCTTTATGCGCGTCGCTGGGCCTTTTTAAAATAGGCCCGGCGCGTGTAACCCCCTCTATGCGCGTAGAGCTTTGAAAATCTACCCCATAACATAGAACTCAAGACTTACAAACATTTAAAACAGTATTTCAAGACCCTTTCCTGCTCCCTGTCACTTTATCTTGACGAGTCAACTCAAACAGACCAAGTAATATTATAAATCATTATAGACACAAGCCAGATTTTTAGTTTCTTCCGAAATCTTAATACATTTTCCTCATCTCTCACATCCAGTGGTAGCCTGTTCCATAAATTTGGAATAGTATTAGAACAGTGTTTCCCAACTCTGTCCTGGGGACCTCCAGCCATTTGGGTTTTCAGGATATCCACAATGAATATGCATGAGAGAAAATTTGCATAATATGCATTAGAGAATGATCTAACACTCAAGCGAGAAGGTTTACATTTTTTCACTGAAGGGAGAGGCAAATATCATCTTCCGGAAGAGTGTAACTTTCTTTTAGATACATGCCATTCCAGATTACCCCTTAAAAAAGGAGAGTCGCCCTAAACCATTTAAGATTTTAAATGCCAACACCAAATTTTTGAACCTGCATCTGTCCTCAATAGTTAAATAATGCAACGCCAATAACAATGGTTTGGCCAAAATTCTCCAAGATTTTCCCATGACAATTCGAGCAGCAGTGTTTTCAATAAATTGTAATTTATGAATCACTTTACCCTTGCAATCCCAAAAATATTGCATTGCAGTAGTCCAATTGTGAAAGAACAAAGGCAGAAGCCACCGCCTTAAGAGCTATTAGCCCCAAATACGGTCTCAATTGCCATAATAATTTCAACCTGGGATAAGAATTACGTGCCACGTGCGAAATGTGGTTTTCCAAAGAAAATTCTGAGTCCAGAATCACCCCCAAAGATTTTACCTGATCTTTCATCATTAACTGTGATCTAGTCAAACAAAGACCTACTAAAATATCCCCAAATCCAATTTTCAACACCTCGGTCTTTTCAGAATTAAGAACCAACTTGTTTTCAACAAACCAATGAGAAATGGTTCATAAACAAGATTTCAATCTACTTACCATCTCCTTAGGTGAATTTCCAATATGAGCCAAAATTTGTATATCATCAGCATAGATAAATGGAGTAAATCCAAACCAAGTTACCCAATTGGATGAGAAACAAATTAAAGAGAAGAGAAGATAAGGTAGAACCTTGGGGAACCCCTAACTTTAGTTTGGAGGAAGGAGGAATAGCCTAGTGGTTAGAGCATGAACCAGGAGACCAGGGGTCGAGTCCTGCTGTTGCTCCTTGTGACCTTGGGCAAGTCACTTTACCCTCCATTGCCTCAGGTACAAACTTAGATTTTAAGCCCTCTGGGGATAGAAAAATACCCACAGTACCTGAATGTAAACCGGTGTGATATCTCAATTGAGATCAAATGTCGGTATATAAAAATAATAAATAAATAAATTTGCATGAAGAAGAAAACAAATCTTGAAAAGTTACCGTTTGTTCCCTATCCTGAAGAAAGCTAGATAGCCACTTTAAAACCCGATCTCCAATTCCTAAAAATTCACAATTTAATAAAATAGAATGATCAACAAGGTCAAATGCACTGGAAAGATCAATCAAAACCAGTAGAGACATTTCACCCCTAACAAGGAAGGGGAGAAGTTTCTCACCCAAATAAATCATCAATGTCTCCGTATTACAGTATTTCTTAAAGCTTTCTTGGGCATCATCCAGAACATTACTATCAACTAAATAATCTGAAATTTGAGTAAAAACCAATTTCTCTAAAATCTTAGCTATGAAAGATAATGAGTAGGTACTGCCACGCCGCGTGCCCTACACAGCCAGTCAAGGCAGGTCGCGGACCACGCAGACGGTGAAGCAGGCTCCAGTCTCAGGACAAGATGAAGACTCTGGCGAGGCCTGTACCGAGACGCACCCTCCACAGCCAATCAAGGCAAGGCACGGGTCATGCAGGAAAGGAACAGGTTTAGGCAGAGTTCTTAGGCATGAACAGAGGCAGAGGCAAGGGACTCCGAAAACCCAGACAGTACTCAGGATTCAGGATTCGAAGTAGGACTTCAGGATCCAAGACTCAGAACAAGGAACTCGGAGTAGGGACTCGGTGTAAGGAACTCGGAGCTTGGAACCTGAACCTTGTACTCGATGTCTTCTTCTGCATCAATAGGTGTAGGTTCAGGTGTCTAGGTGGAAAACTCGCTAAGGACAAGCAGTTTCAGTAGCGAGACATGGAACGCATTATGAATCTTCATTGCTAGAGGAAGTTTCAGACTATACGTGAGTGTCCCCAATCGTCGCAGGATGGGAAAGGGTCCGACAAAGTGTGGAGCAAATCGAGCTGAAGGTAGCTTGAGTCTCAGATGTTTGGTAGACAGCCAGAGTTTGTCACCAGGCTGGAATTCAGGAGCCTTGCTGTAGTGAGCATCATAGCCTTTCTTTTCTCTTTGTCCTGCTTTTTGGAGCATCTCTTTAGTCTTTCTCCAGAGTAATTGAATATCATTGGCAGTAGATTGAGCTGCCGGGATGACACTGAAAGTGGAAGTGGTAAAGATGGTAAAGGTTGTCGTCCATAGACTATTTCATAAGGTGTAGATCCAGTAGATGATGCTGGATGACAGTTGATGGCGAATTCAGCCCAGGGCAACAGTTCAGCCCAGGGCAACAGTTCAG
The DNA here is from genome assembly GCF_901001135.1 of Rhinatrema bivittatum. Classification (NCBI taxonomy): domain Eukaryota; kingdom Metazoa; phylum Chordata; class Amphibia; order Gymnophiona; family Rhinatrematidae; genus Rhinatrema; species Rhinatrema bivittatum. The sequence continues at coordinate 27,259,949 of NC_042620.1, read as the reverse complement.
CCCAGTCATTTTGATGTGAACCAACATAGGCTCGAAGGAACTGCTCGAGTGTTTTATTCATTCTCTCAGTTTGGCCATTCGACTGAGGATGATATGCAGAGGTGAAGTTGAGAGTGATGTCAAACATCTTACACAAAGCTTTCCAGAACTTTGCTGTAAACTGAGCTCCTCTGTCAGAGACGATGTGTTTTGGCATGCCGTGTAGGTGAAAGATGTGGGTGATGAAAAGTTTAGCAAGCTCCATGGCTGAAGGCAAATCAGGGAGAGCCACAAAGTGAGCCATCTTCGAGAATCGATCCACTGTAACCCAGATGCTATTGTTACCTCCAGAAAGTGGTAAGTCTACTACAAAGTCTGTAGCAATGTGAGTCCAGGGCTCGTCTGGTACTGGTAAGGGATGAAGCAGGCCCCAAGGACATCCGGGTGGAGGTTTCTCTCTGGCACAATTGGAACAAGAAGCAACATAGGCGAACGTGTCTTCCTTCATGGTGGGCCACCAGTATTACTTCTGTAGTTTAGCCAGAGTTCTTCATTGACCAGGATGTCCAGCCAGTTTTGAGTCGTGAGCCCATGCTAACAATTTCTTTCTTAGATTGCAGGGTACAATGGTCTTGCCCGGAGGTACCGGATGTGTAGCTGACAGAATAACTCTCTTGGGTCGGCAATATGCTGGGGTTCATCAGGTACATCTTCAGAGAGAAATGAGCGAGATAGGGAACAGTTCATATCCCCCTTCAGACACAATTTCGACAAGCCTGCCCGCAAACCCACAGCAGTTGCCGAGTAACTCCAATTGCGTCAAGGCACCCGTTCCCATGCAGAGTATGCGGTCGAATTCCGCATGCTGGCTGCCAAACTAGACTGGAGAGACGACAGTCTTCACGGCATATTCCTGGAATGAATGTCCCCACATCTCAAGGATGAGTTAGTGCCAAGGGACATTCCGGATGACCTACACATCATGATCAACCTGGCAGGAAGGGTCAACCACCAAATCCAACATCGGTTCCATGAAGGGAGCTCTGCTTGCAGATCCGGTAACTCGGGGTCTACGTTTCCTCATCCTGTGCCCCCCTCCTCTGCTTCCACCAGTGCCCAAGGGGCAGAACCCATGCAATTGGGGCATGGCCCGATCTCACAAGAGGAGAGAAGACGTCACCGCACCCAGGGCCTGTGCCTATATTGCGGCAACAAGGGGCACTGCCTAGCACAGTGTGATGAGCGACAGGGAAACGCCAGAACCTAGGTCTCATCAGGGAGCTGACCCTAGGTAATATGAGTTCTACCTCCCCATGTACCGTATCGGTTACCCTCGTTTACCCCGGAGGTACCTTCGATACGCTGGCTTTGGTTGACTCCGGAGCAGGAGGGAATTTCATCCTCACTGATCTTGTTAGGCAGTTACAGCTTGGGGTCCAACCCCGACTTCCTTCACTCCGAGGTCTTCAATCCATGGCACTCCTCTCCTGGGAGCATCTCTACCTGCACCAAACCCTTAATTCTACGTACTGGTCTCCTGCACTCTGAAGAGATTTCATTTCTCATACTGTAGAAATCCATTCACCCCAACATCTTGGGTTTACCCTGGCTTCAGAAACATTCCCCGATATCCACTGGGATACTCTCCAGATCGCATCTTGGGGTCCCTCTTGTTTCACCTCTTGCCTGGCGACGATTCCCCGACCCAGTGTGCCACTTTTGACCACGCCCGTGGCACTTCTGCCGCAATATCTGGATTACTTAGATGTCTTCTCGAAGGAGAAGGCCGAGCTTCTCCCCGAACATTGATTGTGCCATAAACCTGGTTCCTGGCACTACACCTCCCAAGGGGCGGGTCTACCCCTTGTTGCTCCCTGAAACCCGAGCCATGTCCAGGAGAATATAGAGAGGGGCTTCATTCAGCCCTCTAATTCCCCTGCCGGAGCCGGGTTCTTCTTTGTGGCAAAGGACAGGTCACTCCGACCCTGCATAGACTACCGGGGCCTTAACGCCATCACACGTGATGGATATCTTTGCCTCTGATCCCCGAACTGCTAGATCGGCTGCAAGGAGCTAAGGTCTTCACCAAGCTGGACCTCCGGGGTGCGTACAACCTGGTAAGGATATGACCAGGCGACGAGTGGAACACCGCGTTCAATACAAGAGATGGGCATTATGAATATCTGGTCATGCCCTTCAGCCTATGCAATGCCCCTGCGGTTTTCCAAAACCTAATGAATGAGGTGTTAAGGGATATGTTGCATACCTCAGTCATAGTATATCTTGACAATGTACTGATTTATTCTAAGGACCTGTCCACGCACCGCATACACATGCGACAAGTGCTAAAGAAGCTTCGCGACAATCGTCTCTTCGCCAAGATAGAAAAGTGTGAGTTTGAACAAGAATCATTGCCCTTCCTCAGATATATTGTCTCTTCCACGGGCTTCCACATGGACCCAGATAAAGTAGTGGCCATCAAGGATTGGCCACAACCCATAGGGGTCAAGGCACTACAATGCTTCCTTGACTTCACCAACGTTTACCACTAGTTCATACCCCATTACTCCCGGATGGTGGCCCCGCTTACTGCCATTACCAGGAAGGGAGCTGACGCTAAAAACTGGTTCCCGGCGGCGCTAACTGCCTTCCAAGAGCTGAAGCGAGCCTTTCTTCAAGATGTCTGTCTTCATCACCCAGATCCTCAGTGTCAGTTTATTGTAGAGGTAGATGCATCTGACCTCGCGGTAGGGGCTGTCCTGAACCAAATTTCCACAAGGGGAAAATCCTTGCCTTGTTCCTACTTCTCTCGGAAGTTCTCACCCGCTGAGAAGAATTACAGTATAGGAGGCAAGGAGCTATTGGCCATTAAACTAACGTTTGAAGAATGGCGCCAGTGGCTGGAAGGGGCCCAACATCCAGTGATTGTCTATACCGACCACAAGAACCTGGAATACCTGTGTCAAGCCCAACGCTCAACCCTCGACAAGCTCGATGGTCCCTATTTTTTTAGCCGATTCAACTTCCACCTGCGATACCAGTCAGCTTCCAAGAACATCCGGGCGGATGCCCTCTCTCGCACTACAGAAACAGAGGATTGCCTTAACCTGCCTCAATATATCTTCGACCCAGCCACGGTCCTTCTTGCAGCTTCAGAGGTGGTTCCTACGGGCAAGACAGTGGTACCTGTTCGTCTGCGGAAGAAAGTCTTGTCATGGGTTCACGACTCTTTGACCGCAGGTCATTCAGGAGTCGCTCGGACCTTGGACCTTTTGACCGAATACTACTGGTGGCCTCAGGTCAAAAAAGGTGTCCGTCTTTACGTTGGATTCTGTCCTACCTATGCTCGACAGAAACCTCTGCCTGGTCGTCCCTGGGGGCTTCTCCAACCATTACCCATTCCCACCGAGCCATGGACCCATTTGTCTACCGATTTCATAGTGGATTTACCACTCTCGGAGGAGAAGACTGAAATATGGGTCATGGTTGATAGGTTTTCGAAAATGGCACACTTCGTGTCCCTCACTAAGTTACCAACAGCGCCTGAACTCGCAAGCCTTTTCACTCAGCACATCTTTCGCTTACATGGACTCCCCCTTCATATTGCCTCAGGCCGAGGTCCGCAGTTCACGGCTAAGTTCTGGAGAGCACTCTGCAAGAAATTCGGGGTCCAGCTGCTTTTCACCCCCAAGGCAATGGTCAAATGGAGCGCACAAACCGGACCTTAAAAGCCTTCCTCCGAACCTTTGTGGGAGACCAACAAGACGACTGGGTGGCTTTATTGCCTTGGGCAGAATTCTCCTACAACCACCATAGGCATTCTGCTACCAACATGTCCCCCTTCCAGGTAGTCTACGGGAGACGACTCAGGCCTCCTTTGCCCCTGCCGTTGGCGGTGCCATCTCCAGCCATGCAACTCACTGCTCAACAATTATGAAATCTTTGGGGGTCCACTCATGAAAGACTGCGACGCGCTGCAGGTACTGCAAAGAAATACGCTGACCGTCTGCGACGCCCAGCTCCTACGTTTTTTCCAGGGGACAAGGTATGGCTGAGTACCAAGCATCTTCACCTGTGAATTCCTTCTATGCGCCTGGCTCCGAGGTACATTGGCCCGTTTGCAGTGACAGAACGGGTGGGCGCCGTCTCCTACCGTCTCTGCCTTCCGTTCACGCTAAGGATTCATAACGTCTTCCATGTATCCCTGCTCAAGCCCTTGGTCTTATCAGTTTTCCACAAGCCTCCTGAACCCACCAGCCCTGTGGCTCAGAAAGACACCATCTATCAAGTGAAAGTAGTGTTAGATGTGTGATTTCATCATAGACGATGTGAATATCTTCTCTCCTGGGAGGGGAGAGTACTTGGGAGCCTGCCTCCAACATTTTGGATAAGTCCCTTCTCCAACAGTTTCATCTACACCATCCTGCTAACCCAAAATCCCCGGGAAGGGGGCGTAGAAGGGGGGGGGGGTCCAGACCTGCGGAGGTCCTCGGGCCGGTCCCTGCCTACCTCTGGGTGGCTCGCTGCGGCAGTGGCGTCGGTAAGGCCTGCTCCGGCCTTCTTGGCCCTCCGTGTTGCGCTCCCTCGGCAAGGGAGATGCCGCCAATGTCCTCCAGGTTGTCCCGCCCCTTTAGGCGCACGCGCGCGCTGGGGCTCCAAAGTTAAAGGGACCAGCGCGGGAACCGGCAGTTCCGCCCCCGAAGGATGTCAGACGCCAGCAGGGATTTAAACCCTGCAGCCTGTCCTATTCCTTGCCTTGCAACGAGGTTCTCTATGTTTCAGAGTTACTAGTTGCTGTTCTTCATCCCTGGCTTCTGACTTCAGCTTGCTCTCGGTATCCTGTTCTGCTCTGTCCAGGAGACCCCGTCTAAGTTCAAGCGGCTCGGGTCCTCACGGGCTCCTCCTGGGGGGACCTCGGACTTCCAGTGGTGAAGTTCCAGTTGGTCTCCTGGCTCCAGCTTCTGTCCTCCTCAGGATTCTGTTATGACTGTCGCTACCCGATGTCTCCACTCCGCCCACCTTACCTTTTTGCGACTCCTCCCGCGGTTGATGGACGTTTGGCTGCCGTGGCGTCTGCCTGCCGTCCTTTCTGGCGTCCCCGGTCCGGCTTGGGTGCTGCATCCCGCTATGTTGTCCAGATACCATAGGGCGCGTGCGCCGCATGGCCCTGCTTCTTATTCTCTCTTTGGCGCGAATCTCAGGGGCGTCCCCCTGTGATGACATCATGCATCCCGGATACAAAAGCCTACACTTTTTGCTAGCTAATCGAGTTAGCAAGGGACTCCTTACGGATGGGATTCGCTCTCCGTACCTAGCTACTCTGACTCTCCAACTTTTGGACTTTATCCTAACGGGGTACCCGCTCCTCAGGGGCCTCTCTCATTTCTTGCAGGTCGCTATCAGGAACCAGTACTCGCTCCTCGAGGGTCCATGTTCCCTGACTGGCTGCCTGAACCTATCTCTTCTGCTTGGAAGAAGCAAAACACTTCACGGAGCGGCAGTAGCCACAGAGGCATTCACGGAGCGGAGTGCCAGTGGCCAGTGGTTGGTGTTCCACCTTCACGGAGCGGAAGCATGGAGGGCTGCCATCTCCAAAAAAAACCAAAAACGGGGTGGGTAAGAGTATGGGGCAGGGGTGTGGCCTGCTTGTTGCAGCGGTTGCTACCCCTAATTGAGCTGGTTGTTCACTTGGATGCAGATCCGGCGCTGCTCTCTATATTGGTGGTGGGGTGGAGGGGAATTAGGGCTGGAGGGTACTGGAAGCCAGTAGTAACAGGTGGGTGAGAGAAAAAGATAAAAAAAAGATAAAGTGCGTAGCTTGCTGGGCAGACTGGATGGGCCATTCGGTCTTCTTCTGCCGTCATTTCTATGTTTCTATGTTTAAGAAACCGCTGCCTACATCATCAGTGAGTTACCAACTTTATTTCCTCAGAGCTGTTCCCTGGAACAGGTACTCGCTCCTCGAGGGCCTGCCTCTATTCCAGCTTCTGTGTCACCTTCCGGGAGAAACCGCTGTGTGAGTAACTTTTACCAACGAGTCTCTATACCAGAACCCTGTGTATGCTCCACTGTACTCACTATCTCAGTTTTCTCTACTACAGCACAGCCATAGAGGGAATCGCTGTTCCAGTATCCTGAGGAACCCTAGCCCAGCCGGGTTTCATCTCTACTCACTACTGCCACCTCTGGTGGCTTATCCACTCTATCTAATAAAAGATATAACTCTGTGTTGTGTGTCCCAAAGCTGCGCCTGACCTGTGGCTCCTCAAGGGACTTCCCCCCGTGGGCTTGGTCAGCTGCCACAGTGTCCAAGGGTCCATCCAAAACCTTACAAACAATAACACCTGCTATACACCTCAGAGTCTTTAGACCTTCTCTGTCACTATCTGCTAGGGGGGGGGGGGGCAAAACCCAGGAGTCTGGACTGATCTGGGTACTTACAGGGAATTAATGTAACAGGAGCCTTCAGATTTCAGTAAGCGAGAACACGCAATAGGGTGTGCATTCAAAGAACTTGGAAGTGTGTCAAAAAGTGTTAAGGCTGGCCCTGTATTGTGCCATCGCTTTCAAAATACATTATTTTTATTTATTTGTTTTATATTCCGTCGTTCCATATGTGAATCACTGGACACTCACAAACATAGGATGAATAACAAAGGTAGGCAGGTACACAGATGAACAAGGATAACATTCTAAAACTAAGGGTGTACTTCAAAGACAGACACATAAAAGACAATCTTGATCGGATTATAGGGGGGATGAGTGAAGGGGGGGTATTGTTCAGGACAGATTTCAGTTATGTGTCAAGATGAATTGGATGTATCAGTCAAACAGTAGTCAATAAAAGTCTAAGCTAACCCTCAGTTGAGATTCAACTGAGACGCGATTGCATTGTGAGCAACACCATCAAGTCTTAGAAAAACAAGGAATCACCTCATACTAATGCTCCTTTCGGCGTCCCCCAGGGCTCCTCCTTATCACCCACCCTGTTTAACATTTACATACTCCCCCTCTGTCATCTACTCTAAAACCTCAAACTCAAATTTTATATTTACGCAGATGACGTTCAAATTTTAATCCCTATATCCAACTCGCTGGACTCAACACTCAGGTTATGGAACTCTCATCTACAAACTATAAACCATTACTTATCCAGCCTCAACCTCGTGCTCAACTCTTTTAAAACCGAACTCTTGCTAATTACCCCAGAAGGCAGTCCCATACTACTCCAATCACAAAATATTCCACTTATATCACACGCCAGAGACCTGGGAGTCTTAATCGAAGTCACCTGAACCTAAAGCATTTTATAAAACACACTACCAAGGAGTGCTTCTACAAGTTACAAGTACTCAAAAAACTCAAACCGCTCCTATTCCACTACGATTTCAGATCCGTCCTCCAAGCCATTTTGTTCTCCAAGATCGACTATTGCAATTCCATTCTGCATGGTCTTCCAGCCTCCACTATCAAACCTCTCCAGTTGCTACAAAATGCAGCGGCAAGAATCTTGACAAATACCAATCGGAGAGAACATATCTCTCCCATTCTAAAAGATCTCCACTGGCTCCCAGTAAACTTCCGGATCCTTCATAAATCTCTCACAATCATTCATAAAAATATCCACCATCAGACCCCTCTTGATCTACTTCATCCTCACAGACGGCCCTTGACGACCAGGCCTTTGAGGGATGCCTACAAGGGATCTTTACATGTTCCTCCAATCAAATCTGTACACCACGCAAACATCAGAGACCGGTCATTCTCTACTGCAGGCCCTTCCATGTGGAACGCCATGCCTCCGGACCTCAGACTGGAGACCTGTCTAACAACTTTTAAAAAGAAGCTAAAGACATGGCTGTTCAGCCAAGCCTTCCCCACTACAAACCCCAATGCCTGATTTAAAATGGTCCACCACCAACCTATGTAAATAAATTTTCAATTTTCTCATGCATAGTATCTATTAAAGAGGTTGACTTCTTGCCACCTCTTCTGTATATAGTATATATTTTATTTATTTACTTTCCGTTCACCCCCTCTTTATTTCTTATTCCAAGTTAAAGCATCCTTGTTATAATGTAACTGTATGCTCCGTACTTCTTGTTGATTGATTAATTATATTTTTTTGCTTAGTTCATTGTAAACCGAGTTGATTTGATTTGTATCAAGAAAGTCGGTATATAAAAGCCTTTAATAAATAAATAAATAAATAATAAAAACTACCATGCTACCTGATCTACTGATTGTGTGCATCACTTCGCCATCCAAATGACTGACTCATCAGACAGAGTGCTGCCACTCCCTGACATTCGGCACTAGGTCAGGTGCTTTCCAAATACTAGAAAATGTTAGTTCCTGTTGGAGGCCAGTAAAAAAAACAAAAACAAAACAAAACAAGCATTCCCTCATTTAAGAATGTATATGTGTAAGAAACTGCTGCTGCTTTGCCTCTGAGGAGAGGAAGAGGCAGGAGAGCTGCTGCCGCCGCTATCCACCTAACAACCTGTCCAGCCTGGAGGAGAGAAAGTGGCTTGATTCAGGAGTAGCATGGAGAGGAGTGGAGTGTAGGTGGGAGACGGGGGGGGGGGTGGCCATGTCTGGGCTAACATTTCCTGGAAGAAATCGAAGAAGTCTTCAGTCCAGTAATCCTAATAAAATCTAAATTAAGGAACTAAATTTAACCCTGTTTTTGGTGGGTGTTCTGAGTACAGGGATGCATGGGTTTCACAGGGCCAAAACTCCCTCACTTACTCTTTTTCTTAGTCCACTGGCCCCAGGTGCCAGGGTTCCTTCCAGTGGGGAGGATTCAACTTCCAGGCCCCAAGACACACAAGGGTAGCACAACTCAGTCTCTCCATCTTTCTCGCTCAGGAAAGGCTAAAGAGGTTAGGGCTGTTCAGTTTGGAGAAGAGACAGCTGGGGGTGGGGTGGGGGATATGATAGAGGTCTTTAAGATCATGAGAGGTCTAGAACGGGTAAATGTGAATCAGTTATTTACTCTTTCAAATATGCAAAATGGCGCCGGCCGTACGGCAACACGATTCGACTGCAGGAGGTCGTTCCGGACACCCGCTGGACTTTTGGCAAGTCTTGTGGGGGTCAGGAGGCCCCCCCAAGCTGGCCAAAAGTCCCTGGGGGTCCAGCGGGGGTCCGGGAGCGATCTCCCACACTCCTGACATCGGGGGACAAAAAACAAAATGGCGCCGGCGCCATTTCTACAACACACCGCAGGCCCGAGAATAAAAGATCACACCGGGACCCCCGCTCTGGACCCCAGGTAATTTAAGGCATTTTGGGGGGGTTCGGGAGGGTGGGGGATTTATTTTAAAGGGTCGGGGTGGGTTTTAGGGATGTTTTAGTGTGCCGGTTTTCCCGCCCTCCCCCGATTTACACGATATTTACAAAAACAAAACCGCGACGACCCGATTGCCTCCCCCCCAGCCGAAATCGATCGTTAAGACGATCGATCACAAGATTCACATCTCTAATGGTAATTTCTTATGTTCTTAGGTGTACTCCCGATTAGGATGTCCTTGCATTCTCACAAACAACTGTGCACACGCTGGTGGGGTGTCCCAAGAAAAAACTTTACTGCAACCAAAAATAACTTCAATCCAATGAGCAACAAAAAAAATATCTCCAACTGATTGTTTCAAACAAAATTCCAAAAAGTATTGCTTGTGTCAGTGCTGATACCGTGTCTGGGAAAACACTGGTTGGGCCACGACTTCGATGGTTCACGCGGTTCTGCTGCCTATGCATAAATTGGCAACTGTGATAACCAGCGACACCATCACCACTAAGCCTGGCTCTTTTAGACTATATAGGGCATCCCCTACACTCTGGCGCGGGGGGGAAAAATCTGTAAAATTGGTTGGATAAAAAAAAAACAAAACACTCTTTGGCTTGAAAAAAAAAAGTGAAAGGAGCAAGAGGGTGGCGGTGGGAGGCTCAAGGCCAAGTTAACCTGATTGGCTGTGGGAGGACATTCCTGCTCATCCTCCGCTTTGGCTGAGGGCCGGCTCGCGCTAGTAACGGGATTCCGTTGACGGCGCGCGCCCCCGGCCGTTTGCGTCACGTACCCCTGAGGTAACGTCCGTTGGGGGCGGCGAGATTGGCTCTAGGCGCGCCGTGAGGGGGCGGCTTTTTCCCCGGCAGAGCTTGTCAGGGCTGCGGGCGAGCTGTATTTTCCCCGGAGGGGCTGAAACCGGAGTCTCTGGAGCTGCCGGGGCGTGGTCGTGACGGTTCTGGCGGGGGAGGGGGGAAACGCGTCGGAGCAGCGCCCTGGGTTTTGGAGTAGGAGGACGACGTGTGACTGCTGTGGTTCCCCGCGTCAGGCGAGGAGAGCTGGGCTCCTGTAGGTGAGCGCTCAGATTGACGGAGGGGTCTGAGGAGGCTCGTGCGGGACGGGCTGAGAGAGAGAGGTCCGAGCCCTCGGCTCTTGGGCTTCTCGCGGGTCCTCTGAACGGCGGCCGCCCCGGCGGGGGAGTAGGAGGCGCCGTTCCCTCTCTCGCGCAGGAGCCGAATCTTTATGCTGGGAGGGCCGGGGCTGGATTTAGGCACAGGGAAGTGCCTAGGGTGACAGAAATTCTGAAAGGAAAAAAAAAAAAAAGACAGGAGTCGGGCGGCACCTTATATAGACTAGCCAGTTTATTGACGCATGAGCTTTCCGGGACAGTGTCTACTTGGTCAAATTTCTAAAGGCACCCAAAAACTGACACTGCCCTGCTGCACTTAATTTTCGGGGTGAAATCCCGCACCCTCGTTATTCTCCCTCTGGGCACCAAAGCTGACCTGTGCGCACCGGGCTGCTTCAAAAGCTCCTGGGATGTGCCAGCGCATGCGGGAAGTTCTGGCTGCTGCCCAGCAGCTGTCACACAATGTACATATATCCGCATACCAGCTGTCACGTAATGTACATATATCCGCATACCCTTGAAAATGCAAAGTAGCTGTGTAAATGCTTTCGTTCCCCCTGGTGTGCCTAAGGTAAGGGTGGGGGTAAAAGTACATGTGAAATTGTTATGTGTTTCCCTGCCTAACCTCCAGTTTTTGTTTTGTTTTTTTTTCAGAAGGTGATGTATGTGCATAAAGCAGGATTTATGCATGCTAATCCTTTTGAAAATTAGCTACCCCCCCCCCCCCAAGTAACTGAAACACTGATAGCTACATATAGTTACTTAATTCATGGGGATGAGCAGATGCGAGAGGAAATTCTCTCAAACATAGAGGTGGTGCACAAGACAAAAACAGTGACAGAATTCAAAAGGGCACGACATAAACACAGAGGATCCCTAATGCTAAGAAGGCAGAAATGAAGCACTGGGGTAGTATGATGGTAGTTTTGAATGTGGTTCGAGTGGCAGTTACCCACACAGCCATTCACCTTGCTGGGTAGATTGGATAGACTATTGTTTTTATTTACCATCGCTTACTATGTTACCAGCCTGATGCCAGCACTAGCATGTTTACTGGGGATGTGCAATTATTTCAACTGTTTCGGTGGTAGGTATGTAACTTGCCAACTTTATAGTACATGGGTAAAAACAGATAGTATGTGTGTATTTTTAATAATGAGCTAGGCATATACTCTCTGTTTACCAAGTGTACTGATGAAACAATGCACATCCCTAATGCTTACTCCCTCTCTACCTCCTAGCCCCTGAGCCTGAGTGTGCAAGAAGGGCAATTGCTCTGGGTGCCAAGCTGGGAGCGGCATGCCATATCGCTCTTTTCAGTCAGCCTGAATCTGCAAGCTGAAAAAGGAAGAAGGGGGCATTGTTTGTTCAGTGATTGTTTCTTCCTCCCTCCCCCCCCCCCTTCCACCCATATGCAGTTTGATCCCAGGGTAATAGTGGTTATAGTTTTGTATCTTGTGAGATTTTTGTAACCAAAGAAAGTTATTGGTATAGGGAAGAAATAGCACCATCATGATCTGCTGAATTCTTGAACTGTTTCTCTTATGCACTGAACTTATAGGGAGTAACTCTCAAAAACATTTATACTTGTAAATGTAACTGCTATTGTAGCAATTTCCAAAAGCCCACTTACAAGGGTAAATTGCATTTACATGTGTAAAACCTGTAATTTTAAGTATGTAAATGCCTTTTAAAATCAGGCCATAGTATTTGTTACCCTGCTATTAATGTACTTGCCAGCCCTGTAAAGAATGTATGATTATATTCATTTGGGGCATATAGACTGCAAATCATGATTTCCTTCCCATTGATTTTCCCAAAGAAAATCAGAAATCTACCCTCTGTATCTTTTATTTGTGTCAACTGAAAATGAACATTCTTATTCGGTAAAATTGCTACCCTTCCCTTTTTTTCCCCGTTTACAGTTGAGAAATAGCACTCTTTTTACCCATTTCCTTTTAGGCTTCTTGCTTTCTATCTCTGAAAAAATGCATCTCTTGGATGCAGGCCACAGCTGCTTGTCTTTTTGTAAAGTTTGCATTATCTTTTTCCTTTTTATCGGGAAACCTAGACCATCAACATTCTGGGAAACAATTCTTATTTGATCACCCTTGAAAATATATTTGACTTAAAACCCTTGAACATTGCTGTAGTAAGGTGTGAGGTTCCCAGCTGCGCCTCCCACCAACCCGAGCATTCCCATTCTGAGACTTTTTTACTACCCAAAAATTTATCTCCTTCCCACCTCCTATATCGCCAATCTACACTTGTCACCTTGCATATCCCACCTCTTCCACCCCTTGCATCCCCCTTCTTGTCCCCCCTTCTTCCCCTCATTGCAACAACTCTCCTAATGAGAGCATGAGAGCTGTATATAATGTGTATGGGTGCCATCCCCACCAACATCTCCAAAGTCTCAGTTTAACGAGATAGTGGACATCTGCCACAAAAATACTGGTAGTATTTCTCTGTTCATTATAGTTTACCATAGCTTTATGATGAAGTCTTCCAAGGGTACTAAAATTCCAAAAAAAACCCGTGCATCATTTGTCTAAACATCCGGGTGAGGTTTTCTCTTCACCCTCTACCCCTGAGACCATTTCCGTACCCCTCAAATGACTAAAGTTCCCACCTAAAGAATTTCAACCACACAATCTCCGATTCAATAGGGCCATCTCCGGTATGACCCAAGAGGCTCCAGAACATCCTTGCTCGTAACTCGCATATTCACAGAAGGCTAGGACAGTCCTTGATTCTATCTGGGGACATTTCTGGCATGACCCTCGGGGATCCCACTGGATCAGCCTGGCAAAGTACCAGAAGAGAAGTTATGATGTCTGTGGATATCGCCTATCATATTAGACTCAACATTGCTTAAATTCAAAACAAACTTGTAAGCCAGGCATCTAAAACTTCCTGGCTGCCTGAATGCAAACCTTCCGATTGCCCAAAATTCTCTTGATCTTACAGAAGGACTTTATAAAGCATCCAAAAACCATTTTGCTTTCTCAACTTAATTGAAAATTTGAACTGTGTCATTATGCCATATCCGGAGACTTTCCGGGTATTGTAATGCAAACCTGATTATTTTTTCTGCGCCACTGATGTATTTATTTTTATTTATTTATTTAGCATTTTTTTATATACCGAGGTATAGCATAGTTGCCTTCACTCCGGTTTACATAAAGAACAACTTGTTACATTGAAGGATTTTTTAAACTTTAAATTTAACAATTATGGGAAATGGCATCAAAAAGAAGAGGAACTCATGTACATAGAGTACACAGGATAGGTACACTGAATAGGTAGACAGAGATAACTGAGTTCTTCATAAAAAGGGAGCATCAATAGCTTGAAACAGTTGAGATTGTCCAAGGGGAAAAGTGGAAGTTGAAAAGATGTACATATCGGATTAAACTCTCTGCGATTGGCTGACACTTGGAGCGAGTAATCTTGAAACAAACAGATGGAAAGATCTTGGTATTTTAACTCTCTCATCTTGCAAAATTTTTGCATTATCAGTTGCTTATGCACGAAGTTTAGAATTTTCACTAAGGTTATGCGCGGCCGAGTTTTGCCTTTGTGCTTGCTGCCCAAACGGTGTGCTCGTTTTAGCCACATGGAATTTTTCAATTCTGGGAGATTCAAAATATCTGGGAGCCACTTTTCCAAAAAGTCTGACAAGTTTTGTTCTGAAATGTTCTCTGGCAGACGGATAATTTTGATATTATTTCAGCTAGATCGGTTTTCTAGATTGTTCAGTTTTTCCTATTGTCATTTTCTCATCTTTTCCATTGTAATAATTCTCCCCTCATGGGCCACCGCCTCATCCTTGATAACTGAAATTTTTCCCTTGACATTCTCAATTCACGGATTCAGTTCTGATAGAGCTGATTTAAGATCAGCTATTTGCTTTGAAATTGAGGAGAGCTTATTACTTAAAGCCGTTACTATCACCATAGTCTGCTCTGTAATCATCTCCGAAGCTAGTGAAGATCCCTGTGAGCTCAGGCCTGCACTGGCCATTTTTCCCGTCGATAGCAGGGCTGAATTAGGCATGCTGTCATGGGACTGTCAGTCGGAGGCGGAGCTTCCCAAAGCTGATACAGAGCTTTGCTCTGTGTGGCTGTGCGTGTGTTCCCGCGCAGGAAGACAGATTCTCCTCAGTCTGTCTTTTCTGTGAGCGGGAACGCATGCGGAGCCACGACTCTCCTCAGATTTGGTTAAAAAAAAAAAAAAATCAGATTCCAGTCGGGCAAAAAACCATCGACTCAGTGCTGTGGTGAAACAGGCATTTAAAAGGGCTTTGAACATTAACAGAGATCTCTTGTTTTTGCCACGCAATCAGAGCACGGACATGACTTTAAATTGTATTCTGCCATTTTCTCCTTTAAGCTGTCCAATTTCCCATATTTTCGTAAACATTGGCATGCTCTATCTTTGCATAACCTTTTTCAGGGCACTCTCCGTTTCACACATCGGAGAGGAGCAAATTTACGTGATTTACTAACACAATCAGACTTCAAACCAGCATACACTGACCAACAGGTTGTTGGTGAACATAAACCGTGTGGACAATGCTCTGTATGTCCACTCACAAGTTCTGTAACTGAATTTATAAACCCCAGTACAGGCAAAAAATATGTATTGAGGAGCTTCTCAGATTGTAATTCAGAAGGAGTCATCTATATTATTTGATGTCCATGTCAGAAATTGTATGTTGGGAAGACTATTCGAAAAATTAAAACCAGAATCACTGAACATCGCTCTAATATTAAACACCTATGAGAAAATGCACCTTTGACTGACCATTGGACCCAGTGCTCTCACACTATTTCTGACATATTTTTCTTTGTGTTAGAAGTAATTAGTTGTCCTAATCGAGGAGGCAACTTCTCTGAGCATTTAATTCGCAAAGAGCAGGTGGATTTACATTCTAAATACCGTAACACCTCACGGACTCAATAAGGAACTCGAATGGACATATTTTACTTGATCATGATAGGCTCTGGTTGCCTTGATCTGGCTTGGCTGTCGTCTCCTGTACTCTGATTGGTCCTTACTGTTTTGGCGCTTTTTCTCAGTACTTTAAAAATACACTCGATGTAAACTCTTACGTGCTCCCTGCAAAATTTGTTTAAAGGAATATACGGTATGTAAAAGGTTTTTTATGTCCTGAGATTTGTGTTGGTCGGTTTGTATATCCATTATCTAACATAGTCCTTCATTTTATGTTTGTATCTTAGAATCGCTGTATAAGCATTGCTTGTCCCTCCCGACGCAGCCTTGGCGAAACACGGGTCCGTGTCAATTGCCATTCTCAAACAGTGGAGTTGCCAGACTTATGAATAATAAAGTCATTTGAACTTAAAGAAATCTGGGCTATGCAATCTTTTTACTGCACTTTCTGTGGGGGTGTACCAAGGACAAATGTAGACCATCCATAACAATATAATATTTTACTGCTCCATACATGGCCCCAGCCACCAATGTAACCAAAACTACTTGCTCTATACCATGTTTTGAACCAGATGTTGAAGTTATCTATAAGGCAGAGCCTTTCCTTCCCTTTCCTGGATGGAATAAATGATAGCTTTATGGAGCAATTGGTTCAGGAACCGACTAGTGAGGGAGCAATTTTAGATCTAATTCTCAGTGGAGCACAGGACTTGGTGAGAGAGGTAACGGTGGTGGGGCCGCTTGGCAATAGTGATCATAATATGATCAAATTTGATTTAATGACTGCAAAAGGAACAGTGTGCAAATCCAAGGCTCTCGTGCTAAACTTTCAAAAGGGAAACTTTGATAAAATGAGAAAAATTGTTAGAAAAAAACTGAAAGGAGCAGCTACAAAAGTAAAAAATGTCAAAGAGGCGTGGTCATTGTTAAAAAATACCATTCTAGAAGCACAGTCCAGATGTATACCACACATTAAGAAAGGTGGAAAGAAGGCAAAACGATTACCGGCATGGTCAAAAGGGGAGGTGAAAGAAGCTATTTTAGCCAAAAGATCTTCATTCAAAAATTGGAAGAAGCAAATAGGATAAAGCATAAACATTGGCAAGTTAAATGTAAGACATTGATAAGACAGGCTAAGAGAGAATTTGAAAAGAAGTTGGCTGTAGAGGCAAAAACTCACAGTAAAAACTTTTTTAAATATATCCGAAGCAGAAAGCCTGTGAGGGAGTCAGTTGGACCGTTAGATGATCGAGGGGTTAAAAGGGCACTTAGAGAAGATAAGGCCATCGCGGAAAGATTAAATGATTTCTTTGCTTCGGTGTTTACTGAAGAGGATGTTGGGGAGGTACCCGTAATGGAGAAGGTTTTCATGGGTAATGATTCAGATGGACTGAATCAAATCATGGTGAACCTAGAAGATGTGGTAGGCCTGATTGACAAACTGAAGAGTAGTAAATCACCTGGACCGGATGGTATACACCCCAGAGTTCTGAAGGAACTAAAAAATGAAATTTCAGACCTATTAGTAAAAATTTGTAACTTATCATTAAAATCATCCATTGTACCTGAAGACTGGAGGATAGCAAATGTAACCCCAATATTTAAAAAGGGCTCCAGGGGCGATCCGGGAAACTACAGACCGGTTAGCCTGACTTCAGTGCCAGGAAAAATAGTGGAAAGTGTTCTAAACATCAAAATCACAGAACATATAGAAAGACATGGTTTAATGGAACAAAGTCAGCATGGCTTTACCCAGGGCAAGTCTTGCCTCACAAATCTGCTTCACTTTTTTGAAGGAGTTAATAAACATGTGGATAAAGGTGAACCAGTAGATATAGTATACTTGGATCTTCAGAAGGCGTTTGACAAAGTTCCTCATGAGAGGCTTCTAGGAAAAGTAAAAAGTCATGGGATAGGTGGCGATATCCTTTCGTGGATTGCAAACCGGCTAAAAGACAGAAAACAGAGAGTAGGATTAAATGGGCAATTTTCTCAGTGGAAGGGAGTGGACAGTGGAGTGCCTCAGGGATCTGTATTGGGACCCTTACTGTTCAATATATTTATAAATGATCTGGAAAGAAATACGACGAGTGAGATAATCAAATTTGCAGATGACACAAAATTGTTCAGAGTAGTTAAATCACAAGCAGATTGTGATAAATTGCAGGAAGACCCTGTGAGACTGGAAAATTGGGCATCCAAATGGCAGATGAAATTTAATGTGGATAAGTGCAAGGTTATGCATATAGGGTAAAATAACCCATGCTATAATTACACAATGTTGGGTTCCATATTAGGTGCTACAACCCAAGAAAGAGATCTAGGTGTCATAGTGGATAACACATTGAAATCGTCGATGCAGTGTGCTGCGGCAGTCAAAAAAGCAAACAGAATGTTGGGAATTATTAGAAAAGGAATGGTGAATAAAACGGAAAATGTCATAATGCCTCTGTATCGCTCCATGGTGAGACCGCACCTTGAATACTGTGTACAATTCTGGTCGCCGCATCTCAAAAAAGATATAATTGCAATGGAGAAGGTACAGAGAAGGGCTACCAAAATGATAAGGGGAATGGAACAACTCCCCTATGAGGAAAGACTAAAGAGGTTAGGACTTTTCAGCTTGGAGAAGAGACGACTGAGGGGGGATATGATAGAGGTGTTTAAAATCATGAGAGGTCTAGAACGGGTAGATGTGAATCGGTTATTTACTTTTTCGGATAGTAGAAAGACTAGGGGGCACTCCATGAAGTTAGCATGGGGCACATTTAAAACTAATCGGAGAAAGTTCTTTTTTACTCAACGCACAATTAAACTCTGGAATTTGTTGCCAGAGAATGTGGTTAGTGCAGTTAGTATAGCTGTGTTTAAAAAAGGATTGGATAAGTTCTTGGAGGAGAAGTCCATTACCTGCTATTAAGTTCACTTAGAGAATAGCCACTGCCATTAGTAATGGTTACATGGAATAGACTTAGTTTTTGGGTACTTGCCAGGTTCTTATGGCCTGGATTGGCCACTGTTGGAAACAGGATGCTGGGCTTGATGGACCCTTGGTCTGACCCAGTATGGCATTTTCTTATGTTCTTATGTTCCTTGAACAAGTAATACTTTTGAAAAGGCAGTGGTCATTGCCATGTCTAATCTTCTTCCCTAGATTTTGGAAATCTTTTTGTACTGCAAAGGTACCATGTCTAGCAAGGTCATTGGTCCCCAGATGGATGTTAGCATTGATATCGGAGTATCTACTTTTTTTCCTGTAATTGCGTTGACTATCTGGTTGGGATTTATACTGGCTGAGGATCCTGGAAGGCATTTAACTGTTGTGTCCCCATCAAAATTATTTTCCAGATTGGTTCCTCTGAGTCTTCCAGTGGAAATAGCTTACTTTTGTGATCTTTGATAATGTTTGGTTTCTGGGTACACTGGGTGACTACATCCCTTTCAAACATCACCTCATTGTCCATTCCTGGAGCTTCTTTGTTATCCAATGCAAAAAAGATATTATGTAAGGGTAACTGTGTGGAGATTGGGTGTCTTTTTATCGCAGGCATTATTCTGCCAGATCAACTGAAATCCATTTATTCCTGGGTTTCTGAATTCTGGATGTCTGACTTCTATGTGGGAGTTATATTCAGGATGCTGCTCAGTTGGGGAAATTGGGTGTCATATAGTCATATGTCTTGTTCTGCCAGACTCCACTGTAAACCACTTATTCTTGGGTTTCTGAATCCTCTGTGGAAGCTGGGGGAGATATTCTGGATGCACCATGGAGGGGGAGGTTTTCTGAAACCTGAGCAATTCCACTTTCAGTTGAATCAGCTGCTTTTTCATTGCAGACAGCTGAAAGCAAATTGGCTAACCTTTAAGTCTCCAGATGGCCAGCCTTGGGACATAAGCACAGACTATTAGCATCTATAGCATGGAAAAATATCAACAATGTCTGCTGTGTGAGGTTACCCCAGCCTGCTTGGAAGCGTGATGCAGTCATACCACTGATGTTAGGATTGTAACTATGATACGCCATGTGGATTGATTGCCAGAGCATCACTGGTTTTAGGATGAGTGATATCTACTGTAGGAAAGAACCAGAGTGCCAGCACTAGGGGTGTGATATTTTGAGACAAAACCTGAATGGTATCTATAGAAGGTGTAAATCTTCCTTTTAATGTTATTTTAGCATTTTTGCAAGTTCACTGGAGACAAAAGAATGCTATTTTTTAGGTATTTGCTACAGTATATAGGGTTAGAATATGCCCAAACCCCTATTAGATTTTTTGTTTAAAAAAAAATAATAGTACACAGTGCACACTAATGTAATCACTGCATAACAAATAGGCACATACTATATGGAACACTGGTTTTGTATGATTGTGCTACTTATTTTCACGTAGATAAGCAGCTAAATTAGCCATGCTGTCTGGGTACGTCTTCCGTGCCACTAGGTGGCGGAGCTCTCTAAGATTAGTAAAGTCTTTCAGCTAGGTGCTCCCTCTTGTATCTTCCCACGCTTGCCTGAGGCTCCTCAGTCCCTTTTGTTTCGCGTGACTGTATGCACGCGGAGCTCTTTTCTTCTGAGAGGAAATTTTCTGTGAGAAAAAAAGAAAGCCATCAAACCACAGGAGAGTGAATCCAGCGAGATGCCTCGATCAGGGTTTATATTCTGTGCCTGTGGCAAGATTATGTCGGTCACTGATGGCCCCATATCTTGTTATTTATGCCTGGGTTCAGATCATGACCAGGCAAACTGTGAGGACTGCAGCCGCATGTCCCCGAGAGTGCAGTGTCAGCGAGCTGTCAAGATCCAACAACTAAAAACAAGATCATCGGGCCCTTATGTCCCTTAGGAGGCAAGATCCTCCTCAGGCCCAAAGAGGAGAAAGAAGTCCCCTTCTCACAGAATGGCTTCTTCAGTCGACACCCCCCCCCCCCGGTTAGAATACCCGCCGTCATTGCCCCGCCAAAAATTGGCACAGGGCATGGGGGATGTGTCGGTAGCATCGTGGCTGCATGCTACATCGACGCCGTTGGTGCACCGAAGCTCATTGCACCGAATTGGCGCCTCAACGCAAAGACAGCGGTGCGTCACATCCACATTCGGTCGACACACCATCGACGCACATTGGTACAGATCTCTTTCCTCTGCAGCCGAAGCCCAAGAAGCACACCACCGGTCATAAAAGACCTCGAGATGTATCTCCTCTACTAGTCAACTCTGGCCCGGATATCTCTCCTCCTCAATTGTCAGACATCGCATCATCTTCCCCAGGTGCACTATCTGGCTTCTCTTCAGTCTCCATCGGCCGTACTACCTCTGGCCGTCCAGAACCTGTACCTCAGGTTATCAGATCGCCAGGGAAGGTTCCACGAACTAAAGGCACACAGGCAGATACACTCAGGGCCGCCTTACCACCTGTAGCGGACCCACCTCTTTTGCCTTCTACCTCGGGATTAGCCAACCAAGCTATGTCCCAGATCACATCCATACTATCTTAGTTTCTACAGTCAGTGGAGCAGTTAAATCTGCCACCTCGACATATTCCAGCCGTATCACCGCCTGCTCCAGAAGACCCCGCTATTCCTGGTCCAGCTCCAAAAGACCTGCCAAGAGGACCTTCCTCGCCAATTGAAGAAACTTTAAATATGGATTCTTCATCAGGCTCATCAACGGGTTATCCGTCCGACCCAGCCGAGGTCCCGCCTGAACCTGCCTCTCTACCAGAAGACCTCACTTATTCCCAGTTTCTAGAAAAAGTAGGTCAAATGCTCATTGTAGAGACAAAGAAAATCCTGGATCCACGACAGGAAATGTTAGGGATTTTAAAAATCTTCAATACTCCAAATGAGCCGGTAGCACTCCCGCAACATTCGGTATTGACTGCACTAAGGGAGAAGGTATGGGATACCCCGCTATCCACTCCACCAACATCACGAAAAATAGACCTAAAATACTGCATGAAAGACTCCCTTCTCCCCCCCGCCCCCTTCTATTCGGCAGTTCAACTCCCACATAATTTGATAGTGGTTGAGTCTGCTATGCAGAAGGCAAGGAAGTCGCGACTTCACTCAAATGCACCACCAGCTAGAAATAATAGATCTCTCGATGACTTCGCAAAAAAGTCATTTCAATCTGGTATGCTAAATACACGTATACAGAACCATGAATTCTACATAACACAATATCTGTTTGAAAACTTACAGGCTCTGAAACCACATTTGTAACAGGGATCCCCAGAGACCACTTTGCCTGCAGATTACTACAATCTAGAAGAAGGTCTGCGACACCTCTTTTGGTCTATTTACGAGGGATTTGAGATTTCCTCCAAAGCCTCTGCAAACTTCATAGCAGCAAGACGCCTTGCATGGTTGAGATCCAGTGCCATTAGGAACGTCGTACATAAGTCAGCGAACCTTCCATGCCGTCCCGATAATCTATTTGGGGATAAATTTACCAAAGCTCAAAGAACAACAAAAAACAGCAGCTCTTTCACTCACATCCCCTCATCAACCTTCCACATCCAAGCGTCAATATTCTTCTTCTGCTACTTACAGAAGAACCAACTTCAGAGCCTATAAGCTGTACTCATTCTATAAGCCTCTAACCTATCAGCTTTCCAGGCAACAACCTTACCAACACCAGGCACCATGCCAACGTTCCAGAGCCCCTCGTCAACAAGCTGACCCTCAACCCTCAAAAACCCAGCCGGGGTTTAAGAACTACTATTGCCACCGATGCAGACACCTCTAGTAGGGGGCAGATTGTTCCAGTTCCTTCCAGGCTGGAACCACATCACATCCGATCAATGGGTCCTGACAATAATAGAACAAGGTTACTCTCTCCATTTCGCATCCCTCCCAACCCTCCCGCACTTAATTCCTCAGAAGCATCAAACAGCACATTGAGGACATCTTCTAGGTTCACGGCGAACCTAGAAGATGTGATAGGCCTGATTGATAAACTTAAGAGTAGTAAATCGCCTGGACTGGATGGTATACATCCCAGGGTTCTAAAGGAACTAAAAAATGAAATTTCAGACCTATTACGGTAGTAAAAATTTGTAACCTATCATTAAAATCATCCATTGTACCTGAAGACTGGAGGATAGCTAATAATGTAACCCCAATATTTAAAAAGGGCTCCAGGGGCGATCTGGGAAACTACAGACCGGTTAGCCTGACTTCAGTGCCAGGAAAAATAGTGGAAAGTGTTCTAAGATCAAAATCACAGAACATATAGAAAGAAATGGTTTAATGGACAAAGTCAGCATGGCTTTACCCAAGGCAAGTCTTGCCTCACAAATCTGCTTCACTTTTTTGAAGGAGTTAATAAACATGTGGATAAAGGAGAACCAGTAGATGCAGTGTACTTGGATTTTCAGAAGGTGTTTGATAAGGTTCCTCATGAGAGGATTCTAGGAAAAGTAAAAAGTCATGGTATAGATGGCGATGTCCTTTCGTGGATTACAAACTGGCTAAAAGAAAGGAAACAGAGAGTAGGATTAAATGGACAATTTTCTCAGTAGAAGGGAGTAGAGAGTGGAGTGCCTCAGGGATCTGTATTGGGACCCTTACTTTTCAATATATTTATAAATGATCTGGAAAGAAATATGAAGTGATGTAATCAAATTTGCAGATGATACAAAATTGTTCAGAGTAGATAAATCACAAGTAGATTGTGATAAATTGCAGGAAGATCTTGTGATACTGGAAAATTGGGCATTGAAATGGCAGATGAAATTTAATGTGGATAAGTGTAAGGAGATGCATATAGGGGAAAAATAACCCATGCTATAGTTACACAATGTTAGGTTCCATATTAGGTGCTACCACCCAAGAAAGAGATCTAGGTGTTATAGTGGATAACACATTGAAATTGTCGGTTCAGTGTGCTGCGGCAGTCAAAAAAGCAAACAGAATGTTGGGAATTATTAGGAAGGGAATGGTGAATAAAATGGAAAATGTCATAATGCCTCTGTATTGCTCCATGGTGAGACCCCACCTTGAATACTGTGTACAATTCTGGTCGCCGCATCTCAAAAAAGATATAATTGTGATGGAGAAGGTACAGAGAAGGGTGACCAAAATGATAAGGGGAATGCAACAGCTCCCCTATGAGGAAAGACTAAAGAGGTTAGGACTTTTCAGCTTGGAGAAGAGATGGCTGAGGGGGGGATATGATAGAGGTGTTTAAAATCATGAGAGGTCTAGAACGGGTAGATGTGAATCTGTTATTTAGTCTTTCAGATAGTAGAAAGACTAGGGGGCACTCCATGAAGTTAGCATTTGGCACATTTAAAACTAATCGGAGAAAGTTTTTCTTCATTCAACGCACAATTAAACTGGAATTTGTTGCTAGAGGACGTGGTTAGTTCAGTTAGTATAGCTGTGTTTAAAAAAGGATTGGATAAGTTCTTGGAGGAGAAGTCCATTACCTGCTATTAATTAAGTTGACTTAGAAAATAGCCACTGCTATTACTAGCAAAGGTAACATGAAATAGACTTAGTTTTTGGGTACTTGCCAGGTTCTTATGGCCTGGATTGGCCACTGTTGGAAACAGGATGCTGGGCTTGATGGACCCTTGGTCTGACCCAGTATGGCATGTTCTTATGTTCTCCTTCGGGAACTCAAAATGCTCCTCCAGAACAAGTGCATTCAGAAATTGCCTTACCCACAATTTCATCAAGGTTTCTACTCACAATACTTCCTTATTCCCAAGAAGTCAGGGGGGCTGCGTTCCATCTTGGACCTATGCTCACTCAACAGACACCTTCACAAAGAGAAGTTTAAAATGACTTCTCTCAATTCCATTCTTCCCTTCCTTTTGTTACCGTCAGAAAAGAGGCCCCAGACAACTGGTCCGAAAAGAAAGACTTTTATTGCATGCAAGACACAGCTGAGAACAATGGCTCAGAAAATCTGCATGCCCCTCCCCTTCAGGAGCTGGCTTTTATACATTCCACATTTCTTATCTTTTACACATGCGTTCTACGCCTTTCTGAGCAAGCATATCCCGGCTGAGGGGCTACTGACCCCCTCCTTAGACACCCTGGAACTTTCGTGAAACTTCTCCCAAGTTCTGCAGGACAGGCTGCCGGGACTTGCAGTTCTGGAAAGGAATTCACGAGTCTATAGTAATACTGTCCTGCACATAATACATTCATTGTTCTAATCTAGGTTACAGCAGTGAAAGCTTATCAGAGAATAAGAACAGCGAAGCTAAAAATGAAAATGTGCTGACAGAGTTTCTCAATGTCCTAATTACAGCTGTATTGCAGACTGTAAGTAAACCCGTCATGAAGCAGGGAATTCTGGTACATGAAGTCCTGTTTAGCAGGAATTTCAGGTTGTCCTCTGTCAGTGTGAAGCCTTCAGCCCACTACATTCCCCCCTTTGATACTTATCATAGATAGAGATTGATAAGTATCACACCATCACATAGCAGCTGTGAGGCTGAAAGAAACAGAAACAAGAAAAGTTAGCAAATTGAGTTCTCAGGGGGCCCTAATTTCCCAAACAGTCCGGTGGTTTCTTCCCGGGTTTGAGATGGATGGGCCCTATTGGCTCCACCCCCCCTTTGTAGCCCGAACTTGTCATGTATGGGAAGATGGCCCAGGATAAAACATGAGGATGGTTAAACAGGTTCTATAGGCTCAAAAGAATACACGTACAGTGACAGGAGCTGTGTGGCTTTTTTTCGTTCAGCAATGTCCTCCATCATCCGACGAAGGCGGTTGAGCAAGAAAGGGTCCTAAAAGACAAAACAGAATTAAGCTGGCTAGGATAGCAAACAATCCACCAATCATGGAAAACCAACCACCGAATCTGTTGGCCCAGTCCCAAGCACTATTCCACTGTTGGACAGGGACGTGTGCCATCTTGACCATGCGATCAGTGATGTCTTGGAGAACCTTGCTTTGGTCATCTACCTGTAAACAACAATTGGAGAGGTTAAATGTTCCGCAAACCCTTCTTCCTGGGCCAGAGGGTAATCTCAAACCAGTCTATTCTGGTACCCTGCAGTCATAATCTTGGTATTTTGTTTTGCCCAGAGTTTAAGAGCGAAAGCGGTGTAGTTGGTGATGAGCTCCAGGACTGCCTGAAGCCTGATGATTCGATGCAATTAATGCTGCTTGGAAGGGTTCCCGAGCTGCCCTTTTTTGCTGCTTCATCTGCTCTCTGATTTCCTTGAGCAATAGGATTTGATTTCCTGGTGTGTGCTTTGCAGTGCATTACAGCCACCTTGCGAGGTAGCCAAACTGCGTCTAGTAATTCACGTACTTCTGATGCATTGTTCAATTGTTTTCCCTCTGCAGTCAAGAAACCTCGTTCCTTATATAATGCTCCAAGCACTTGAATTGTAAGGAAGGCATATTTAGAGTCTGTATAGATATTTACAGTTTTTCCTTCTGCCAACTGCAGAGCTCGAGTAAGGGCAATTAGTTCAGCTTTTTGTGCAGACGATCCTGGGGGAAGAGGTTGAGCCTCAATGATTTCATCTTCAGATACTACAGCATATCCAGCAGAACGTATCTCATGAATGATTTGGCTGCTCCCATCAGTGAATAAAGTCCAAGCTCCTTGCCAGGGTTGATCCCTCAGGTCTGGCCTACTGGAATGTATTGTAGTCATGACTTCTTCACAGTCATGGGCAACTGGTTCAGGTGCCGGCATAAGAGTGGCCGGGTTCAAGTTTTTGCTGTCTAATATTTGAATTTCAGGTGTTTCACACAGTAAAGCCTGATACTTAACAAGACGTGAATTAGTCATCCATTTTGGTCCATGAGTCTCAAGCAGTCCTTGGATAGTATGAGGAGTTGTTACTTGTAAAGTTTGTCCAAATGTTAATTTAACAGCTTCAGGTATCAATATACATGCAGCAGCAATGCTTCGAAGACAACCAGGCCATCCTTTAGCAACATTGTCCATTCCTTTTGATAAATATGCAACAGGTCGTTCCCATGATCCTAAAGTTTGAGTCAATACCCCAATGGCCATTCCTTTCTTCTCATCTATGAACAGATGAAATGGTTTTGTTATATCAGGTAACCCTAGAGCAGGAGGTGAGATCAAGGCTTCTTTCAGTTGATGTAAATTCGTTAGTTCTTGTTTTTCCCACTGCCTTGCCAATGTATGAGGATTCTGGCAGCTATTATACAATTATTTTACTTGTGTATCCTACATATTACACATGACATTCCTTGATAAGTTATCTTTTCTGATTAAATAAAAATATTAAATTATACTTTTTTTTTTTTTTTTTTAGAGACCTTTCAATGAACAAGCTCTTCCAGTATTAGCAAATTTTCTAATCTGGGCAGCTACAATGCTTGATAGCAAAGATGTACTGAGGACAGAGAGAGAGGAATGAAGGAGGAATCTGGAGCTGGAGAGTGCCTGTGGGAGCATGTACCTCTGGGAGAGCCTGCTCCATGTGATCGGTATAAACATGCCTGCTGTTTCTATGGAAGATCTGTTTATGTCCATGGAGGCCGTGAAAACAGCAGTCTGAATGATTTTTGGCGTTATAGTATCGGTAAGCATACAGTTATTTCCTTATTGCTTGAGCTTTCTGGGTATACGTCAGTTTCCTTAAAGTTGAATTTTGGTAATAAGTAAACAGGGCGTTTTCTTTTACAAAGGACTGCTGATGCCCCTGGGCATTTTAAGACATGAGCAGTACCTTGTTTTTTCATTCAACATGATATTCATAGATCTTACCCTGTAGAAGATATAACTATAGTATTACTGCACTTTTAAATCCAAGTTAAGTCAGTGTTTGTATAAAATAAACTTTGAAAAAAATGTAGAAGAAATATATTAAGAAGTATTATGCAAGTATAAGAAAAGTAACTTGATTTTAAAATGTTACATTTGTATTGGATTAAAAAAATGGGGGTTTTTGTTGAAAATATCCAGAGGCCAATATTTAAGAAAAACAAAAAACATAAGTTATTTAGCTAATTTTAGCCAGATAACTTATCAGGGATATTCATTGGATGAATGTCTTTCTGAATATCTTCAATTTAAAGTTGTAACCAAATAAATCTGAAACCTAACCGGCTATCTTTTGAATATTGCAGGTTAGGTTTCAAAGCTATCAGGCTATATTCAAAGAATGGAGCTGGCTAAGTAGCACTGATGCTATTAAAAACAATATTAAATAAAATAACGGCAGATAGTGGGTCTGCTGGCCTGAGTTCCCATCCTCCAAGCACCTCCAAACATTTAGGCCAAGTTTAAAGACGGCTTACAGGCTGGATTGATGGCCCCTCTCGAATGGTGAATAAAAATCTACTTACCTCTGGATCCTCCTTCAGCCTACTCCTAATCCTCGCATCCATCGCCAGCCTCCAAAACATGATGTGCCACTGGGACTGTGGTAGTCATACCCCTGGCAGCTTCCAGTGTTGCTCTGATGGGATCTCTGGGATTGGTACAACTGTACTGTGATCTGGAGGGTAGTGCATGAATGGGCTGGCAAGGGGTAATAAGGAGGAGTCTAAGTAAGTAGATTTTTATTCACCATGGGGGAGGGGTGCTTATCCAGCCCATATATTATGTTTAACGATCTAAATATTTGGAAAGGCTTGGCCCACTTTTCTGCCACTGGGGTAGTGGTGGCAGATTGGGCTGCAAGGCCCCTAAACTGCTTTATTATTTTTTTTACAGCATTGGTGTCATTTAACTGACTATATTCTTTGAAGATAATTTTAACCTTAACCAGCTATCTGGGAACACGTTCTCAGATAACTTTAACACTAATCATTTAGTTTTCTGAATATTTTATTTGGCCCACTCCAAATATCGGAGTTAGCCAAGTAAGTTATTTGGATAACTCAATTTCACCCTGGCATGCCCAAATACTCTTCCTACTTGTCTGGATAATTACTTATAGCTCGATCCAGTAAAGTCCGCGGGAGAGCGGACGAACGCCCGCTCTCCCGGCGCGCGCACCGGCCCCTCGCCGGTGCGCGCTATCCAGTATTTAAATGAGGCGACGCGGTGCAAACGGGGAAAAGGAGGCGCTAGGGACACTAGCGCGTCCCTAGCGCCTCCTTTTGGCCTGGAGCGGCGGCTGTCAGCGGGTTTGACAGCCGACGCTCAATTTTGCCGGCGTCGGTTCTCGAGCCCGCTGACAGCCACGGGCTCGGAAACCGGACGCCGGCAAAATTGAGCGTCCGGTTTTCGGCCCGACAGCCGCGGGCCGAATTCAAAATTTTTTTTTATTTTTTTTTTACTTTTTTTTACTTTTGGGGACCTCCGACTTAATATCGCTATGATATTAAGTCGGAGGGTGCACAGAAAAGCAGTTTTTACTGCTTTTCTGTGCACTTCCCTGGCGCCGGAAGAAATTAGCGCCGACCTTTGGGCGGCGCTAATTTCTTAGAGTAAAATGTGCGGCTTGGCTGCACATTTTACTTACTGGATCGCTAGGGAATACCTAATAGGGCCATCAACATGCATTTGCATGTTGAGGGCGCTATTAGGTGCCGCGGGCGGGCCGCGTGTTTTCCTCCCCTTACTGAATAAGGGGTAAGGGAAAACACGCGTCCAGAGCAGGGTGACAGTGCGCTCCGACGGAGCACACTTTACTGGATCGAGCTGTTAGCCAGCTAAATTTTACCCATATAAGTGTCTGTGATATTCAAATATCTGCATTTATCTGGATAAGTAAGAAGTTTTCCAGATAAATGCCTTTGAATATTGGCCCCTCAGTTAATTTCCAAAATATTCTTTAAATAGCAAGAGACTGTCAGCAAAACTCTGTAAAGAGCTCTGTGT
Source organism: Rhinatrema bivittatum (assembly GCF_901001135.1). Classification (NCBI taxonomy): domain Eukaryota; kingdom Metazoa; phylum Chordata; class Amphibia; order Gymnophiona; family Rhinatrematidae; genus Rhinatrema; species Rhinatrema bivittatum. The sequence goes on along the minus strand of NC_042620.1, from coordinate 27,230,813 downwards.
GAAATTATCCTATTCAGAGTAAGAAGCTTTCAGCACTTACTAATTTTCCAGTTAGCATAATTTAAGATGCTTTCCCTGTTCCTTTACATTGAATAGCTACCTTCAGGTCATCTGAAATTATTACTCCTAGATGTTTCTTGTTTGACAGTTTTCCATTCTTGTTCTTCTAATTGATACGTAGCTAATGTATTGTTGCATCCCAAATGCATAATTTTTGCTTCATTGTTGAAGCGCTCTTTATCTTTTCAATTCATTTTATCTTGCATGTCTACTATGTTAAAGATTTTCTACGAGGGCCAGTATTATGGTAGTCCTCACACATGGGTGACATCATCAGATGGAGCCCTGATGTGGAAAATGTTTATGTCAAATTTTCTAGAACTTTGACTAGGTATGCTGAACATGCCCAGCATGCCCTATACCACGCATACACGTGGGGTCCCTCTAGCCTTTTCTTGTCCATGGAGCTGTAAGCATCGCGGTCTGATTGAGCTCACTTTGGATGTTTCTGGCCTAGTGGAAAACTTTTCCCATTGATAGCAGGCTGAATTAGCATGTCGATTACGGATCCACACCTCGAGTGTGTACTTTGTTTGGGCCAGTCTCATAATGTTTCATCATGCCCAAAATGTGCAGAAATGACCACTAAAGGTCGCAAAGCACGGCAAGAAAAGATGGAACATTTGTTCCACCTTCAACTATTACCTTCCACATCGACGTCCACTCAGTCGTCTCTGGCCGGAGGTTCGAAAAGGATGATCCTTAAAAAAACATAGTCTGGAGGGTTCAGGGGATCGCTCATCACCGACCCCCATCCGCGGCATCGATCAAGTCTGCATCGGGCTAGAAAAAACCTCGGAGCACCGGTCTAAACATCGACATAGACATCCTTCAATTCCGGAATCTCTATTATCCCTGGAGAAGTCGACAGCCAATTGGCCTCGCTTACAAGAAACACCAAGGCCTTCGACACCGAGGCCTTCACCTTCTATCGAGGTGCAGGACATCGAACCTCCACAGGGCCCTGTGGTAGGACCCATGACGCCCCGACCGCCACCACTTATAGCTGCTCTGCCTGCATCAGCTATTACGGAGGAACTGAGCGGATTCATCCGCCAGGCGGTGCAAGAAACGCTCCAGGAGCTTCGACTATTGATCCCGACGCCAGCACAGATGCCGGGGCCATCCCCGAAACAGGACCAACACCGATGCCAGTACCCATGCCTGAGGCTCCAGGGCAACCGGAATTCTCCATATTTAAAATGCTAATGGATAGACTCTACGCCCTCGTCGGTGCCATCCCACAGCAACCTAGCCCTACTAATCCTAGAGGAATAGGGGAAGTTCCTGGACAAAACCCTTTTGATGATTCTCAACCGGGACCTTCAGGACTCTTTAGACCATTGGTTCCATCACTTCCACTGAGGTCTTCTCCTACTTCTCCTTCAAAACAAGTGCCATACGACTCATGGGAGGAGGAAAATACTGATTCCTCATCTGAAAGCTTCATGTCTGAGCCATCTCCTCCTGAAGGAAGGAAAAAGTCTCCACCAGAAGACTTGTCTTCACTAATTTCATAAAAGATATGGCAGACACAATCCCTTTCAACCTAGTGTCTGAGCAGGATACATGGCAGCGAACTTTAGAAGTCTTACAATTCATAGATCCACCGAAAGAGGTCCTGGCCATTCCTATCCACAAAGTACTTTTGGAATTACAACACAGACTTTGGGAACATCCATGTTCCGTTCAACCAATTAATAAGAGTGGTCACTAATTATCTTGTCCAACATGTTCCTGGTTATCAAAAGTCACAGTTACCGCATCAGTCTGTAGTAGTTGAGTCTGCTCAAAACAAATCCAAAAGAGTACGACCTCATTCCTCTACTCCACCAGGAAAGTATCATCGATTCCTGGACTCTCTAGGGAGAAAGGTATTCCAAGGAGCTATGCTTACCTCCAGGATAGTGTCTTACCAACTATATATGACGCAATACCAAAGGAATCTATGGAAGCAGATGCAGGAACTTACTGACTCCCTACCTCAACAGTATCAGGATGCAGCTCAGGCTATCATACATAAAGGACTTGAAGCTGGAAAGCATAAAGTCCGGGCTACCTACGACAACTTCGAAACAGCTTCAAGGGTGGCAGCCTCAGGAATCAGTGCACGCCGCTGGGCCTGGCTAAAAGCCTCTGACCTCAGGCCTGAGGTACAGGATAAGCTGGTGGATTTGCCCTGCATAGGTGACAACCTGTTTGGGTCAAAGGTCCAGGGCGCAGTGGCTCAACTAAAAACACACAGAAACATTGCGCCAACTATCATCGGTCTCGCAAGACTCTTCCTCATCAATGTCTCGCCATCCACCAAGGAAAGAAACCAGAAAACCTTTCTGTAGGCAGAGACTGTATTATCCACTGGCATCCAGGGGTAGATCTTCTCGCCCACAGCAAAGATCTCAGCCCAGACAGCCTAGAACCGCTAGGCCTCAACTGCCACCGAAGACGGGACCGGCTGCAGGTTTTTGAGGCCATCTCCTCAATCCCAAACCGAACTTGCCTATCAATTCCAAGAGACTCTCCTCCAAAACCTTTTTCGCAAAACGAAAATCACATCATTTATCTGCAAGCAGAATTATCCACTCTTCTGAGAGCCAGAGCAATAGAACCAGTGCCCTGGACTCAGCAGGGCAGAGGATTCTACTCCCGTTATTTCCTCATTCCAAAGAAAACAGGAGGCCTACGTCCCATCCTAGACCTCAGAAATCTCGACAAATTTCTAAGGAAAGAAAAGTTCAGGATGGTTTCTCTAGGCACCATGCTTCCCCTTCTTCAAACAGGAGATTGGCTTTGTTCTCTGGATCTACAAGATGCTTACGCTCACATTCCAATATTCCCTCCTCATCGCAAGTATCTGCGTTTCCTGGTGGGTCATCAGCATTTCCAGTACAGAGTACTACCATTCGGACTTGCCTCAGCTCACAGAGTGTTCACAAAATGCCTGGCAGTAGTAGCAGCATACTTACACAAGGAAAGTGTACACATTTTCCCCTACCTAGACTGGCTCATCAGAAGTCAATCTCAACAAGGAGCTCTGGCTTCTCTCAGTCGAACGATTACTCTGCTTCACTCGATGGGGTTTCTCATCAATTGCCAAAAGTCCCATCCTCATCCTGTCTCACGTACTTCAGTTCACCAGGGCAGACTTGAACACCATCCTTTCAAGAGCTTTCCTACCCGAAGATCGGGCAGAAACACTCTCCCTATTGGCAAACTCGCTACACTCGCAGAAACAAGCAACAGCTCTTCAGTTTCTCACTTTTACTAGGCCACATGGCCTCCACAGTTCATGTCACTCCTATGGCCAGACAAGCCATGAGAATAACCCAATGGACATTAAGGTCACAATGGATACAAGCCATTCAACCACTGTCGTCTCCAATTCAAGTAACCACCAACTACGTTCTTCTCTCCTTTGGTGGATCAACAGAGACAACTTGCACAAGGGCCTACCCTTCCAATAACCAGTCCAACACATAACTTTAACTACAGATGCATCCACCTTAGGTAGGGGAGCTCACATAGGCAATCTCCAAACCCAAGGTACTTGGACAAAACTCGAAGCAACATTTCAAATCAATTTCCTTGAACTTCGAGCTATACGTTATGCTTTGCATGCATTCAAGGACTGCCTGTCTCACAAGACTGTTCTGATTCAAACAGACAATACAGTAGCCATGTGGTACCTGAACAAAACAGGGAGGTACGGGCTCGTATCTCCTTTGTCAAGAAGCAGCACAGATTTGGGACTGGGCCCTGACACATTCCATATTTATCCGGGCCACTTATCTAGCGGGCATCCACAACGTAGTTGCAGATCGCCTCAGTCGTCAGTTCCAACATCATGAATGGTCCCTGGATCCCTTAGTAGCGACCAGGATTTTTCAACGTTGGGGACAACATTGCCTCACACGAGACCCCACATGCGCCGCTTACAATTGGGCCTCAAGTGTCATTGGTCTCAATTTCTGCAACCGCTGACAACCAGGATTTCATTGATGAAAGCCATGTCCAAGGACATCCAGTGGTGGCTGCCCCCCCCCCCCCCCACTTCTTTGCATCAGACCTCTTTGCATCAGACATGAATCACAAAGTGGACAAGTTCTGCTCTCTGCACAAACACCAGCCAGCCAAGGACACCTTTGCTCGCCCTTGGAACTCAGGCCTTCTATACGCGTATCCTCCGATACCGCTCATAACCAAAACTCTAGTGAAGCTACAACAGGACAAGGGATCCATGATACTCATAGCCCCACATTGGCCTCGACAAATGTGGTTTCCCATACTTCTCGACCTCTCAATCGCAGAGCCAATTCGCCTAGGTGTGGCTCCCACTCTCATAACTCAAAACCAGGGCCGGTTGCACCATCCCAACCTTCAATCCCTATCTCTGACAGCAGGGATGTTGAAAGCTTGATCTTACAACCACTCAATCTTTCAACTAATGTCTCTCAAGTGCTTCTAGCTTCATGTAAACCTTCCACGTGGAAGAACTATTCTTCGAAATGGAAAAGATTTACTTTGTGGTGCACGCAAAAGGACATGGACCCTTTCTCCTGCCCCACACCTTCTTTGATAGACTACTTATGTCATCTTTCAGACTTTGGTCTCCAGACCTCATCTGTACGAGTACATTTAAGTGCAATCTCGGCTTATCATAACAAGATGGGAGATGCACCAATATCCATACAACCTCTTGTCAGTAGATTTATGAGAGGTTTAACTCACCTTAAACCACCAATACGGTCACCAGTCACAGAATGGGACCTTAATCTGGTGTTAACAAGGCTCATGCATTCTCCTTTTGAACCCATGAATTCCTGCGAGATTACATTTCTCACATGGAAGACTATCTTCGTTATAGCCATTACATCGGCTAGAAGGGTTAGTGAGTTACAAGCACTTGTCACGAACTCACCCTATAAAAAATTCCTACATGACAGAGTGGTTCTCCGTACACATCCAAAATTCCTCCCCAAGGTAGTTACGGAATTCCACTTGAACCAATGCATAGTTTTGCCCACATTCTTCCCAAGGCCTCACTCTCACCAAGGAGAAAGGACCTTACATACCTTGGACTGTAAACGTGCGCTAGTATATTACTTAGACCGCACTGCAGTGCACAGGAAATCCACTCAACTCTGTTTCTTTTGATCTAAACAAACCGGGTAATCCAGTGGGCAAACACACTCTCTCCAACTGGCTGGCAGATTGCATAGAATTCTGTTATGAAAAAGCAAGCCTTTTATTTATTTATTTATTTATTTATTTATTTTAAGTTTTTCTATACTGGCATTCGCAATAGATATCGCATCATGTCGGTTTACAATTAACAAGTGGATAGGTAACAAACAAGGTAAAAAACTAACATTTATCTTAATAATAATAATAATAATAGTTGTAGTAATAATAATGATAAAAACTTTAAACAAGAGAAGGTTAAGGTATGCAGTTACAATAAAACAAGGGAGTAATACAACTTGGAGCATGGAAAAGAAGCTGGGGATTAAATAGAGAGAACGTAAATGCCAGTCAATGTGCTTAAAGCATTAATGAATTGACCTTGTGAGGTAGGGATATTAATTATGCGGTAGAGATATTAATTACCATGAATAAGGCAAAGTCTGAGCGCCTAGTTAATAATGGAATAGGATCAGTTTAGTTCAGGAAAGGCTTTCAGGAATAGCCACGTTTTGAGCCTTCCTCTCCAAGGACGAGTAAAGGCGCATTCAGTAAGAGCCTTGTCAACCTCAGTAGCACACTATCGTTCAGTGCCAATTCTTGACATATGTAAAGCGGCAACATGGAGTTCTCTTCACACCTTTGCAGCTCATTACTGTTTGGATAAAGAAGGACGATAAGATTCAGCCTACGGACAATCTGTCTTAAAGAACTTGTTTCCTGTATAATCCCAACTCCTTCTACATCCACCCTGCTGTGATTTTTGGCTACCTCATTTTTACCAACAATACTTCAATGTTGCTTCTCTACAAAATGACTCAGCCTATAGCTTGATAATCACCCATATGTGAGGACTAGCATCCTGCTTGTCCTGGGGTAAAGCAAAATTGCTTACCTTGTAATAGGTGTTATCCCAGGACAGCAGGATGTAGTCCTCCCGAAATCCACCCGCCACCCCGCGGAGTAGGGTCTGATACGTTTTATTTTATTTTTCCTAAAGCTTATTGCTTCATACGAGACTGAAGGGAGACCCCTGTGGCTGAGAATATCATGGCATGCTGGGCATGCTCAATGGGCTCAGTGTGCCAGTCAAAAGTTTCTAGAAACTTTGACAAAGTTTTCCAAGATAGGACTCCGTCAGTGACATCACCCATATGTGAGGACTACATCCTGCTGTCCTGGGATAACACCTATTACAAGGTAAGCTATTTTGCTTTCACTAAGATGTACATGAAAAACTTGCGGATCTACCGTGCAAAGGAGATAATCTGTTCGGCGACAAGTTCAGGGAACTGGTGTCCCACCTTAAGGAACAGAATGTCGCTGTGCTATCCCTAACGTCACTCTCAGATTAGCACACTACCTCCAGGAGATTTTAATCCTCTTACTGGAGGATGCTGTATCACAGGCGTCAGTACCGACCATATGTACCCTACTGGTCACAACCATTTACATAGCCAAGACCGCAATCTCAGTTACAACTGTCAAGCCCAAGACCATGCCAACAAAGACAGCCAAGGCAGAGCCCGGCAGTTCTTCAGAAACCGGCTCCAAATTTTTGAAGATTGCCGAGCTCCCTCCACCACACTACATAGGTGGACGACCAACACAATTTTTCAATGCCTGGGAATTAATCATGACAGACTGTTGGGTTCTAGATATAATTCGAGAAGGTTATCACTTAAACTTGAAAAGCTTTCCTCCACTCCCTCAAGTAGCCTCTCTTTGAGTTACAACTGCCCAAGTATCATCTCTACAAGCAGAAGTCTCCGATCTATTACATCAGTAGTCCATCCAGGAGATTTATTTATTTATTTATTATTTATTTTAACACTTTTTTATACCGGCATTCGTAGGACACATCATGTCGGTTTACAGTCAACTGAGAAAGGAAATTACAATGAACAAGGGAGGGGCTAACTGGGTAATATACAAAATACAAAGGAAGAGAGAGTCAACAGCAGAATTACAACTTTTTGCATTCTAGTTAGGGTTAAGTATGCAAAGGAACTTATATACAAATTAAACGAGGCATGTACACTTGAGAAATTGGCATGTGTGGGCTTATTTACAGTATGGGGAGGCAAGTGCACATATGTATAGTTAAAAGCTAGAGGGGGGGAGAAAGTAGGGAGGGAGCAGGGGGAGAGGGGCGGGTGGGGTAAAGTGAAAAAGGGGTACAGTAAGGCACGGGTACTTTGAGGGAGGGGTTACTAGGGGGTGAGAGGGAGGGGTATTGGGGGGCTAGGATTGCAAGGGAAGGAAGCAGGGGTAGAGTGAAAGGGGTACAGTAAGGCACGGGTACTTTGAGGGAGGGGTTGCTAGGGGGTGAGAGGGAGGGGTAGGGGTATTGGGGGGCTAGGAGATACCACAACAAACAGGGGCAGGGATTTTATTTCCAATACTTCCTCATCCCAAAAAGGTCGGGCGGACTCTGCCCAATCCTGGACTTACGAGACCTCATCAAATACATTCAAAGGGAAAAATTCAAGGTGATCTCTCTCAAGTCGATTCTTCCTCTTCTACAACCAAACGACTGGATGTGCTCCATCGACCTGAAGGATGCATACTCTCATATACCATTGCACCGATCTTCCTGGCGCTACCTCTGTTTTTGGGTGCAGGGGAGGCATACCAATTCAAGGTTCTGCCCTTTGGCCTCTTCTCAGCCCCGAGAGTGTTCATGAAATGTCTAACGGTGGCTCATCTTCGATGACTGGGCATCCAAATCTTCCCGTCTGGACGACTGGCTGTTGGTAGCCTCGGATGCGGATACCTTGAATACGCACACACTGCGCATGATCAATTGTCTTCAGAGTCTAGGGTTCCTAATCAATTATGAGAAATCACACCTACAGTCTACCCAACAACTACAGTTCATTGGGACCCAGATTCATACAGTTGCGGGAAGTGTTTACTTTCCACAAGACAGTCTGCACCATCTCCTGCCTGGCACAAACTTACACAACGATTCTCACCCCTCTGTGCGTCAAGTACTCAAACTCTTGGGCCATATGGTGGCAGCCATTTACATCATGCCTCACATGAGACCCCACATGCGCCGCTTACAATTGGGCCTCAAGCATCAGTGGTCTCAATTTCTGCAACCGCTGACAACCAGGATTTCATTGATGAAAGCCATGACCAAGGACATCCAGTGGTGGCTGCCCCCTCCCCCCCCCCCCCCCCCCCCCCACGAATCTCTCCAGAGGGACACTCTTCCGATCTCCTCCACATCAACTCATACTCACGACGGATGCTTCCAGGAAAGGTTGGGGAGCCCACCTGGCTGATTTCAAGACACAGGGCCTGTGGTGCTCCGAAGAATCCAGCTGTCAAATAAACCTCCTGGAATTCTGAGTGATATGGAATGCCCTGCAAGCCTTCTCCACTTAGGTCGAAGGGAACCCCCTTATGATATACACAGACAATCAAGTTGCCATGTTTTACATAAACAAGGAAGGAGGGTCAGGTTCCTGGACACTCTGTCGGGAAGCGGTACGAATTCTCAAGTGGGCAGAGTCTGCCAACGTATTGCTCCAGGCCACTTACCTCCTGGGGCTAGACAACATCATGACGGATCACCTGAGCAGGGTTTTCCACCCACATGAATGGACCTTAAACCGGGACATAGCTCTCAACATCTTTCGACAGTGGGGCTTCACGGCAATGGATCTCTTCGCCACGGAGAGCAACCGGCAAGTTCAAAACTTCTGCTCCATTTACCCCAGCAGGAAATGCTACACTCCGGATGCCTTCCTCATCCCATGGATGGAGGGTTTGCTCTACACCTACCCTCCCATTTCCCTCATCTCCAGGACCATTCAGAAATGCATTCAGGATGTAGCAGACTTGATTCTCATAGCTCCAGCTTGGCTGAGACAACCATGGTACGCTTATCTTATCTGGGTACTTGCCAGGTTCTTATGGCCTGGATTTGCCACTGTTGGAAACAGGATGCTGGGCTTGATGGACCCTTGGTCTGACCCAGTATGTCATTTTCTTATGTTCTTATCTCATACGGCTTTCTGTGGCCCCACCCATCCCCCTAAGGACTGGCCAGACACTTCTGACTCAGGAAGGGGGGAAGCTTCTCCACCCAATGCATCTATCTCATCACCTCATGGTGTGGATATTGAAAGGACGGTATTAACGCACCTCCATCTTCCTTTGCACATAGAAGACATCCTCATTGCCTCCAGAAAGCCTTCTACCAAACACAACTACAAAGAGAAATGGCATCGCTATTCTGCATGGTGCAAATCGAGGGAGCTCGATCCATTCTTCTGCTCTCCTACCAACCTCCTGGAATACCTTCACACTCTCTACCAGACTGGACTGGCTACGACCTCTGTGAGGGTGCATATCAGTGCCATAACAGCCTTTCATCACCCTCAGAATGGACTACCCATTTCCAATCACCCACTCGTCTCCAGGTTTATGCGGGGCATGCTTCGCCTCCAACCACCAGTAGCGAGGCCATCGGTGCCCTGGGACCTTTAATCTAGTTTTAGAACAACTCATAAAGCCTCCATTTGAACCTTTAGATACCTGCCATGTGAAATATCTCACTTGGAAGGTAGTGTTTCTGGTGGCGGTCACTTCAGTTAGAAGAGTCAGCAAACTTTCAAGCCTTGGTTCACTACCCGCCTTATTTGGAATTCTACCATGACAAGGTTACCCTTTGCCCTCACCCTACCTTCCTGCCCAAGGTGGTATCTGCTTTCCATGTCAATCAAACAGTAACCTTGCCAACTTTCGTACCAAAGCCCCACCACAACAGGGAGCACCTCCTTCATACACTGGACTGTAAAAGAGCCTTAGCTTACTATATACAGAGATCTCAGACACCCTCCAGACCGTCACAGCTGCTCTTCTCCTTTAACCCAAATGCTCCTGGTCAACCGGTCTCCAAGAGAACTGCTGTCACTTCTGAGGGTGATGACATTGTTTGGTAAGTGTCTTAAGGCTGATTTAGGTGTTTTTATTTTTCAGATGTTCTGGAAACTGACATGGAGCTGCTGGATAAGGGAAAGCATGTTAGGAACTTCAGTGACATCATCACTGAAACCAATATTGCAAGTACAGACAAACTTAATGTACACACATATTTTATTGAAGTGAATTGTTACCGCACCATGATGGCACATGATTAATTGTAATCTATACCACTTACTTTATTCATTATCGTGCCTTGCTGTAAACCGTTGTGATGGTTATCTAACTTAACGACGGTATAGAAGAGCTTTTAAATAAAATAAATAAAATAAGTAGTGTTAGGGGGGGAAGGTTAGCAAGTTTAAGTAAAAGTGAGAAAAATAGAAGCTAATAAGCACAAACAGGAAATAATATTCAGGATAAAAAAAAGATACCTATATAATTAAATCCAATGAAACTTCTCAGGAAGGAATTTTAGGTTCCTCATTAAAATATACTATTTTTAAAACATAAGAAAATTGATTGGAATCACCCATCGCATCATCAACAAGGTTGCATGCGCACTGGATAATCAGGTTAGACAGAGATAGCGTATCTTAGGAGACGTATCACTGGCTTCCCTAGTTACCAGTGGGTAGGCTAGCAAAAGTGTACATAAGTTAAGCAAAGCACAGTGTAGGAATTTAAATTTCACAGAGATTTAAAAGACAACATTACACAAAAATCAATTGAAGTCAGATACTACAGGGAAAAATAAAAAGAGAAAGAATAAGCATAGTATAAGGACAAAAATAATCAGCTCTGAGGACTATTTGGCACTATGATGTCATCAAGTATTGAGAAAAGAAGACAGAAAAGAAAAAGACAGTTACAGAATCAGAGTAGTTGGTGCCTGATCATTGAGGAAGGACATTTTAAGCCAGTCCTCTCAAATCAAGGCCTAACTAATACAGATAAGTGCAGTTACAGTGGAGAACAGTGAATGTATGATTGAGGAATGATAGTAAGATACATATGAGCTAATTTCCTTGGCAATTTAAAAAAAAAATAAATTTATGCATGTTTGATTAAAATTAATTTTAAGTGACTCTGCGTTCTAAAGTCACATATTTAAGACTGTAAAAGTGTGTATGATATGCATTGGCTGTTCTGAAACAGTAGTTGTGAGTTATACTTTTTTTTTATTAGTTAGAATATATGACGTTGCAATTAAACAACAAGTGACACTTGTTATAGTATGCGGAAGATCCTGGAGCAGTGAAGGGAGTTAGTTTTGCTTCCTTTTGAGTTGTTTAAGATTAACTTTAGGAGGAAGATTTCAAGATAAAAAAAAAGAACTGGCCAGCAACAAAAAAGCAGAGACAAAGATAAAAGAAAAGCAGGAAGAAAGACAGATAAGTAACTGTTGCACTGATGAACTCTCAAATTTAAGAGTAATTTCATACTTGAGTTAATTAAAAGAATTATATAAGTAAAGTGATATATATATATATATTTTATTTATAGTTATATAGTTAGTTATATATATAATTCTTTTAATTTTATATATATATATATATAGAGAGAGAGAGAGAGAAACAAGACAATTCTTATTTATGATTGTATTTCAATAATTTGTTTTTACTTGAAATTATTTCATTGAATTTTAATGTTATAAGGAAGTAACATATTAATAGAAGTAACATATTAATAGAAATATAAATAAAAATGAGTTTGAATTGATTTGAGTTAGTTATTCCATTGATTTTTAAGCGGTAAATAGTATTTCTTGTTTAACATCTGACTACCTTGCTGCCACACGACTACACTACTCGGCCACAGGAGTCTTCTAACAGAAGTACATTTACCTGACTTACATGAGCATTGAGGGAAGCCTAAAAATCATCAGCACTGGTCCCTGTGAATGCATGGTGCCGGATGCGCAGATGCACCAGCTTTTGCCACGATGCCCCCAAAGTGACCCTGCAGCGAGGAGGGCCCATCCTGTAATGGTGCCAGGTGTCTGCGACAGTCTGACAGTCCTGTTGCCAGTCACCTATCCACCTCACGGGTCCGAAGATCTGGCCAACCCTTCTACCTCCCAGTCCGTGTTGGCATCAGTAATGTTTGAGGAAGAACTGGAGCATAGAGTCCAGCTGGTGGTGGATCGGGCACTGCAGGCATTGGGCCTGTGGCATCGATGGCACCAGAGCTGGTGCTGCCAGTCATCCCACTGCTGCTGGAGAAGCTCAACATCCCCTCACAGTGCCTCCTGTTAATAAGAAGGTGGATGGGGTCTACCTTGTCCAGAAGGCTGCTGCATTTGATAAGTATCAGCTGTCTCACCAGTTGGTGGTGGTCAGATCTGCTCTCAAGAAGCCGAGCACTCTTGGACCAATTCCTCTGCACCCATAGAGAAGGACCATAGAGCAATGGACACTTGGGAGGATGGTGTTCCAAGGCGCCATGTCCGCATCGCTGCCTACTAGCTCTATATGAGCCAGTATTTGTGGAATATCTGGAAGCAGGTGCAGGAGGTGGCTGAGAAGCTGCCTCGACAGCAAGAAACCCTTATGTTGCTGGTACACAAGGACCCGGAGTGCAGAAAACACAAGGTCTGTGTGACCTACGATGTTTTTGAGACAGCATCGAGCATCTCTGCAGCAGGAATCGGTGCTTGCAGAATGGCATGGCTGCGGGTCTCTGATCTCCGACCAGAGGTACAGGAATGACTCGCTGACATGCCATATACTGGAGAGAATCTCTTCAGAGAGGGTGAGGGATGCTGGATCACCATGAGACCCTTCAACAACTCTCCGCCAGTACTCCGGACCTGTCCTCATCCAGGAGGCCATCGAGACTGGGGCCAAGGAAGTCTCTTTCTTTTTACCGCCTCCTTGCTCCCATCAACACTATCAGGGCTCTTACGGCCATCCCAGACAGCAGAGAGCTCCCAAGCTCCAGCCAGCTCCTCGGTCAACTCCGGGGTCAGGGCTTTGACTGGGCTGCAGGGAGCATAAGCCAGTTGCCTGTACCCAGGACGATGGAACCTTCGGTCGGAGGTAGGCTGCGGTTCTTTGTGAATTAGTGGCCCAGTATAACCTCGGACTAGTGGGTTCTGTCCATCATCCACAAAGGGTACCAATTGAATATATTGGGTGTCCCACTAAAATGCCCTGCATGCCATATTGGGGGCTGGTAGCGCAGCAGAAGGTACTACTAGCAGAGCTCTCCTCCCTCTTAATGGCTAGAGCGGTCGAGCCTGTACCACCAGGGCAAAGAGGGTGGGGATTCTACTCCAGGTACTTCTGATTCCAAAGAGAACAGAGGGTCTCCATCCCATCCTAGACCTAAGGGCTTTGAACAAGTTTCTAAAAAGAGAGAAGTTAAAGATGGTTTGCTTGGACACCTTGATCCCCCCTTTTGCAAAATAGGGGCTGGCTATGCTCCCTTGACCTAAAGGATGCATACTTATATTGAGATCCTCCCCAGTCATAGGAAGTATCTCCGATTTGTGGTGGGAACACAGCACTTCCAGTATCAGGTGTTGCCGTTCGGGCTTGTATCTGCCCCATGGGTCTTCACAAAATGCCTGGCCGTGGTGACATCGCACCTCCGCAGACTGGAAGTGAATGTCTTCCCATATCTAGACAATTGGCTGTTCTAGAGAACATTTCAGGCAGGGACCGTCAGGTCCATTCAGTTGTTGGAGTCACTAGGGTTCGTTCTCAACTACCCAAAGTCCCATCTCAACCTGTCACCTCAATTGGATTTCATAGGAGCCCTGCTAGACACGGCTCAGGCCGAGGCCTTTGTGCCTCGCCAGAGGGCCGTTGCCTTGGCGACCATAGCGGCAGAGATTCAACAAAGCCAGCAGGTGTTAGCCTGGCACATGTTGAGGCTGTTGGGCCATAGGGCTACAACCATCCATGTTACTCCCTTGGCACGCTACACATGCGCAGAGCGCAATGGGCCTTGAGGTCACAGTAGCACCAGGCCAATCAAAGCCTCCAAGATTGCATCCGAGTCACCCTATCTCTCTGGGACTCATTGTCCTCGCGGGTACTTTCCAATCTGGAACAGGGGATCTCATTCGGAGTCTTCCTACTCAAATTGTCCTAACACTGATGCATCCCTGGGATGGGGAGCTCATGTAGATGGGCTCAGTACCCTGGTCTTTGGTCCGCTCAAGAACGTGCTTGTCAAATCAACTTCCTGGAGCTTCGGGCGATCAGGTGCGTGCTATGGACTTTCAGAGATCGGCTTTCCAACAAAGTTGTCCTGATCCAAACTGACAACCAGGTAGCCATGTGGTATGTCAACAAGCAGGGAGGCATGGATTGTACCTCCTGTATCAGGAAGCAGTCCAGATATGGTCATGGGCCCTGTCCCAGAGGATGGAACTCGGGGCCATGTACCTGACCAGGATAGAGAACACGGTAGCGGACAGACTGAGTTGAGCCTTCAGACCCCATGAGTGGTCCCTGGACCAGGGGATAGCGAATCAGATATTCTGTCTCTCGGGGGAGCCCGGACTTAGATCTGTTTGTGTCCCCCTGCAACAGGAAGGGTGTCTCTGTTCTGCTCCCTGTACAGGTCAGATGGCAACCCATCCTCAGCCGTCCTTGGGGCAAGGGTCTTCTGTATGCATATTCTCTGATTCCCTTAGTGGCGAAGACATTCTTGAAGCTTTGTGACGACAAAGGGACTATGATTCTCATAGCCTCTCACTGGCCGAGACAGATCTGGTTTCCACTCCTACCAGAGTTGTCCATCGGAGACTGATCAGTCTGAGGACTTCCAAGATCTCATCATGCAAGACCAAGGCAGGCTGCAGCATCCCAACCTCCAGACCCTGTTGCTCACAGCCTGGCTGTTGAGAGATTAATTCTACAGCCACTTGATCTTTCAGAAGATGTGTCTCAGGTCCTGGTGGCTTCTAGAAAGTCCTATGGACTGAAGTGGAGGTTTTCCGTGTGGTGTGAGCAGATGGCCCTAGATCCATTCTCTTGCCCCACACAAAAACTGCTTGATTACCTTCTACACCTGTCAGAAGCTGGCTTAAAAACCAACTCTATTAGAGTTCAACTTAGGGCAATTGGTGCACAACACCAAGGTGTAGATGGTGCGCCCATATCTGTATAGCCTATAGTTGTCCATTTCATTTAGGGCCTGCTTCAGTTGAAGCTTCCCCTAAGGTTCCCGCTGTGTCTTGGATCCTCAACATGGTGTTAGTTCAGCTGATGAAAGTTCATTTTGAGCTGCTGTGCACCTGTGACCTGAAGTACCTAACCTGGAAGGTCATATTTTTGGTGGCAGTCACTTCAGCGTGCAGGGTCAGCGAGTTCCAGGCCTTAATGATTTATCCACCTTATACTAAGTTTTATCACGTAGCACTCTGTTCCTGCCTAAGGTTGTGACGTATTTCCATCTTAACCAGTCATCCTGCCAATATTCTTTCCCAGGTCCCATTCGCACCAAGGCGAACGAGCACTGCATAGTTTGGACTGCAAGCGAGTTTTAGTCTTCTAGCTGGAGCGGAGAGAAGCCCATAGACAGTCCACCCAACTTTTTGTTTCTTTTGATAAGAATAGGTTGGGTGTTGCCATTGCCAAACAGACACTATCCAGTTGGCTAGTAGATTGCATCTCCGTTTGTTTTGCCCAGGTGGCACTGTATCTTAGGGGTCATGTCAAGGCTCAGTCTTCCAGAGCCTTGGCAGCATCGGTGGCCCACTTGCGAACAGTTTCCATGGAGGAGGTCTGCAAGGCTGTGACGTGGAGTTCTCTCCACACATTCACATCTCATTGTCTGGTCTAGGGATGGCTGATGCAACAGTAGGTTCAGCCGGTCTGTCCTTCGGAACCTGTTTGAGGTGTAGAACCCAACTCTCCCTGCCTAGGGCCTGTTGTTTGGGTTCAGGCTGTCTCCCCCCTTTGTTACAAACACAACCGGTTGTGTTGTGTCCCTTGGCACCTGGTTGGGTGTCTTTTGGTCCCCTTTTTGTTGGGGAGTATCCTGTAGCTAGGGATTTGCCCATGTGTGAGGACTACCATCCTGCTCGCCTTAAGAAAGCAGAATTACTTACCTATAACAGGTTTTCTTTGAGGATAGCAGGATGTTAGTCCTCATGAAACCTGCCTGCCTCTCTGCATAGTTGGGTTTCTCCTAAGTTTTATTTTAATCATAATTTTATGTTACAAGACTGAAGAGGGACCCCACATGGAGTTGTGATATAGGGCATGCTGGGCATGCTCAGTGTGCCTAGTCAAAATTCTAGTAACTTTGACATACGTTTTCCACATCGGAGCTCCATCTGATGATGTCACCTATGTGTGAGGACTAACATCCTGCTGCCCTGGAGAACACCTGTTACAGGTAAGCAACTCTGCTTTATCTCAAATGAGCATATTTTTCCCTAAAATTCTGTAATCAAATGTAACCACAACACTTATAACAACGTAAAACCACAGAGTAGGACCATTACCAAATTCCAGTAACTTTTTATAAAACCCATTGCAACTCCACCTAGGATCTAGATCTTGAAACCACGGAACAGTGACAAAATAAAATATAACAATTGTACAATTAGCAGAAACAATTGACCAGATTGAGACCCATTGCTGTTGTCGTCTGAGTGTGCTGGACGAGGGCAATAATTGAATAATATTTATATGGTTCCTGCTCCATGTAACCCTCATCTGCTGGATACTCCGCCTCGATCCCAGTCACAGAGCAAACTAACTCAGATCCTCCCTGTGATACTGTGCTCTCTGGCTTAGCAGGGAACAGATTCAGTCTGGACTCTGGCTATCCTTTTGAAGTTTTTATTAATTACAATTAAAAATTAAAACACAAGCCTGTTTACCTCAGCAGTGCTGGAAACAAAAATGTAGCCATTTACTCACACAAGTTATTTAGCTGAGTTCTTGTTTTCTCCTAGTCTTGTCTGAGGCCTCCGTTTCCCTTTGGGCCCTGGCATCTTATCCCCTTCTTCAAGGAAACACCCTGCAATCAGGGTTCCCTTGTGGTTGTCTTAAGATGGACCAGGCTAAATGCCTGGTCCTGGACTTTTAAAGAGGGTCTAATATACACTGGCTTGATCTCATACGCCAATCATTCTTCCTTGTGCCATGTCAGACAAGATGCCTGCTGAAAGATAAGGGTGTGTGTTACTGTTTACCAACTAATACCAACTAATATAATGTTTACCAACTAATACCAACTAATATAATGTAGAAAACTAATCGTTTTCTACATTATAAATTTGTTATAACATGTTGCAATGTAAACCTTGTTCAATGTAAACCGCTAAATGAAGCGATAGTTTGAGTTCCTTGTAAACCGGGGTGATATGTATTCTATACAGGAACCTCCGGTCTAGAAATACTATAAATAAATAAATAAATAAATAATACCTGTAGAATCTGAATACAATCTCAGCCACTTCAAAGCAAAGTTGGAATATAAATAAAATACACAAGTTATCAAATAACTTGGCTCCTATCCACTATTCAGCCTGCAGATTGTACAGCTATGGAGACTATTTCTTGCTTTGTCCTTGGAAATGATGACTCATATCATTCTACTTGCTGTATTTCATCATATGCATGCAAACTGCAATATCGCTAATAAAGATATTGAAAATAATTATTACTAGTAGAGAGCCTTTGGAAATATCACTGATTACTTTGCCTTCAACAGTATGGACTCTATTTACCCCCACTCTGTGTCCTGCCTCTCAGTCACTTCCATTCTTAATTTGCAACTTTTTGGCTTATTCCAATACTATCCAACTTTCTTGCCAGTCTTCTAAACACTTGGAAAAACTCTTTGGGGGAAGGGGGGTGGGCAGGAAATGTCTCATATATTGAGATGTGTTCAAAACTATGTTCGTATAACTCAGGTTTTCAGCCTGGTCTTTTTTTTCCCTCCTGCATGCTTGACTGGCCTGTGCAAGGCTTAGAGCCAGTCAGGAAAAAAAAAAATTCTCTCCTTTCCTACAGCTCAATACTGTAAAGTGCGGCCGCGGTTACCCTGCTCCTAACCTGCTTTCTACTCACTTTCCGGCCGCGTTAGCCCTTCCTGCGATACACAATCCCCTTTAACAGATTCTTACCGCCTCTTTAAATCCCTGGGTAACCCCTTCCGCACGCGGCATGTATATCAGATGTAAACGAGCGAATTAGCTATTCCCTCCCATACAGTAACGCGCGCCCCAACTATCGCTATTTTACCCTGCCATTTTGCCCCGCGTTTAACCTGCTAGCTTACCGCCTACCCCTACCCCTGCGTTAGAGGCAAGGGTTAAGGGTAGACTGCAAACTTTCCCACAAAAGAAAACCTAAAAACCTAAAATGGGTATAAATACCTTGGATGTCACTTTCCGAATCCCCCATCTCCACGTGGGCGGGCGTGCGGTCATCAAGGCGGGAGCCGGCGGGCGCACGTTCATCCAGGCGGCGGCGGTGGGAGCCGGCGGGCGCGCGTTCATCCAGGCGGATGGATGCTGGCGGCGAAAGCGGCCTCCAGCAGCCCCCGCCGGCAGTGAATGAATGCACGCCTGTGTACGCCCGTGCAATTTCGGCGCTCAAGGCGTGACGTCACGATGTTTGACGTCACGGCATGTGACGTCGGCGGTCTCTAATGCCCTGCTCCCACCACCGCCGCCTGGATGAACGCGCGCCCGCCGGCTCCTGCCGCCGCCTGGATGAACCCGCGCCTGCCAGCTCCCACCGCCGCCACCTGGATGAACGTGCGCCCACCCGCCCGCCGACTCCCGCCTCGATGACAGCACGTGCGCCCGCCGGCTCCCGTCTTGATGAACTCGCTTCCGCCAGTAAGTTTACTTTTTTTACACTTTATTCCCTTTTGTTTTAATTTTTGCCCTGCGCCTTGCTTCGGGAGAGGGGGAACCATCCACTTCCTGTACCTGTCATTTCAAATGTCAGTTGAAATGACAGGTACCAGCGCACCCAGGATACTGTATAGGCGCTGTATTAAGCGCTTATACAGTAAAATGGGTTGCGCGGGCCTAACGCTTCGCCTAACGCTTCGCAGACGCGGCTTGCATTTGCAAGCAATTTAAATAGAGTATCGAGCGGTATGTCAGCAGGACTGTGCGTGCAGCGAACGAGGGTGCGCCCGGCACTGCCGCACTCTTTCTAATGCGGCCTTACTGTATCGACCTGCTAGTGTGTAGCAGATGGACTCAGGACCAATGGGTATAGTGTGCTCCTGATAGCATTTGGAGATGGAGTCAGATTTCAATCTGAAGTCAGCACTACATATACCCGTGCAGGAAGCTCCGCTCTTCAGTATTTCTCCATCTCTTTAGCAGTTTGGGACTTTACACAAGCTTGCACAGCGTTAGGAAATCCAAACCAAAAGAAGAAAAAAAATTCCAAAATCTTGTAGAGATAAGACGAGTTCCACTCTCCTGCGGTGATACCTTAGGGTCCCTCCCCCAGACGAGAATTCCTGAGGTGATTTCCGAGATCCCTCAGAGGTTAGCCTCGGTCCGGTAGCCGGTTCCTGGTGTGGACTTAGCCCCCAGGAGGGAGCAGCTGAGAGGCAGCGGGTGCAATACCGAGCGCGGCGGGGAAGGTATTTTCCTCTCCCCCCCCCCCCCCCCCCCCCCCGCAGCCGGAGACTGCCCGCACGAGACCGGGAAGCGCCGAGACAAGGTAAGGTAGAAAACTTTTCTTTAGTCTCCGGTCTCCAAGGTTCGGATAGCCGCACAGATCGCCCGCTGGCGTCTGTCCTATCGGGTTGAGCAGCCCCGTGTGGGCTAGACCCTGATCCGGTACGAGGGTCCTCCCTCGTGGAGACCCTCCGGGGGGGGGGGGTCGCCATCTTGCCCGCATGGTCGCCAGCACCATCTCCCCCCCTCTTGATCGCCGTATTGTCCGCACAATTGAGCCGTGCGCACAGCAGCGAGCTGGGCGCATAAACTACTTGTGTGCACAGCGGCGCGCACAAAGGCACTGGGCGCACAAATTAAGCTGGTGCGCACAGTGGCACGCACATTTTCTGCAGTTTGCACGCACATTTTCCGCAGTTTGCGCGCATATCTAAGTCTCCCGGTGCGCGCATATAGGCGCACAGACGAGTTTTGAACAACCCCCGCGCTCAAATCATGGCACCACCGGCCAGGAAAGCCAAGGGACAAGCTCTCTGCCCAGCCTGCCACGTGAGAGCGGCACAACACGAAGTGGCTTCGGCCCTGTGCCTGTGCTTGCAGTGCAAAGAGGCCCTGGGGGAACCAGGACAAGGCCCCCCCCCCCCTCCCTGGCCAGTAGAGGAATCCGGCTCCACCAACGACAGTACCCCGGACCTCTCTATCCCCGGCTCGGCCCCTACTCATTTGGGCCCCTCGGGGAATGCCGCTGGCTTCAATATGGACCCAGGAACCTTTTCCTGGGTAGAATTCTTCAAAGGGCTGCAAACTTTTGTCCAGGTACAATCTGTGCCACCGGCGACACAGCCACAGCCTCCACCAGAAGACCAAAACCTTCCAGGCCCCTCTCAGCCTCCCCGAGATGTGCTCCCTCTGGACAAAAGCCTCCTCTTAGGGGATACAGACACCTCTGAGGAAGAACCAGACTCCCTGGAGGAAGGAGAAATCCCCCCAGGAACGGAACCATACCGAACCATGATGCATTTCTTCTTCAGAGATGAGTTACCAGACCTCGTGTCTCTGAGCTTGAAGGAGCTGGCCATCCCAGGCACAAGCGCCAAAGTGGAGCCAAAGACAAACCCTCTGCTGGTCGGGCACCGTCAGGCCTCACGCCATTTCCCATTGCTGCAGGCCGTACAACAACTGATCGACTTGGAATGGAATGCTCCAGAGGCCAGTTTCAAAGGAGGACGGGCCCTAGAAGCCCTATATCCACTGGAACTCTCAGCCAAAGAACTCCTGGTGTTCCCCAAAGTGGACGCCATGGTCTGCGCTGTCACGAAGCGCACTACCATTCCAGTTGAAGGAGGAGCGGCACTCAAGGATGCCCAGGACAGACATCAGGAATCCATCCTTAAACAGTCATTTGATGCAGCCATGTCATTACAGATCGCTGCCTGCTGTGCCGTGGTGATATGTGCCTGCTTATCACTTGCCAGGAGCGCTACTTCGCCCGTCGAAACATTAGAACCAGCGATATCCTTCCTCACGGATGCAACATCCTATCTGGTGCGCACCTCAGCCAGGGGCATCTCATCCATTGTGGCAGCCAGAAGACAACTCTGGCTCCAAAGCTGGTCAGCTGATGCGACCTCCAAGACTAAACTCACGAGAATGTCCTTTAAAGGTGCCCTCCTGTTCGGAAGCGAACTGGAGAAGTTAGCCAACAAATGGGGCGAATCCCTAGTACCTCGGCTACCGGAGGACAAGAACAAAAGAAGCCATCGTCCTTCTCCCGAAACATCCAAGGGCAGAGGATCACAGCGCTTCAGACCATACAAGAATACATACCAAGCACCTCGCCCCGCAGGCAGGGGCCAGTCCTTTCATAACAAACACAACAAGAGGGGAGCCGGCTCAGGTCCAGGCCTCAGCTGCACCGCACAATGAGAATCAACAGACCCATCCACAGGAAGAAGCCATAGAGGGCAGGCTTGCCCTCTTCTACCAAAGATGGGTCGAGATAATGTCGGACAAGTGGGTCCTAACCATCATTCAAGAGGGATACTATCTGGACTTCCACAGCATCCCCCCAGACAAATTTGTGAAATCCCCTTGCCACTCCCCCTCCAAGAGGACGGCAGTGGAAACCACACTGACAAAATTGCTCTCTCTAGAGACTATATAACACCGGTGCCCATGTACCAACAAAATACAGGGCACTATTCCATCTATTTTATCGTCCCCAAGAAAGAGAACATTCTGGCCCATCCTGGACCTCAAGTCTGTCAGCCGCTACCTGAGGGTACCACACTTCTGCATGGAAACCCTATGTTCAGTGATAAGGACAGTACAGCCGGGAGAATTTCTGATCTCCCTGGACCTGTCAGAAGCCTATCTGCACATCCCGGTCCATCACGACCACCAGCGCTTCCTACGCTTCACGATCATGGACCACCACTACCAGTTCCAGGAGCTACCTTTCAGACTAGCTACTGCCCCTCGAATGTTCACCAAAATCACGGTGGAAGTTGCAGCGACACTGAGGAAAGAAGGAATCCTTGTACACTTGTACCTGGACAATTGGCTGATCAAAGCAAAATTGCCAGAAGAAAGTCATCAGGCGACCACCAGAGTCAAGAATGTACTACAGAATCTCGGGTGGGTCGTCAACACAACCAAGAGCTGCCTGCAGCCCTCCCAATTGCTAGAATATCTGGGAGTCCGGTTCAACACCCAACAAGACAAGGTTGTCCTTCCCCTTACAAGGAGAAGGAAATTGATGGACCAGTTGAGAAAACTGTTGAACGGTGCTCACCCCACGGCATGGGACTAACTCCAAGTCCTCGGCCTCATGACATCGACCCTAGAAGTCATCCCATGGGCAAGGGCCCACATGCGACCAGGGGATCGATGCTCTCGTCCAGACCTGGCCACAGGAAGAATTGCTGTACGCTTTTCCTCCATGGCCACTACTGAGCGGGATCATCCGCAAGATAGAACACCACAGGGGGCTAGTACTTCTAGTGGCCCCGGATTGGCCAAGAAGGCCGTGGTTCGCAGACATGCAAAGACTTTTGGAGGGGAGCCCCCTGTCCCTACCTCCACACAGGGATCTGCTCCACCAAGGACCGATCCTCCACGAAGACCCAACTCGATTCTCTCTTACAGTCTGGCCATTGAGAGGACACGCCTGAAGAAGAGTGGATACTCGGGGGCAGTGATTGACACCTTGCTCTGAGCACGCAAGTTTTCCACGTCTCTAACCTACATACGAATATGGAGAATATTCGAAGCCTGGTGTGAAGACCGTGGCATACTTCCACGGACAGTCAAAATCCCCACGATCCTGGAATTTCTGCAGTATGGCTTACAGAAGGGGTTGTCTCTCAACTCTATCAAGGTTCAGGTGGCCGCGTTGGCTTGCTTCAGAGCCAAAGTGGATGGCATCAGTCTATCTTCACACCCAGACGTCTCCCGCTTCCTGAGAAATGTCAAACAGATCTGACCACCACTAAAGTGGCCGGTACCTCTATGGAACCTCAATCTAGTACTAGACTTCCTAGTGGGAGCTTCCTTCAGACCTACCCGCACGCTGTCTCTACGGCTTCTAACCTTGAAGACTGCATTCCTAGTGGCAATGGGGTAGATTTTCAAAAATGGCGCATTGGCGTACTTTTGTTGGCGCTCCAGGCGCCAACAAATGTACGCGGGATTTTAGTAGATACGCGCGTAGCCGCTAAAATCCTGGATCGGCGCGTGCAAGGCTACCGATTCCGTGTAGCCGGTGCGCGCCGAGCCGCGCAGCCTACCTCCATTCCCTCCGAGGCCGCTCCGATTTCGGAGCGGCCTCGAAGGGAATTCGCTAACGCCCTCCCCTCACCTTCCCCTCCCTTCCTCTACCTAACCCACCCTCCCGGCCCTGTCTAAACCCCCCCCCCTACCTTTGTTGGGGGATTTACGCCTCCCAGAGGGAGAAGTAAATCCCCGTGCGCCAGCGGGCCGCTGGCGCGCCTAGACGCAACCCGGGAGCGGTTCCGGAGGGCGCGGCCAGGCCGAAACACGCCCCCGGGCCCACCCCCGAAATGCTGCGTCCCGCCCCGAAAATGGCGCGCCGCTCGGCCCCGCCCCCCGACACGCCCCTGACACGCTCCCCTCGGAAAACCCCGGGACTTACGCGAGTCCTGGGGCTCTGCGCGCGCCGGTAGGCCTATTGAACAGAGGCGCACCGGCGCGCAGGGCCCTGCTCGCGTAAATCCAGGCGGATTTACGCGAGCAGGGCTCTTAAAATCCGCCCCAATGTGTTCAGCCTGTCGCATCTCCGAACTTCAAGCACTATCCTGTCGGGAACCATTCCTCAGATTCACACTGGGATCCATACAGCTACGCACTGTCCCTTCTTTCCTCCCAAAGGTAGTTTCTCATTTCCATCTAAACCAAACTATCTCACTGCCATCTCCAGACGAGCATAAGGACTCTGAAGACTCTCGCCTTCTTCGCCTTCTTATCGTCAGCAGACTACTAGTCCGATACCTGGAAAGGTCGGAATCCATACGAAAGACGGACCACCTATTCATCCTTCACAGCAGGCAGAAACAAGGGGAAGCGGCCTCGCAGGCAAC
The DNA here is from genome assembly GCF_901001135.1 of Rhinatrema bivittatum. Classification (NCBI taxonomy): domain Eukaryota; kingdom Metazoa; phylum Chordata; class Amphibia; order Gymnophiona; family Rhinatrematidae; genus Rhinatrema; species Rhinatrema bivittatum. The sequence continues at coordinate 27,206,414 of NC_042620.1, read as the reverse complement.
CATAGCCCGCTGGATCAAAGAAGTAATCAAGGCGGCCTATGTAGAGGCAGGGAAGCCTCCACCTCTACAAGTCAAGGCTCATTCCACCAGAGCCCAGGCAGTGTCCTGGGCAGAAACCAAGATGCTGCCACCTGCCGAGATCTGTCGGGCGGCGACATGGTCCTCCATTCACACCTTCTTGAGGTTCTACCGCCTGGATGTCCAGGCCCGGGAGGACACAGCATTTGCAAGGGCAGTACTAAGTGGGCCATGGGCAGCCTCCCACCCGGTTTGGGAGTAGCTTTTGTACATCCCATTGGTCCTGAGTCCATCTGCTACACGCTAGGAAATGGAGAAATTACTTACCTGATAATTTTGCTTTCCTTAGTGTAGACAGATGGACTCAGTATCCTGCCCACGGCTGTCTCAGAATTCGGAAACCTCGAGTGACAATCCCCGAGAGCAAGACAAGCACGGGTAAGCCACGCTTTACCCCTAGTTAAGACACCCATAATTACCGGGTGTCGGCATTTCTCAGTTGAATGCACTGGCAGTCTCCAGCTAGAATTCACATCAACCAGTTCAAGTTAATCAAGTTATTCAAACACTCATATATCCACAATTGCTTTTCGAGGAGAATACTGAAGAGCAGAGCTTCCTGCATGGGTATATGTAGTGCTGACGTCAGATTGAAATCTGACTCCGTCTCCAACTGCTGTCAGGAGCACACTATACCCATTGGTCCTGAGTCCATCTGTCTACACTAAGGAAAACGAAATTATCAGGTAAGTCATTTCTCCATTTCTTCTTTCTGGCATGGGTCTCTGCCCTTACAGTTGCTTAGCACAGAAATCACAAAACAGACACCATATGTGACACTATGAGTGACATTTGGCTTATCTGGGGGACAGATTCAGTCTCGACTCTGGTTATTCTTTGCAGTTTTTTATTAATTAGAATTTAAAAAATTAACTATTGGACTAGTTCAAATTAACTATTGGACTAGTTCAAATTAACTATTGGACTAGTTCAACTATTGGACTAGTACAGAAACCTACTTATCTCCCTTGCCGATCACATCCTCATGGGCCTAGACAAAGGTCAATCTTTTATCCTAGTCCTCCTGGACATTTCATCCGCATTTGACACCGTGAACCACTCCATCCTACTAAATCGCCTAGCAGAAATCGGATTAACAGGATCGGCACACAGCTGGTTTAACTCCTTCCTAAGTAACAGAAGCTTCAAAGTAAAAATCAATAACAACGAATCCCCAGATGTCAAATCAACATTAGGAGTACCACAAGGCTCCTCCTTGTCACCCACGCTGTTCAATATATACCTCCTGCCCCTCTGTCAATTGCTTACGGACCTAAAATTAAAATTCTATCTCTATGCAGATGACGTACAGATTCTGATTCCCATTACAGAATCTCTCCTTAAATCTCTCGCCTTTTGGGAAATCTGCCTCAAATCTATTAACAGTCTGCTCACCAACTTGAATCTAGTTCTGAATGCAAATAAGACTGAACTCCTAATCATCTCCTCGGACCACTCGGCCTTAATTAATCCACCAGCAGGCAACACCCAGATCACGCAAGTAAGGGACCTTGGAGTAATCATTGATAACCGTCTAAATCTTAAGAAAGCCATCAATAACACTACCAAGGACTGCTTTTATAAATTACAAGTCATGAAAAGGCTCAAACCCCTCCTCCACTTCCAAGATTTCAGGACTGTGCTGCAAGTCACACTCTTTTCCAAAACAGATTACTGTAACTCTCTTCTCCTCGGGCTCCCTACTTCATCTATCAAACCATTACAGATGCTCCAAAATGCTGCGGCAAGAATCCTGACTAATACCAACAGAGGAACACACATCACTCCCATACTACAGAACCTGCACTGGCTGCCAATAAAATATAGAATATTACACAAGGCTCTCACTATAATCCACAAAGTCATTCACAACCAACAACAACTAGACCTCCAGATTCCCCTCAAATTATACTCATCAGACAGACCGATCCGAGAAGCATATAAAGGCACCCTGCAACCCCCTTCAACGAAATCTACTCGCCTATCATCTACCAAAGAACGGACTTTCTCTACAGCTGGCCCAGCCATCTGGAACAAGATGCCCACAGAACTCAGATTAGAACCTTGCCCGCTTACCTTCCGTAAAAAACTTAAGACATGGCTCTTCATCCAGGCCTTCACCTAACCTACAGACCCAGCAATTCCTCACTAGTTCAGACACTGATTCCTATCTAAACTCTCTGTCAAGTGTAGCCTATACACTTATGCCTCTTCTCTTCATATTATTGTATTATCTAATTTCTCCAGTTATGCCTTCTATCGCTCCGGCTATCCTAGCCCTCCAGGTTAATACCCCTTGTTATATGTAACTTTCATTTCTTGTTATATGGTTGACTTTGTTATTTCCCTCATGTTATTTGTAAACCGATCTGATATGAATTTCTTTCATGAAGGTCGGTATATAAAAATGTTAAATAAATAAATAAATAAATATCTTTCCGTATTTTTCTCACAGAACGTAACGAATGGGAGCAGTTAAAATGTACCGAAGAAAAACTGGAAGGACATTCAGTGGTAGCATATCAAGTGAGTGTGCCTCTCCTTGGAATAAGTTGGCTAGTATAGGCAAATTTGGATTGTTTTCTGTAAGAATGGTATTTTTTTTTTAATTGGCAGCATTAAACAACACTAGTATAACCCCTGAGTTCCTTGTCGTAGAAAGAGATGAGCGTTCATCCTAGACACTGTGCCATCTTCAACTAAATTTGCATGGAACCACAAAATCTAACCTAAGCCTTGAATTCATCCTCTGTAATATGCTTGGCTAAAGTGGTCATTTGTAAACTTGGATCTTCAACACCACATTATTCTATGCAGTTATAGTGTTCAAAAATGGTTTTAAGTTTTTTTTTTTTTGTTTGTTTTTTTTTAAATCTTCACCCACCAAGAAATCAGCCTTAAATTAGATTCTTTTTCCATTTGCTGCTCCTGCCATCTCCTGATTGCAGTCAAAAGAATACAAGTCTCATGTCTGTTAATCCAGACACTATACAGTAATGCTTTGTGGGGATTTGTTTCCATATTTTTCTTAATATTTAGTTATATAATGTTATGGGTGAACATACACTACACAAAATAGTTCAGTTGGCATAGTGTCATCTAGAACAGAATGGCAGACCTAGGGCGAAGGGCTTTAAACTAGTGTCATCTGGGATGGGTGACTAAAGTCCTTTGGTCAGTAAAGCTTTGACCACTTGTGGAGTAAACGAAAAGGGAAACAAGAACAACATTTGGAAAGCTTTGTACGCAAGTATTCGCTCATAGTGTGAGTAGTGAAATTCCAGAACTGGAGGCCCTGTGAATGAAGCTGATCTAGAAACAGTGGCAGTCACTGAAATGTACACAGAAAAACATCACTGGGTGTAGTTGTACACAAGAAAAAAATCCACCCAAATGTAAATCTTATTTGCATGTACTCCGGGACCATAGATCATCTTATATGGACCAATTTTAAATCAATACTTGAATTGTGGGAGTCCTTTAATCATTCTAAAAAACATATAAAATTAAGCAAAATATTAATTTCCCAATTTCAAATGTGACAAACCCTTCGGTTGCGTCACCGTTAAGCTCTGGGTACTTCTATATTCAGAAACAAATCTATTGTAAGTTGGAAACAGGAGAGGTTCCATTTAAATGCATCCCCTCCTTTTGAGGGTGCTGGGATGGTCTGCCTCATGAGAGTTAACAAAAGCAGTTTTTAAAAAGTGAGTTCTGGGGGCAGTGCAGCTTTGAGTTGGGAGGTAGTGTCGAGGTTTTTAGGAATTGAATTTTTCAGGCCTTGTCGGAAGAGCCAGGCAAACCCTGCCTGGGAAGACTAACCAGGGTCGGGAGGGTTTTCCCTTTCCAGACCACTTGCTGGCTGGTTGGGATTTTCCCTCTGGGTTGTTTTTAGGTTTTTACAATTTTCGTGGTGGGAGCCTTGTAAGACATTTGGGCCTCTCCAGGGCATGGGGTATCCGATGTTTCGGGCACCCAGGGATAGGGAAGACCTGCTCTAGAGGTGCTGACCCACTGCAAGGAACAACTGTAAACCGTTGTGATGGTGCACTACTAAACGACGGTATAGAAAAGTTTTAAATAAATAAACTCCAATATTAATATCAGTTTTTTGGGCTACAAAGACATTTTATTAGAAGATCTGGGAGGAAGATTTTGGCTGCCACTTTTTCCTATCCTGGTTATGCAACATCTAGAGCTGTGTATTCCAGGATCCTGTCTCAACTTGGGATCTGTGAAAGTGAGGGAGATTGAGAAGGACTGAGGAAAACTGTGAGTAAGACCAAATTAAATTACAACAGAGGACCCTCACTTGGAGTCTTCGCCTGTGGGAAGAGAGAGATTTGAGGATACTATGCAAAGACTGTGTGATAGATTTTTGGCCAGATGGAAGGGGGTTTTCCATTCCAACAAGGCTATGCCTGCCCTCTTGGGAACTTCATTAATTCAAGCCTTAGGCTTAGATGATGAGTGTCTCCCTTGCTGCTGGACCAAAGTAAAGAGACCCTTGCACAGATGGAGAATTGTAACAGCCACCTGTGGAACCTAAAGGAATTAAGTTCAATTTTTGAACACTGATCCCGAGTCTCCTGTGTATTATTGCTGGCACTCACAGCATCCATAGCGTGGGGTAAAGTAAGTCATCCCTGTCACATTGGGCCCTGAAATCCTACAAAGATTCCGGCCCTGGGAGTAAGAGAGCTTGAGAGAGTTAGCTGGTGAGTGGTTTCAGCCCTGAAGAGAACATCAGGTAGCAATGTGCACCTGGGGATAGGGTTACACACAGATTACTTAAAAGTTTGTGATGAATTTTTCTCCGGATGTAAATTCCAAAATAGACTATGATGGTTTCCAAGAACTAAACCCAACATGGTACTGTGTTTTGAGTATCATGCAGCCTCAGAGGAACTTAGCGTTTCTCTGGTCTGACAACAAACAGATATTTGTCAGGAAAAATAAAGGGAAATGGAGGGAAAAAGGCCACTGCTTTAAAAACACCAAACAAAAAAAACCTGAGGGTGGCTGGAAAGATAAGGGAATAAAGGTTAGCATTCAAAGCCTACCAGAGATCACAGAAGGAGGAAGGCAGGAGAACCTATGTGGAAAAGTTAAGAAAAGCAGAAATAGAGCAAAAATATAGAGGAGAAACCAGTTAATTCAATAAATCATGGTATACCCCCTTTGCCCCTCTCCCCAGATAAAAAAACAAAGGTATGAATGGAGGAATGTCTAGAAACTGACAAAGTAGAATTACTGAGTACATACTTCTATTAAGTATTTGGGAAGGAGATCCATAGACAACTACCAAAAATAAGGAAGAGACCCAAAGCAAATTTCAGAAAAGGATGTAATTATGGAGTTAACAAACTGAAAATGGTTAAAACTATTGGGTCAGATGGGATATGTCCTAGGGTATTAAGCAAAGTTCTGGCAGCATCACTGTCTGACTTTTTAAATACTTCATTGAAGTCGGGTATGGTCCCTGGGAACTAGAGAGGGGTTGACATGTTTTTATTTATTTATAAAATGTTATATACCGTCATTTAGAGGGGGTTCCATCACAACAGTTTACAAATATCCATGATAATAAACATAAGATCACTGAAACAAAATAAAATCTTTAAAAGACAATATTAACTACTATATTATACATAAAATCAATGGTGAAACATTAAAACAGGCTAATAATTATATCGGCAAATTACAGTGCATCAAAATAATTAAATCATAAAATAAATGATAAACAATTGACTAGCTATGCCATCTGGTTCTGCTGATTCTGTTCATTGTATGCTTTGCAAAAAAGCCACTTTTTAGGTCTTTTTTTAAAATGTTTTTTCATTTTCCTGCATTCTAAGGTTGTCAGGTAGTACGTTCCATATCTTTGGCCCTGCAAGAGAGATTGCTCTGTTTCTGACTTGTATTAAATGTGCTGATTTTACTGTCGGAATAGATAGGAGAGCATTATTACTTGATCTTAGATTTCTTTGAGGGGTATGTAATCTTATTGAAGCATTTAGCCATTCTCTTCCTTTCCCATAGATTGTTCTATGTAGGATGCAGAGGGCTTAATATTCAATGTGATATTGTATTGGGAGCCAGTGTAGTGAGATCAAAACCGGTGTGATGCGATCATACTTTTTTGTTTAGTATACGTGCTGTGGTGTTTTGAAGAACTTGTAATGGTCGAATTGTAGATTGTTCCAATCCTAAGAATAGTGCATTACATTAATCTATGCTTGAGAACAGTAGAACTTGAACTGTTCTAAAATTATTGTGATCAAGTAAAGGTTTTAAACGTTTGAGTGTTTGTAGTTTATTGTAACCTTCTTTGAGTTTCAAATTAATATGTTTATTTAAATTGAGTTCAGAATCAATTATCACACCTAGGTTTCATGCATTATTTCTAATTTCAAGACTCGTTTTGTTATCTTCTAGGATCAGAATTGACGGTTTGATACTGTTAGTTCTCCGATCTAAAAATATGACTTCAGTTTTTTCAACATTTAGACTCTATTTCATATTATTTAATAGTTGTTTAATCAATGCTAGATACATTGCTGTCAGCTTAAGTGTTTTGTCTGTTGAATTCTTAATAGGAATTAGAATCTGCATATCATCAGCATAAATGTAGTGAGTGAGCCGAGCCCACTGAGGAAATGACAGCTGGGAATCATATATACATTAAACAGAGTTGCTGATAGTGAGGATCCCTGTGGGACTCCAGTATCCAATCTATTTTTTTGGAAATTGCATTGTTGATTTTTATCTGAAAGAACAGATTTGTAATGTATGATTTGAACCAATTAAATGTATTTTCCGTTAGCCCACTTTCTTTGTCTGTCTAGAAGGATGGAATGGTTCACTGTATCGAACGCTGCTGACAGGTCTAGCAGTACTAACAAGTAGTTTTATCCATTGTCGAATCCTCTCAAAATTTTATCGTTTATTATTTAAGAAAGGAGGCGTCAATCGCAGACTGGCTAGTCTGACATTGCTAGTGGGAAAATGGTAATTTTACTGGTTATTCCTCTCTCTATTTTTCCTAGCATACTTCTGGTTATTTCGTTGCCTTTAGATCAGGGATGGGCAACTCTGATCCTCAAGAGCCACAAACAGGTCTGGTTTTCAGGAAATCCACAATGATTATGCATGAGAGATTTGTAAGCACTGCCTCCATTGTATGAAAATCTCTCTTGCATACTTATTATAGATATCTTGAGAACCATGTCTGTTAAGGACCAGAACTGGCCATCCCTGCTTATCTGACTTTCATGTATACTCTCGGGGGTCAGTTTTTCAGTAGCTGGGCAGTTTCTTTTTGAAAATTTGTTGGTGTGATGTGCACATGTAAAAAGGGCATGCATACTTAACAGTAGCAATTTGTATGGGTGGCTGGGGGGGGGACAAAACATATACAATTGAAAATGCAAACATACATATATGCACTGTTTACTGTCCAACCTAACAATCCTCAGGAGTGCACTTTTTAAGCTGGCTAAAAGTATATGCGCTGAAGAAGCCTATCTATACTTTTAGGCAGTTTGAGCAAGGGCAGTTTTCAAATAGCCAATTTACCTGGATAAATGGCTTTGAAAATTGTCCTCCCCTGTGCTACATTACAAACAGGTTGAGATCTTGCTTGGTAAAAAGGCAATATTTACATTACATGCACATTTAGCATTCTTTTAATTTTATAAATATATATAGCAATAACATTTTTCTGTACCACGTGAGAGGGTTTGTATAGGATATGCTATTTACTTGCAAGTATTGGTAAAACATGACCTTATCACGAGGAAACTGTTTTATATAAATAGAAAGCTTGTTTTACAGGGAGTCCTCTACATGTTTGGTGGCATGATGGATTCTGCATTTACTCAGGGGAAGTGTCCTCTCTGGATGTATGAAATAGGTATGTAATAAAATTTGATTGTTATGCATGTAAAAGCACCTTACTGTGGAAGTGTGCTTTTGAAAATTGCTATAACATATGCCTTTGAATTGCTCACATTAGGTGTGACGATTACTACAATAGTATGTTATATTTGCATGCACAATTCCTTTAAAAATTCACCTGAAAATAATGGTAAGGCTTATATTGGTGGACAAACTCCCTAAGGGGTAGATTTTCAAACAGGGCGCCCTCGCGTACTTTTGTAGGCGCATCAGGCGCAAACAAAAGTACGCTGGATTTTAGTAGATACGTGCGGAGCTGCGCGTATCTGCTAAAATCCTGGATCGGCGCGCGCAAGGCTACCGATTTCGTGTAGCCGGCGCGCGCCGAGCCGCGCAGCCTACCTCCGTTCCCTCCGAGGCCGCTCCGAAATCGGAGCGGCCTCGGAGGGAATTCGCTAATGCCTTCCCCTCACCTTCCCCTCCCTTCCTCTACCTAACCCACCCCCCCCGCCCTGTCTACCCTCCCCCCACCTTTGTTGGGGGATTTACGCCTCCCAGAGGGAGAAGTAAATCCCCGCGCGCCAGCGGGCCGCTGGCGCGCCTAGACGCAACCCAGAGGTGGTTCCGGAGGGCGCGGCCATGCCCCCGGACCACCCCGGGCCGAAACCACGCCCCCGGCCCCCGCCCCCGAAACGCCCCGAAAACGCTGCGCCGATCGGCCCCGCCCCGACACGCCCCCCTCTGAAAACCCCGGGACTTACGCGAGTCCCGGGGCTCTGCGCGCGCCGGCAGGCCTATGTAAAATAGGTGCACCGGCACGCAAGCCCTGCTCGCGTAAATCCGGGCGGATTTACGCAAGCAAGGCTCTTAAAATCCGCCCCTAAATGTGCAGAGGGTATTATCACTGGAGTACACAGATTGGATGTTAAGAGATTGGGGTGCCCTTTGCCAGAACTGTTTGCCCATGTTGAGCAAAGAGATAAGAGTACGGGATCCATAAATCGATTAGCGTCAAGAATCATAAGACTATCATTGTTCCATTTTCAGTCAACGATTAGGTGAGGAGCAGTAAGAATACTATGTGACTACGCAAAAGCAATAGCGTACATAAATAAGGGGGGGAGGAAGTGGAGCTACTATTCGCATGGTTGGAGAAAAATCTGCTACAGCTTTCAGCATTCCATATTGCAAGCAGACTTTGAATCAAAATACGATAGTTCCAGAGCTAGGCTATTGGAAACTCAAGCAGATAATACAAAAATGGATTGAACCACAGACTGTTCTAATGGCAACCCACCAGAATGCAAAGGCAAGAAGATTCTTCAACCAATGAAAGGATTATGAGGCACCTTGGCCATTAATAGGCCGTGTAATAAAGAAGCTCAGGAAGGAATAGGCATGTGAGGTCCTAATAGCATCAGACTGGCTGTGAAGACCATGGTATTCTGTTCTAAGCAAACAGATTAGTGGATCGACCATTGCATTTTCAAAGCATAGAGGGTTTCGTTCATCAGGGACCGGTAGTAATGGGAAACCCATCTCCGTTCTCACTTACAGTTAGCCAAGAAGAGATACAAGTGGTCAGTTACTAGAAGAAGGTCAAGTTCTAAAAATAATTTCACAAAGAGATTATGTGAAGGTATGGCATATGTTTGCTACATATTGTAGACATTAAGGGGCGGATTTTCAGAGCCCTGCTCGCCTAAATCCGGGCGGATTTAGGCGAGCAGGGCCCTGCGCGCCGGTGCACCTATGTTCAATAGGCCTACCGGCGCGCGCAGACCCCGGGACTCGCATAAGTCCCGGGGTTTTCCCGAGGGGGGCGTGTCGAGGGGGCGGGCCCGATCCACGCAGTGTTTTCGGGGCGGGCCGTAGCGTTTTGGGGGCAGGCCTGGGGGCGTGGTTACGGCCCGAGGCGGTCCGGGGGCGTGGCCGCGCCCTCTGGACCTGCCCCCAGGTTGCGTCCCGGCGCGCTAGCGGCCCGCGGGGATTTACGTCTCCCTCCGGGAGGCGTAAATCCCCCGACAAAGGTAAGGGGAGGGTTTAGACAGGGCCGGGCGGGTGGGTTAGGTAGGGGAAGGGAGGGGAAGGTGAGGGGAGGGCAAAAGAAAGTTCCCTCCGAGGCCGCTCCGATTTCGGAGCGGCCTCGGAGGGAACGGAGGTAGGCTGCGCGCCAGCTATACGGAATCGATAGCCTTGCGTGCGCCGATCCCAGATTTTAGCGGATACGCGCAGCTACGCGCGTATCTACTAAAATCCAGCGTACTTTTGTTTGCGCCTGATGCGCCAACAAAAGTACGCCAAATCGCGCTATTTGAAAATCTACCCTTAACTGCTTGCCATGGCATTCCAAATAAAAGGTATTCTGACGTTCTTAAAGAGGGTCTCAACAAGGGCTTGGTCTTGAATTCTTGAAAGGTACAGATTGCAGCAAATTCTTGTATTAAGGGAAAAGATTAAGGGGACATCTATAGCGTCTCACAAGGAAGTGTCATGCTTTTCAACAAGAAGTTAAATGCCTTGATCCTACATTGAAGCTTTGGAATACTGCTTTGGAATTTGAATTTGGTAGTAAGCGTATTAACAAGCCCTCCTTATGAGCTGTTAGAACAAGCGACTCTGAAGGACTTGACATTGAAAACTGTGTTTTTATTGTCAATTATCTCAGCAAGATGTATTTTGGAATTGCATTTTTTGTTTTGCAAGGCTCCCTTTCTAAGTTTAGTGAAGATTCTGTAATTCTGAGACCTATTCCATCCTTCTTACACAAGGTGGCTTTATAATTCCATTTAAATCAGTGCTTCATTTTGCCATCTTTCAGTGAGAAGGATGCAGGGGCCTGCAGTCTTTACAGTTCTTAGATGTCGGGAGCTGTGTAAGAGAATATTTAAAGATAAGTGAATTTTGTATATCTCTGATATTGTTCAATGGCGCATGTAAGCAGGAGACTGCCTCAAAGGTTGCCATCTCAAGGTGGATTAAGAAAGCCATATCATTTGCATATTTACTACAAGGGCTGCAAATGCCGGAGAGCATCAGGGCCTCTTTGACTAGAGCACAGCCTTCATTGTGGACGGAGATAGATGCAGTAAATCCGGTCAATATTAATAAAACAGCAACCTGGACAAATCTAGGTTCATTTACCAAGTGTTATAGGTTGGATGTTCTCATGAAACAGGATACTAATTTTGGGACAGCTGTCTTAAGAGTGAGTTTGCAATCCACCCACCCATATTAATGGGACTTGATACATCTCATATGTTCTTGACTGGTAGAGCAGAAGTACCAGGAAGGAGAAATTAAGACTTATCTGATACTTTCCTTTCTTTCTGCTACACCTGACAAGCCTACCCTGGGATGTGCACATTGGGCTACTTCTATGAGAGTGAGATCTGATTGACTAAATACATTTTATAAATTCTAAAAAAAAATAATAAAATGGGGGAAAAGGTTTGAGGAGACTTTTCAAGACATTTAAGAAAAGTTTAAAAACATGGCTTTTTAGACAAGCATTTTACAAAGAGACAGGAGAATAGAGAGGAATTATTCGGGAAAAGACAGAAAGGCACCGACACACATTTAAGTAAAGAAAACACTGAGCAAGAGAATTTGGCAGCAAAGTCTACTCAGGAGTTACTCGTCCCGGGAGAATTGGTGTACCAAGTATCAATATATCCTGCTGTGAGCAATTGAGTCTGTAAATCCAAGGAGAGAATTGAGTAATAGTAAGCCCAGCAATCTGCATATCGCTTATCTCTGGGCTGAGGAGACTTGGGAAAATCCATGCGTTCCAGCAAAATCATGTCCATCATGCGATGGTGCCAGGCCACAAGTGAGGGTGTACTCGCAGGCTCAATCCACTCAGCAAGTATTGTTCGGCAAGCTAGTAGAAAAGCAGTCCTGCCAAAGCGATCCTGTGCCCCCGTACTTTTCTCAAAGAGCGCCTGCGGTCCTGCCAATAGGAGCACAGCAGAAAATCGTAAAGGTGTCTGAATACATTTATTGACGCACGCCAGTATGTGTTTCCAGAAAGTCTCCAGGGAAGAGCAGAGAATCAGCTGATGCAACAGTTTCTGAAGATGCCTCTGGTGGTAATACCAGGCTGAAAATCACAGTTGCCCACCAGCGGGGTAAACAATGAGAACAAGCCCGGCAATCGATACAGATGATGGAGCCACCGCCAGGCCCTGCGGCATGGATAAAAAAAAAACATTTGGGAGGGAGGAAGTGACGTCACTCCTCATGCGGGCTGCTTAACTCCTTGGCTCCCCGTCTATACCGGCTAAACGCTTGTTTATCTGCCCTACAAAGCCTTGCAAAATTACCTGCAGCTGCCTAAAACGGCCGGTTTTCGATCGCTGAAGGCCGCGAAGAAAAAAACAGCGGACCTCCGCAAATTTTCTTATCTGAAAGCAGGAGAAGACTCAGCGACGGACCGATCCAATATGGCCCTGACAGACAGTGCAGCAGAGGACGAGGAAGAAAATGGTGCGCCCGGCGGTACCAGCGGGGACTTTCCTACTCGATCTGAAATGCGAGGCTGGTTCCAGGAAATAAGGCAAGATTTAAAAAATTATAAATCAGAGGTGAAAGCCCTCATTACTGAACTCCGAGAAGAGACTGCTGAATTAGGTAGATGTATGGATGAGCATGAAATACGGCTAGATACACAGGGGGAAGGGTGGCATTCCCTGCAAAAAGATCAAGCTGAGCTGCAACTAAATTATCAGGTCATAGCTGACAAATTGGAAGACCTGGAGAATCGCAATCGGCGCTGCAACCTGCGGATAAGGGGAGTGCTAGACACTGAAGCATATCTTGATTGCATGGCCATGGGGGAAAGAATCTCTGCTTTTTTTTTTTTTTTGAAAGAGGCAGACCAGCCATCCAGTGCTTCTGAGGCCTCTGTGAATATTGAATGGGCGCATCGGTCTCTGGGACCAAAAACAGCAAACAAACCCTGAGACATTATCATTTGCTATCATTCTTACAAACAGAAAGAGAAAATACAGCTGGCAGCCCGTAAGCAACGCTCATGGATGTGGGAAGGCCACGATATAGCAGTCTATGCGGACTTATCATCTGCCACCCTGCGAAAGCAGCAGGAAGTTCGATGTGTGACTGCAAAGCTTATCCAAGCTAATACTCTGTATCGGTGGCTGTACCCTGGTGGGATCCAATTCATGCTTCAAGGGACCACTCACAGGGTAAAATCTGTGGAGGAGGCTGCTGGTATCCTGAAGGAAGCTGGGATCAACGTCGATGTACCTCCACTGGACCCCAAGGCACTAAGCGTCTTCTCAAGTGCTACAACAGCGATGCCAAGGTGGCAAAGGGTGATGAAGGGCCGGAGGAGACTGCAGAGGAATCCCACTGGGACTGATTCCGAAAGTGCACCTGCTTGAACCCGGAGGATCTGTGGCCCTTGGATGTTTCATATTTGTTGCCAGGAAGGCTAAGCGTGAACTCAATATATTTTTCCAGAGTACTGCTATATTTGAGGGATCTTATGCTTACAGGCTTACTTTTACAGCTCTTAGTTCATTGGGGCATGTCCATGTGATATGCCGTTGGACCGGTGGCGGGAGTCATGGGGAGTGACTTACGACTTCCTCCATGGTTGGTTGGGAAGGGGAGTTTTCCTTCCAAGTTGGGGAGATTGGGGGGTGGGGGGGTAGGGGTGGTATTATGTATCCTGTTTTGTATGGCTGAGGGGATATGGGAGGATTTGTGGTGGTAAATGTGTGGGAGTTTTAGGGACGGAGTTATGCAGGGACACTGGGTGGGAGGCATGGATCTCTCAGGGGTCCATGGCTCTTGGTTTTTTCCTTTCCACAGAAGGGGTGACATCTCTTGGGCATATTGTTAGTGGGCAGATGGGATATATGCTTGGAATTTGGAAATGAGGGATATATGTCATGGCTACCTTTAAATTTGTATCTATGAATGTCAAGGGCTTGAATTCCCCCCAAAAGAGACGATTATTATACAAGGAATTAGGTAGATTGCAAGCTGATGTCGTATTGCTGCAGGAAACCCACTTACGGAAGTGTTATCAAAAATTAATGTGTCATAGTCAGTATCCGCATCAATACTGGGCGGCGGCCACAGTAACCAGTAGGTACACAGGTGTGGGTATCCTGATTCATAAGGATTTTCATTTTGAAGCACAAGATCAATTTTCAGATCCTCATGGGCGATTTCTTATGGTTAAACTTCTTTTGGGTGGGGAAATCTTTACTTTGGTCTCTATTTATGGTCCCACTTCTCATAAAGAGGGGTTTTACCAATCCCTGTCTCAGTCCCTGGGATCTAAACTGGAAGGTCATTTGATTATTGGAGGAGACTTCAATATTACTCTTAACCCCCGCTTAGATACGTCCACGGGGCATAGCTCCGATTCTAGGCTAGCCAGGACAGCTTTAAAAAGTTTTTTGAAACATCAGGGAGTGGCAGATATTTGGAGATTCTGGAACCCTCGTACCCGGAATTATACATTCTTCTCTCATCCGCATGGGAGTTATTCACGAATAGATATGCTCAAGGGAAGCACGGCTATTTTACCACGCATCAGTGCAGTTGAGATAGAGCCCATTTTATGGTCTGATCATGCGCCTCTTTGGTTTACAATACAGATTCAAGATTACGATAGAGGGCTCAGATTCTGGAGGCTTAATGATTCCCTCCTAGCAGATCCCAGTTATATTTCTCAAATTGGTGGGGATATTAAGGACTATTTGGCACTTAACGACACTGGAGATGTTAATGCAGTGACTCTCTGGGAATGCTTAAAAGCTGTTTTAAGGGGCAAGTTTATAGCCAGGGCTACATTTCTGAAGAAGCAGAGAGAAGGGGTACGTACTCAACTTCTCGCTAAACTTCAGAATTTGGAAAAAGCCCATAAGATTAGTCCATGCTCCAAAGACCTTACTAAACAGATAGAAGAGCTGCGGAACGATATTGCATCTCTAGATGCTGCTGCCATTTCCCATCAACTAAATTTGACACAGCAAAAATATTTTGAGGGGGGGAATAAGGCCGGAAAATTATTAGCCCAAACTCTCAAATGCCGGCAAGATCAAGTGACCATTGTCAAAATTAAAAGTGCAGAGGGCATGCTATTAACAGACAATAAGTCTATTAGCGCTTTCTCCAATTTTATGGGGAACTGTAGTCAGACGATCCCACCATATTAGATGCAGATATCACTAGGTATCTTGACTTATCTGCAATGAGTGAACTATCTGGCCCTCAACATCATATACTGAACAAAGATATCTCTGAGGCGGAAGTTTTATTGGCCATAAAAGCGTTGAAACCTGGCAAGTCGCCTGGCCTCGATGGATATACAGGTCGTTTTTACCAAACTTTTGCAGATCAATTGGCTCCTCTTTTGGTGAAATTTTTTCAAGCTATGCAACAAGGGACTCCCCTCTCTACTCAGGCCAATACAGCTGGTATTACAGTTTTAGCTAAGCCTGGCAGAGACCCCACTCTCTGCGGCTCCTACCGGCCGATTTCACTAATTAATATTGATCTTAAATTACTCGCTAAAATTCTAGCCACTAGATTAAATAGCTTTATAGCTTCCATTATACATGCTGACCAGGCTGGTTTTATTACCAGGTCGACAAGCGAGCGATAATGTCCACAAAATAATAGATATCATTTGGTGGGTCTCAAGGCATCATATTCCTACTTTGGCTCTCTCTGTTGACACCGAGAAAGCTTTTGATATGGTGCATTGGCCCTACTTGTTTGCACTATTACGCAAACTGAACTTTGGAGATTCTTTTATACAGTGGGTACATCAGTTATATCGGAATCCCATGGCCTGTATTAACGGTGGTTATTCACCCATTTTTTCAGTTAAGAGAGGCACTAGACAGGGATGTCCTCTCTCTCCCCTTTTGTTTGCTATTTTTCTAGAACCATTGGCCAACCAGGTGCTGAATCATCCAGGCATCAAGGGTGTGGAGATAGGGAGCTTCCATTCTAAATTATCTCTTTTTGCAGATGATGTCTTGATCACAATTACTGAACCTGAGATATCCCTTCCTAATTTAATCACTGTACTGGGAAATTTTAGCGCCGTCTCTGGTTTCCGGATTAACTGGGACAAATCAGAAATCCTTAATATCAATGTCCCTCCTCCTATGGTTTTACAATTTAAATCTAGATTTCATTTCAAATGGGCACATGCATATATAAAGTACTTGGGAGTTTATGTTAGCGCTTCTCTAGACTTATTTGCACTAAACTATGATACACTTTGGCGCAAGATCTCACGAGATTTGGAGGAATGGAACAGGTATAGTATATCCTGGATAGGCAGAATTGCCACAATAAAGATGTCTGTACTTCCTACATTTTTATACCTGTTCCAGACTCTCCCAGTGGCCATTCCAAAAAGGAAATTATTGTAATTGCAAAAGATGATTATGTCCTACATATGGGGTAGGAAGAAACCACATATAGCTCGTACCACTTTGTATAAACATCGATCCCAGGGAGGTTTGGGGGTTCCTCAACTAGCTGACTACTATTTGGCTGCACAACTCCGGAAACTTGTGGATTGGCATAGAAAGAGCTCGCCCAAACTCTGGGTTACCTTTAGCCAACAATTAGTGGGAGATACTCCTTAATTTAGCTTTCTCTGGCAACCCAAAAAAACCTGGCTTTTGCCGCTGCGTGAGCTCTTGCTCCCCACGATGCTTGTTCCCCTGGACCTCTTTGTAGCACAAGGGCATTTACTTACTGGCTCAAGAGAATACCATCACAGTACATATCTCTATGCGAATACCTCATTTTCTCAGGGATACGAGAATCCAGCTTTTAGGAGGTGGCAGCACAACGGACCATATCTTTGGGAACAACTTTGGGGTGCGGGGGGATTGATTCCCTTCTCGGTTTTGAAGTCACAATACAACTTATTGGAGGCAGATTTTTATCCCTATCTCCAACTGAGACATTTTGATCAGACTATGTTGCTCAAGGGTCATCTCCAGCAGGGAAAATCGGACTTTGAGGTGCTATGCTGTAAGGCGGATCATGCCACCAAAGTACTTTTGATTATATATGCTCTTCTGGGGAGGGTGGCCTTTACGAAAAAAACCCATATGCTGGCTTGGGAGACTGATCTTCAGCATACCTTTGGTCAACAGGACTGGGAGACCATTTTTAAGTATATTGGTAAGGGGCTTATAGAGGCTTATTTGATTGAGAACTCACTGAAATTATTATTTCATTGGCATTACTGCCCGGTAAAATTGCATAGAATGAATCCCGCCTTCTCTAATCAATGTGGGCGGGGTTGTCCGACTATAGGGACCTATTTTCATATGGAAGGCCAATTATTTTAATGTTATTACGCCGATTCCTATTCTCTTGATCTTCTAAGCGGTCCAGCAGCGAGGAATTTTGCATGGTTAAATCTTGTACTTGCCTTTCCACAATATGCAGCCGGTCCTCCTGTTCAGATACTCTATGCTCCGCCTCGTCCAGCCTTTTAGCCTGCCCCTCCACTGCATTTTTTATTTCATCCATAGAGGATTGAATTTTTAGCAGCCTAGCCTATCCACTTCAGCAACCCTAGCAGATATTTTTAGGAGGGCCGTCTCAGAGACCTCTGCCACCGGAGCTGTGCTGTCTCCCCTGATGGCGGCCGCCATCTTGGCCACACTATGCTTTTTCTTCTGGGGGGTCCGCGCCAATCTTTGGCGCATATCAGGCCGCAGAGCGCTCATTTTGGTCCCCAACTGCGGCACATCAGCAGCCCCACACATCCTCTATCATCTCCGATCACAGAGCGGACGAAAAGAAACAGACTGAGGGAGGATGGCGGCCGATTAAAACGGAGGTGGCCTGAAGCGAACTCACCAGGGCAAGCTGCGCCAATCTCGGGCTCACTGCGGGTCTCAAGATGCTTGTTTTTTCGCCAAACTACGGCGAAACAGCAGCCCCCGACGTCCTGCACCACATCCAGCCGAGAACATTTTTTTTTTATAATTTTAAGGGAGGGATGGTGGCCGATTCGGGGGGGGGAGGTCCCGGAGCTAACTCACAATATTGTCGACCCCAGTGATGTCATCCCGGAAGTCCCAGTATGGACAGTTTTAAATTTGCCTCCCCCCCACCCCCACCCCAACTTGATGTGTACTGTATAAAGAATTGAAAAATACACAAATTTTACAAGTTTTCATTTGTCACAGTAGAATAAGTTATAAGAGCAGGCTTTTACAAACTACGTGTCCTTTCTGGAATGAAATACTTCAAGTATCCGATTTTCACACTGTAGTTCAGGCTTTCATTCTATCCTTAGTTGGTTATGGTAATTCCATCTTTCTTGGTCTAGCAGGAATCACATTAAGATCTTTTCAGCTATTGATAAACGCTGCTGCCCAGCTTATTTCAGGAATAGGTCGGAGAGACCACATAACCAGTGTAAGTGTATAAGCACTGGGGTAATCTATTCAACAATGTATAAAATACAAGATTATTTTCAAATTGATCAGCTTATGCAAAACAGCTTGAGTAAATGCTTTATTAAAAATGTATCAGTCCACAATATCATTGAGATCCTCCCAAAGAAGATTATTAGACATTCCTTAGTCAGGCAGATAGGCTCGTCTCAGTGAAATGCGTGATTGCAACTTTTCCAGAGGCACAACATTTAGCAATATGTCCAAAAACATTCAAATAATCACAAAACACATCTATTCGTCAAATCTTTGTAAATGTACCTTGTCAAAGTTGGATTAATATATTATGTTAATTGTCATATCACTTCTCTGCTCCAAGTTGTACTTATCCCTGTTTTATTGTAACTGTAACTGTTTTTTGGTTCAGCACCTGTTATTTACTTCGTTCTCTATACCTTTCATCACTCCCCTGTTTATTGTAAACCGGCATGATGTGACACTCTCACGAATGCCGGTATAGAAAAAACTAAAATAAATATTCAAGCTATCTTACCTGTGATAGGAACAACTAAATATTCTGGGGGGCTTATACTTGCTGTGTTAGAAATGTTTACAATAGCTTATCTAATGTTTTGTTGTTCAGTGTTTATGCATATGTACTTGTGTTCATTTATTATGCATGTAGTAAGATGTACATTGCTTAGTGCCTCAAGGCATTGGCAATTAACACATTTTAATAAAAATAAAACCACTGAGAGTCACTGCTGTCTGTATTACAAACATAGCAACATTAATTCTCCCAGGACAAGCAGGATGGTAGTTCTCACATGTGGGTGATGTCACTGAATGGAGTTGTGTCATGGAAAACATTTCTGTCAAAGTTTCTAGAACTTTTGACTGGCACACTGAGCATGCTCAGCATGCCATAATCCCTGTAGCCACAGGGGTCTCCCTTAAGTCTTTTTTTTTTTTTTCCGTGCTGCAGTTTGCCTTGCTGTTAGGAGCTCTGTGAGAATTCTCTCACACAATTTTCCTCACGGAAAAAACTTGAAGATTACTTCATTAAAAAGTTCCCTCATAGGGGTCTCCCAATGCGATATTGTTTTTCATCGCTCGGTGAGTAAAGTTCATTGTCCCCGGTCTGTTCCTGCCCCTACCTTTTTCGGTGTCTGCAGGCCATCGACCATTTTTGGGCCTCAACCTCTGCCATCATGGCAGCAGGTTTCCAAAAATGTCCGGAATGCCCCCCCGTACCATGTCGATTACTGACCCACATGATGTCTGTGTGCTGTGCCTTGGCTCATCACATGACGTTTCTCACTGCTCAAGTTGTGCCAGTTGACTCCGAAGGGTGTAGGCGGGCTCGCCTTGACAAGATGGAGACCCTGTTTAAAGTCAAGCTGACTCCATTGACGTCCACCCAATCGTCACTGGCAGGAGCATCGAAGAAATTAGTCATCAAACATCGCCGGGAGCACCATGGCAGTGGTGACCGTCTGTCACCGACTCCATCTAAGGCATCTGTATCATCTTCCTTGGTGCTGGAGAAAGACTGCACCGACACCGGCACTGACGCGAGTCTATTCCCGGTGCCGGCACAGACACCGCATTGGCCTCGATGGCTATCGAGCCGCTTGCGAAGAGGACATGGGTAGAGGAGTCTTTAACACCCTCTCTACCTGCAAAATCAAGGCAATCCCCACCGATACTGGTGCCGGGTACTGAGCCCCCACAAGTCTCTGTGGAGGTGCCAGTAGCGCCTAGCATGCCTCCCCTTGTAGCTGCGATATCTACACCAACTTTCAGGGAGGAACTGGACAGTTTTATCCGCCAGGCAGTGCTCGATGCTCTCAGAGACTTACACAAATAAAGTAGGAACTATGGAATATATGATGTAATGCTTATGTCTTATGTTCAAATAAACATCATATTTTAAGCTGTTACCATGTAGTCTTAATTATGTGGTAAGAGAAACCTCATATAAAATGGCAGGCTTTTAATAGCCCGATGAGCCACTTTTTTAGGAGTTATACGGTCATTTATCCTTCATATGCTGTTTACTTCATATAATCATTGGTTTCTCAGAGAGGTTTTTTTCACTTTGCAATTTTACATTTTTTTTAGGCAGTAAATTGGTTTTATAACTTATCGTAGCAGTGAAGGCAAGGCGGTATAGAGCTTGGCGTTGGCCCGACACGGCTCGTGTTTCTGATACACTTCTTCAGGGGCCGCAAATGCCAGTTGGTTCGCCAATTCTGCCCGGGATTGGTTTCTGCTACTCGGCTGCAGCTACGGCTTGACAGCCGAGTAGCAGAAACCGAGACTTACAGCCATCGATACTGGCCCCCATACCGACACAGACACCGGAGCCATCGATATTTACACCGTTGCTAACCAGACTGGATGCACTCATTGGTGCCCTTCCGACACAGCCCGGGCCACCGATGCCAAAGCAACCCGCAAAGTTTCTGAAAGTCCCGATTCCCATTCCGGGATCCTCAGAGGATGAAGGCATGAACTTCAGTCTCCTTTCAACACCAATTCCACCGAAGCTGGAACCGATACCTTGGGCATCCAAATGGCAGATGAAATTTAATGTGGACAAGTGCAAGGTGTTACATATAGGGAAAAATAACCCTTGCTGTAGTTACACGATGTTAGGTTCCATATTAGGAGCTAACACCCAGGAAAAAGATCTAGGCATCATAGTGGATAATATTTTAAAATCATCAGCTCAGTGTGCTGCAGCAGTCAAAAAAGCAAATAGAATGTTAAGAATTATTAGGAAGGGAATGGTTAATAGAACGGAAAATGTGATAATGCCTCTGTATCACTCCATGGTGAGACCACACCTTGAATACTGTGTACAATTCTGGTCGCCGTATCTCAAAAAAGATATAGTTGCGATGAAGAAGTTACAGAGAAGGGCAACCAAAATGATAAAGGGGATGGAACAGCTCCCCTATGAGGAAAGGCTGAAGAGGTTAGGGCTGTTCAGCTTGGAGAAGAGACAGCTGAGGGGGGATATGATAGAGGTCTTTAAGATCATGAGAGGTCTTGAACGAGTAGATGTGATTCGGTTATTTACACTTTTGAATAATAGAAGGACTAGGGGGCATTCCATGAAGTTAGCAAGTAGCACATTTAAGACTAATCGGAGAAAATTCTTTTTCACTCAGTGCACAATAAAGCTCTGGAATTTGTTGCCAGAGGATGTGATTAGTGCAGTTAGTTTAGCTGGGTTCAAAAAGGTTTGGATAAGTTCTTGGAGGAGAAGTCCATTAATGGCTGTTAATCAATTTTACTTAGGGAATAGCCACTGCTATTAATTGCATCAGTAGCATGGGATCTTCTTAGTGTTTGGGTAATTGCCAGGTTCTTGTTGCCTGGTTTTGGCCTCTGTTGGAAACAGGATGCTGGGCTTGATGGACCCTTGGTCTGACCCAACATGGCAATTTCTTATGTTCTTATGTTCTACCAGGGCTCTCGGAACCGAGAGGCCCACATTTCCCCTCGATGCTTTCAGTGTTGCCGAAACCCACATCGGTGCCACTGCATCTTTCATCGAGGCCATCAAAGGATCCATCAGTGCCAACATGTCTAACAGTACGTCTAACAGTACAAATCTTAACATTGGGGCATAAAGACTGTTTTTTAAAACAATTGACCAAAAAGGACAGACAACCTTCCAGAAGTGACCTAATCTAACTGGATTGGGTGTGTCTCAGACCTTGGGGGAGGTAAACTTAGAGCAGGAGAGCCATTGTGGTCCAGTGCACAGGCTGGAGTATATTATTGGTCTGGTTCTTTGCTAATTCGTTTGCTTTAAGATTCAGTATACCTGCATTTCTCTTATTGTAGAGCTATCTTTATAATCTGTTTAATATTGGCACATAAGTACTGAGAGATCATTTAATAGATAAAGGACTATTAAAGTTCCAGGAAGTCTCCTGCTTTACCCAGCTTGTCCCAGGTTAAACTGTTTGACTCCCTCCCACCCTACCCCTGGGGCTTGTTTTCTAATAAAGACTGCCTAACTTAACATTGGCAGCGAGATAAATTAGTACATTGGTAACAGTCAAGGAAATACAAATCACAAATTACCAAGATGAGGACTATCCAATGTAACTGCTGTGGAGCCTTTATTCTGAGGGAAAGCATCTGGAAACTTAGAGCTTGCCCAATTTGTGCACAACTCTCTTCCTTGAAAAAGGAGCTGACTGAGGTTAAAGATCAATTAGCTTCAATTACAAGTATATTACACCCACATTGCATTACTCAGAAAATAATTCCCCAATATCACAGAAAAACCAGGAGTCAAGAAAGGAGATTCATTAGGCTCAGGTAGGACCCACAGTCACCCATTCTTGACAGATGGGCAGCCAACAGGTATACCCCCCCACTCAAACAGGTCATTAAGAAATTCTTTAAAATCCAGGAATACTGTGGGCTCTGGTAGAATTAGACCTGTGATGAGGAGACACACAATGTACCAAATGCAAAAAGAACAAAAAGCCTTCTTTATATTAAAAACTGAAGAAGTTCTTGAGAAAAACATTGAAGTGTTACCAGAAAAGAGAAAAAAAACACAATTCATGCAGAATTTCAAGATCCATAACCAAAAGAAAAATCTAATTGAGATGGATATCTCTGTCAACAGTGGCACAACTGCAAAAAGAAAGAGTGAAGTGAATAACAAATCTCAACTAAAGTCTCATAAGGAGTCCAGGAAAAGCAATAACCTTAAAGAGA
Organism: Rhinatrema bivittatum; assembly: GCF_901001135.1. NCBI lineage: Eukaryota > Metazoa > Chordata > Amphibia > Gymnophiona > Rhinatrematidae > Rhinatrema > Rhinatrema bivittatum. The sequence goes on along the minus strand of NC_042620.1, from coordinate 27,183,264 downwards.
GTACCTGGAAGGCTATGACCACAAATGCTCATAGTTTGGGAAATAAAATCCCAGATCTGCAGGCCCTAATGACTGAGGCAGAATTGGACATTGTTGCTATCACAGAAACATGGTTCACAGAATCTCATTTTTATTTATTTTATTTATTTATAGATTCTTATATACCGCGGTACATATAGTTATACATCACCTCGGTTTACAGTGAAACAGTAAATTAGCAACAGGCTTTACATATAACAGGTTAAACAATAACATTTAACAGCTACAGGCTTTACAAAAATAACGGGTTTCAAGGGTAATATGCTAACTTCATTAACTATGATAACCAAAATATATTAATTTTCTAATGTTACGCAGGAGTAATTGACTGTCAAAAGCAAAATCCAATGTTCCTTTAAAATCAATAAACAGAAATTAAATAATGGATGGGGGTAATAGCGGAACAGCGGTATTGGCAGTATGAGATAAACATTGGTAATTGGCAGTATGAGATAAACATATGAATAGAATAAGAACATGGTGTAGGTAAGTAAAAATATGGGATAGCTGCATTTCAGATTAGTTATTGATCATTGTGAGAAGGCTTGTTCAAACAACCATGTTTTGAGGTTTTGTTTGAAAGTTTTGTGGCAGGATTCAAGACGCAGGTCCAAAGGCATATTGTTCCAGATATTGATACCAGCTATGGAGAATGCGCGGTCTCTAGTGGATACGTGCTTGATGTGCTTTAGGGGGTGAGCGACTAATTTAGCTTTGTGAATATTTCTAATTGGTCTGTTGGATGTGCGGAATATAAACTGATTAGAAAACCATTGCATCTCTTGGTTGTGAATTGATTTGTGGATGAGTGAGAGTACTTTAAAAGTTATCCTGTAGGATACAGGAAGCCAATGTAGGAACATGAGCGCTGGTGTGATGTGTTCATGTCGTCGAGTATTAGTAAACGAGCAGCAGCGTTCTGCAGCATCTGTAATGGTTGAATTGTGTTTTTTGGGAGACCCAGAAGAAGTGCGTTACAGTAGTCAATTTTTGGTAGAATTGTGGCTTGTAATACTGTCCGGAAGTCCTGAGAATGTAATAGCGGTTTAATTCTTTTCAGCGTGTGTAACTTAAAGAAGCCACTTTTAATTGTGGTCGATATGAAATGGGATACAACATGAATGGGATACAACAATACCAGGCTATAACTTGTTAAGGAAGGACAGAGAGGATAGAAAAGGGGGAGGTGTGGCTCTTTATGTCAGAAACAACATCCAAGCATCTGAGCTGCAAGGAAGTTGGGGTAAGGAAGAAGCTCTATGGGTCGACCTAAAAAAAGATGACGGAGCATCCATTTATATTGGAGTGGTTTACAGGCCTCCAAACCAAAAGGAAGAGCTGGACAGAGATCTGGTTGAAGACATCCATAAGATAGGGAAGAAGGGAGAAGTGGTGATCGTGGGTGACATTAATATGCCAGATGTAGACTGGAAAATCCCATCTGCAGAAACTAAAAATAGTAGAGCAATAGTGGATGCCATGCAAGTATCTTTGTTCAAACAAATGGTGTTGGAACCCACGAGAGAAGGAACTATACTCGACTTAGTGCTCACTAATGCAGATAATGTCTCTGATGTCCAGGTGGGCGCCCACCTCAGCACCAGTGATCATCAAACGGTATGGTTTAATATCACTAAAAGAATATGGAAAAGAACCACAAAGACCCAAGTTTTACAGTTCAAAAACACGGACTTTGAGGAAATGGGGAAGTACCTGGAGGAAGAACTAAAAGGATGGGAGAACGAGAGAGATGTGGATCAGCAGTGGACCAATCTAAAAGGAGCAATCACCAAGGCAACTGCTCTATATGTTAGAAATGTAAAGAAAAGCAAAAGAAAATTGAAACCTATCTGGTTCTCAAAGGAGGTGGCTGACAAAATTAAAGCTAAAAGAACAGCATTCAAGAAATATAAAAGATCCCAAAGGGAGGAGCACAAAGAAGAATATTTGTTTCAACTGAGGGAGACAAAGAAATTAATCAAGTTGGCAAAAAGTCAAGCGGAAGAGAGGATTGCCAAGGAGATAAAAAATGGTGACAAAACATTTTTCAGATACATCAGCGAAAAGAGAGAGGTCCAAAGTGGTATAGTGAAATTGAAAGGTGGTAATGATCAATGTGTGGAGAGGGACGAAGAAATGGCAGAAATATTAAACGAATACTTCAGCTCTATGTTCACTAAAGAAGACCCTGGAGAAGGACCATCTCTACACAACAAGAAACTGGAGGGAAGTGGAATAGATGAAAATCCTTTTACAGTAGAAAATGTATGGGAAGAGCTAAAGAATCTGAAAGTGGACAAAGCCATGGGACCTGATGGGATTCATCCAAGGATACTGAGGGAGCTCTGGCGGGTCCGCTGTGTGACCTGTTCAATAGATCCCTAGAAACGGGAGTGGTACCAAGAGATTGGAGAAGAGCGGTGGTGGTCCCGCTTCACAAGAGTGGGAACAGGGAGGAGGCTGGCAACTACAGACCGGTTAGCTTCACTTCGGTGGTGGGAAAAGTAATGGAGTCACTGCTGAAAGAGAGAATAGTGAACTATCTACAGTCTGGAGAGTTGATGGACCAGAGGCAACATGGATTCACCAGGGGAAGATCCTGTCAGACAAATCTGATTGACTTTTTTGACTGGGTAACCAAGGAATTGGATCAAGGAAGAGCGCTCGATGTCATATACTTGGATTTCAGCAAAGCTTTTGATACGGTTCCGCACAGGAGACTGGTGAATAAAACGAGAAGCTTAGGAGTGAGTCCCGAGGTGGTGACCTGGATTGCAAATTGGTTGACGGACAGAAGACAATGTGTGATGGTAAATGAAACTTTCTCTGAAGAGAGAGCGGTTTTAAGTGGTGTACCGCAAGGATCGGTGTTGGGACCGGTCCTGTTCAATATCTTTGTGAGCGACATTGCGGACGGGATAGAAGGTAAGGTTGTCTTTTTGCGGATGACACTAAGATCTGCAACAGAGTGGACACGCCGGAAGGAGTGGAGAGAATGAGACGGGATCTAAGGAAACTGGAAGAGTGGTCGAAGATATGGCAGCTGAGATTCAATGCCAAGAAGTGCAAAGTCATGCATATGGGGAGTGGAAATCCGAATGAACTGTATTCGATGGGGGGGGAAAGGCTGATGTGCACGGAGCAGGAGAGGGACCTTGGGGTGATAGTGTCTAATGATATGAAGTCTGCGAAACAATGCGACAAGGCGATAGCAAAAGCCAGAAGAATGCTGGGCTGCATAGAGAGAGGAATATCGAGTAAGAAAAGGGAAGTGATTATTCCCTTGTACAGGTCCTTGGTGAGGCCTCACCTGGAGTACTGTGTTCAGTTCTGGAGACCGTATCTATAAAGAGACAAAGACAAGATGGAAGCGGTACAGAGAAGGGCGACCAGGAAGGTGGAGGATCTTCATCGGATGACATACGAGGAGAGATTGAAGAATCTAAATATGTACACCCTGGAGGAAAGGAGGAGCAGGGGTGATATGATTCAGACTTTCAGATTCTTAAAAAACTTTAATGATCCAAAGACAATGACAAACCTTTTCCGTCGAAAAAAAATCAGCAGAACCAGAGGTCATGAGCTGAGGCTCCAGGGAGGAAGACTAAGAACCAATGTCAGGAAGTATTTCTTCACGGAAAGTGTGGTGGATGCCTGGAATGCCCTTCCAGAGGAAGTGGTGAAGTCTAAAACTGTGAAGGCCTTCAAAGGGGCGTGGGATAAACACTGTGGATCCATCAAGTCTAGAGGGCGTAAATAAAGAGGAGGCAGCAAAACACTGCACGGAGCGGCAGTAGCCACAGAGGCATTCACGGAGCGGGATGCCAGTGGCCAGTAGTTGGGGTTCCACCTTCAGGCAGCAAAACACTGCACGGAGTGGCAGTAGCCACAGAGGCATTCATGGAGCGGGATGCCAGTGGCCAGTAGTTGGGGTTCCACCTTCAGGCAGCAAAACACTGCACGGAGCGGCAGTAGCCACAGAGGCATTCACGGAGCGGGATGCCAGTGGCCAGTAGTTGGGGTTCCACCTTCAGGCAGCAAAACACTGCACGGAGCGGCAGTAGCCACAGAGGCATTCATGGAGCGGGATGCCAGTGGCCAGTGGTTGGTGTTCCGCCTTCACGGAGGGCTGCCATCTCCAAAAAAAACAAAAACAAGAAACAAACAAACAAAGCAGGGGTGGGTAAGAGTATGGATGGGGCAGGGGTGTGGCCTGCTTGTTGCGGCGGTTGCTACCCCTGATTGAGCTGGATGTTCACTGGGATGCGGATACGGCGCTGCTCTCTGCATGGTGGAGGGGTGGAAGGGAGAAAAAGGGTGGTAAAATAAATAAATAAATAAATGGATGAACTGCGTGGCTTGCTGGGCAGACTGGATGGGCCGTTTGGTCTTCTTCTGCCGTCATTTCTATGTTTCTATGTTTCTATAAGTACCAACCTTCTTCCCTCCCGCAGGATCTCGACTAACACATAGGAAGATGTTAACACCGACACATCCACGGAGGACATTTTATCAGAGCCATCTCCTCCGGAAGAAAGGAGAAAATCTTCCCCAGAAGATCTCTCCTTTGCTAATTTTGTAAGGGAGATGTCAGAGACAATCCTCTTTGACCTGATTACAGAGGAGGACACACGCCACAAAACATTGGAAGTTCTCCAATTTGTTGATGCTCCGAAAAGTTATGGCTATCCCTGTCCACGAAGTGCTAGTGGATCTCCAGCATCGTCTCTGGGAGCATCCTTGTACTGTCCAGCCAGTGAATAAGAGGACAGATGCAACTTATTTGGTCCAACATATTCCTGGATTCCAAAAGCCACAACTACCCCATCAATTGGTGGTGGTTGAGTCTGCACAGAAGAAGGCCAGAAGACTGCGACCTCACTCTTCAATACCTCCTGGCAAAGACCAAAAATTCCTTGACATTTTGGGTCACAAGATGTTTCAGGGCTCTATGCTAGTGTCAGGCATAGCTGCATACCAACTTTACATGACACAGTATCAAAGGAATCTCTGGAAGCAAGTTCAGGAAATAGCTGACTCTCTTCCCCAACAACAGCAAGATAGTCTCAACGTCATACTACAGAAAGGCCTTGAGCCTGGGAAACATGAAGTTTGTGCTGCTTACAACTCCTTTGAAACAGCTTTTCACTTGTCAGCAACGGGAAACAGCGCCAGGAGGTGGGCCTGGCTGAAAGCATCTGACTTGAGACCTGAAGTCCAAGACAAACTTGCTAATTTGCCTTGTACCAGTGAAAACCTCTTTGGAGACAAGATACGAGACGCAGTGGCTCAACTAAAAGACCACAATGAGATCCTGTAGCAATTATCTACAGTTACTACCGAGGCCCCTTCCTCTGCAAGGAGATCCACCAGAAGGGACCCTAGAAAACCATTTTATCGCCCACGCAGATATTAGCCACTTGCATCTTGCGTGAGGCCATCCAGGCCGTCTCAGAGAGCACATACTCGACAGCCCAAGATATCCAGGCCTCAGCCACCACTGCAAACAGGCCAAGCCTCTGGATTTTGAGATCTATCCAGAGAACAGCAGCCGCTCCATAAATCCATATCCAGATTTGCCAGTAGGAGGTCGAATTCACCACTTCATAACCAACTGGCTCAACATTACCACAGACCAATGGATTATATCCATCATAACTCAGGGATACCATCTAAACTTCCTCATGGTACCCCCAGGCTCGCCACCCAATCCTCTGTGGATGCAAAAAGATCACACAAGTCTTCTAGAGTTAGAACTGTCCACCCATCTGGGCGCCAGGGCTGTGGAACCTCTTCCCTGGGCACAGCAGGGCAGAGGGTTCTACTCCCGCTATTTTCTCATTCCAAAGAAATCAGGCGACCTCTGCAATCTTAACAAATTTCTACAAAAAGAAAAATTCAGAATGGTGTCCTTTGGCACCATGCTTCCCCTTCTGCTAAAAGGAGATTGGCTCTGTTCTCTGGATCTTCAAGATGCTTACGCTCACATTCCAATATTTCCACCTCACTGCAAGTACCTGCATTTCCTTGTGGGACATCAACACTTTCAGTACCGGGTCCTGCCTTTCAGACTTGCCTCGGCACCCTGTGTATTTACAAAGTGCCTAGCAGTGGCTGCGGCCCATCTATGCAAGAAAAGCATACACGTCTTTCCTTACCTGGACAACTGGCTCATCAAGAGCCAATCTAAGCAAGGTGCTTTCGATGCTCTCAAGCTCACTATCAATCTGCTGCACTCTTTGGGATTTCTCATCAACTACCAAAAATCCCACCTGACTCCATCTCACCTCCTTACTTTCATCGGAGTAGATTTGGACACCACAGTCGCAAAGGCCTTCCTGCCCAACGACTGAGCAGTCACACTCTCCAACCTAGCTTCGTCTCTGTGCACAAAAGTAACAGCCTCAGCCCATCAATTCCTAACGTTGCTGGGCCACATGGCTTCCACGGTCCATGTCACTCCTATGGCCAGGCTGGCCATGAGAATAACTCAATGTACTTTGAAATCTCAGTGGCTCCAAGCCAATCAACCGCTTTCATCCCAGATTCAAGTAACCCACCAGTTACATTTATCGCTTCTCTGGTGGACGAACAAAGCCAACTTGCTAACAGATCTACCCTTTCAGCAACCAGTTCCGCAAGTAACTTTAACACAGACTCATCCAACTTGGGTTGAGGAGCTCATGTGAACAATCTTCAAACTCAAGGTACTTGGACAGAGCTCAAAGCAACGTTTCAGATCAACTTTCTAGAGCTTCGGGCTATACGTTATGCTCTATATGTGTTCAAGGACTGCCTTTCACACAAACAGACAACACAGTTGCAATGTAGTACTTGAACAAACAGGGAGGCACAGGCTCTTTTCTCCTTTGCCGAGAAGCCACGCAGATCTAGGCCTGGGCCCTAGCACACTCCATGTATCTCCAGGCCACTTATCTGCCAGGTATACAGAACGTAGTAGCAGATCGCCTCAGCCAACAGTTCCATCCCCACGAGTGGTCTCTGGATCCTGTGGTAATGACCAGAATCTTCCAACGCTGGTGTCAACCAACAATAGGCCTCTTTGCATCCGAACTGAATCACAAAATGGACAGATTCTGCTCCCTGCACTGGCAACAAAACAAGTTAGCCATGGACGCCTTCGCTCGCCCCAGGAACACAGGCCTCCTATACGCGTATCCCCCGACACCGCTGATAGCCAAAACTCTCGTGAAGCTACAACAGGACAAAGGGTCAGTGATGCTCATAGCCCCGTATTGGCCTCAACAAGTATGGTTTCCCATGCTTCTTGACTTCTCGATCAAAGAACCCATTCGCCTGGGCACAGCGCGCACTCTCATAACTCAGAACCAAGGCATGTTACGCCATCCAAACCTTCAGACCCTGTCCCTCACAGCCTGGATGTTGAAAGCTTGATTCTGCAACCACTCAATCGTTCAACTGATGACTCTAAGTGCTTGTAGCCTCACGAAAGCCTTCCACATGAAAATCCTATCGTTCTAAGTGGAATAGATTTACCATATGGTGCAAAAAGGTATCTACCCTTTTTCCTGCCCTACTCCATCTCTATTAGACTATCTCTGGCACCTTTCAGATTCTGGTCTCCAGACTTTTTCGGTGAGGGTACACCTGAGTGCCATCTCAGCGTACCACAAAGGAGTTGGGGATGGCCAAGGTATAGCGCAACCCCTATTGACTAGTGTTATGATCTGGAGAGTGGACCCCTGTTCCGAAGTAGAATCAGCACTGCCGAGAAGGGAGTAAACCCTTGTCGGTCTCTATTGTCGGAAGGCAAGGCCTGTTGGAGAGATAAAGCTGAAGACTTCACCCTGGAAGCTCGTGACCCCACCAGGAGGAGCCCGTAGGGGCACGGCCGCTGGGACTTAGGAGACTCCCTGAAGAATGAAGATGGTCTGGATGCAGGCACCTCCTGCAGGTCGTGGTTTCCAGACGGCTGGCACCTCCAGCAGGTCGTAAGAGGTCGGGAAGTATGTTTGAAGAATAGTCCCAGTCCAATCCAAGGGTCGAAGTCCGGAGAGAGGTCGGCAGCCGGTCCAGGAGCAGGCGGGAGAATGGTCCGAAGCCAATCCAGGAGCAAGAGGGAGAAGGGTCCAGAGCCAGTCCACGTCGAAGCCAGAGAAGTCACTACCGCCAGTCCAAAGGTCAGGAGCCACAGAATCAATCCAACAGGGAGAAGAGCAGAAGCGGGACGAGAAGCGGATCTAGAACTCCAAACAGGAAACCAGGAACTGAGCCTCAATACCAAGGCAAGGTCTGAGACGCAGACCTTGCCTTAAATACTAGAAAAGGAGGAAGCAGCTTCAGAAGGGAGCCCCTTTAAATCTGTTCTTCAGCTGCGCGCGCGGCTCTAAGCAGTCAGGAAGGGGGCGGAGTCATCTTAGCCCCACTGGGCTCCGCAGCTGGCCCGGACAGAGGCTGAAGCCGCGAGGAGATCGTCTGAGGAGGCTCCCTGCTTCAGCAGGAGCCTCCAGGTTCCCCCGATGTCGAGGGTGAGTTACTGATCCCGACTGCGGCCGGCGGCCATGACGGTCGGCCCCGGTTGCGGTTTGCCGCGGCCGGCAGCCATAACAAGTAGGTTCATGAGGGGCCTATTACAACTTAAGCCCCCTCTACGCCCACCAGTCATTGAATGGGTCCTAAATGTAGTACTTACAAGGCTCATGCGCTCCCTGTTTGAGCCTTTGCACTCCTGCAATGTTAAATTTCTTACATGGGAAATTCTCTTCCTAGTAGCCATTACATCTGCTCAAAGAGTTAGTGAGTTACAAGCACTTGCCACATATTCATCCTGTACAAGGTTCCTTCATGACCGAGTGGTCCTTCGTACTCACCCTAAATTCCTTCCCAAGGTGGTTACTGACTTCCACTTGAATCAGTCTATAGTCTTGCCCACATTTTTCCCAAGGCCCCACTCTCACCAGGGCGAGAGGGTTTTACTTTTACATACCTTGGACTGTAAACATGCACTTGCATTTTACCTAGACTGCACTGCAGTCCATAGGAAATTCACCCAACTCTTTGTTTTTTTTTTATGATAAAATCCAGGAGTTGCAGTGGGCAAACAAACTCTCTCCAATTGGCTAGCAGACTGTATTGAATTCTGCTATGAGAAAGCAGGCCTTCCTCTCCAGGGACGAGTGAAGGTTCACTCAGTAAGAGCCATGGCAACGCCAGTAGCACACTATCATTCAGTACCGATTGCTGACATCTGTAAAGCTGCTTACATTGAATTTAGCTATTTCTGTAGGACCTTCATGGGAACAACTTTGAATAAACAAACAAGTGGCATATCCTTCTGGTCCAATTTTCTTTAATTTATACCATTTAATTCTCTGTATTCATTTTTAGTCTTTTTTTCTTTTTCTTAAAACACAGTCCCAACCAGTGAAGATACAGTAAAGACAATGAGAATTGGACGATCAGAAGAAGCCCTTTATTTCAATGCCCGACTCTGGCCGAGTTTTGCTCATAGAGCTGCCTCAGGGGCAACTAAAATTGAACAAATAAATATAAAACCTTAAAATAACACAATTAAATAATTCAAAACAATAAGGACATAAAATACATGTATAGATGTATGTACTTAAATCATAAAATAAAATATATGTATAGGTGTTTTTATGTCCTTATTGTTTTGTCCTTATTGTTTTGAATTATTTAATTGTGTTGTTTCAAGGTTTTATATTTATTTGTTCAATTTTAGTTGCCCCTGAGGCAACTCTATGAGCGAAACTCGGCCAGAGTCGGGCATTGAAATAAAGGGCTTCTTCTGATCGTCCGATTCTCATTGTCTTTACTGTATCACAGCCAACTGGATCGGCTTCCGATTTGCTTTTTGGGTCCAACCAGTGAAGATCCTTAAATCGGGTCACAAAATCACATTTCTCACAGGACAAGCAGGATAGTAGTCCTCACATATGGGTGACATCACAGGATGGAGCCCAATCACGGAAAACTTTTGTCAAAGTTTCCAGAACTTTGACTGGCCCATACTGGGCATGCCCAGCATGGCACTAACCCTGCAGCCAGCAGGGGTCTCCCTTCAGTCTTTTTTTTTCCACGCAGCAGTAGCCTCGCGGTAAAGAAGCTCTGCAGAGATTCCTGACAGGAATTTTCCTCACGGAATTACTAAAAGTTAATTTGCCCCACAGGGGGCCCTCCTTTAACTTTTTTCAGACCTCAGTACTCTGGTAAGTTTTTACCCATTTTCTGTCTATTACTGTCGAGTTTGGCCCTCGCGGCCTACTGGCTGTCGACCGTACCGTGGCTGATTTTTCGCCATGGTGTCGGGGTTCCGTCGGTGCCCGGACTGTACTCGCACCATGTCTATCACAGACCCTCATAAAGTCTGTGTAATGTATCTAGGATGCGAGCACGATGTCTTAAGGTGCACCAAATGTGCCCTAATGACACCAAAAGGTCGCAAGGCCAGAATGGAGAAGATGGAGCTTCTCTTCCGTGCTCAAACCCCGACTCCGTCAATTGCATCGACGTCATCAGAGCCGGCATCGACCACCGGCCGGTGACCGCCTGGCATCGACGACTTCTCGGCCTTCGTCACCCTCTACTCCCCCTCAGGACCGAGGGGATCGTAGAGACAAACATCACCATCGACACCGTAAGTCTCGGACCATCGAGGGAGCAAAATCATAGACCTCTCCATCGTCCGAGCCGCTGTCGAAGAAACCCCATCCAGAAAAGGCACCGACCGTTTCTGCGACCGGGTCACCGAGGCAACCCTCACCCGACAGGGAATCGGGAGCCGCGACTCCGCCTTTAATGGTGGTCCCTCCGGCTATGCCTCTGCCTCGTTCTTCTGTTCCGGAGCAAGGGCTGCTTGCTCCAGGTCTCCGAGAAGAACTGAACCGGATGGTTCAGGATGCCATCGACAAGGCAATGCAATGACTCCAGGTTCCTCCGGCACAGACACCGGTACCGATTGCGGAACCGATCACCGACGTGATTCCAGCAGCGTTGGCACCGCTGATCTCCAGGATGGAAGCGCTCATTGCCGCTTTTCCACCGATGGATCCTGGGTCTCTGATGGCTCTGGTGCCCTCCCTGCTTACATTGTCATCAGGAGGAGAAACACCATTCCGCATCCCTCCATCGGGAGTTCTGCCTCAGCCATCGATGCCGATACGTCCCTCACCACCGATCCGTCTGTCGGCGCCACCGAGCCATTCATCGATGCCCTCGATGCCTGCGTCGGTGCCTTCGATGCCTTCATCGGTGCCTCCGATAATTCCTCTGATTCCTTCGGAGCCTAGACCAGGACCTTCAGGTATCCCACCACCCCGTCCCCCTCTAGTTCCTAGAGGGACTGGTGCTGATCCTTATGATACCTGGACTGATGATTCCTTGCCAGACACCGATGATTTACCTTCACCACCTTCACCCACTGAAAGTAGGAAGTGTTCTCCTCCAGAGGACCTCTCCTTTATAAACTTTGTGAAGGAAATGTCTGAATTGGTTCCCTTCCAATTGCAGACTGAACAGGATGATAGGCACCAGATGATGGAGTTGCTCCAATTCCTGGATGCTCCCAAGGTAATAACCTCTATTTCCATCCACCAGGTTCTTCAGGATCTTCTGAAGAAGAACTGGGAACATCCTGGCTCCAGTCCACAGGAAAGCTGACACTACCTATTTGATGCAGTCAGCTCCAGGCTTTCAGAAATCACAATTGGATCACCACTCTGTAGTGGTGGAGTCGGCACAGAAGAAAGCAAAGAGGTCAAAGCCTCACTCTTCTGTTCCCCCTGGCAAGGAACACAAGTTCCTAGATGCCATTGGTTGCCGAGTCTTCCAAGGGTCAATGCTCATCTCCCCGATTGCCGCCTATCAGCTCTGTATGACCCAATATAACAAGGTCATTTTTAAGCAGATACAAGACTTGTCGGACTCCCTGCCTCAGCAATTTCAAGAACAGTTCCAAACCCTAGTAAACAAGGGTTTTGAGGCAGGCAAGCATGAGATCAGAACATCTTATGACATAGAAACATAGAAATGACGGCAGAAGAAGACCAAATGGCCCATCCAGTCTGCCCAGCAAGCTACGCACTTATCCATTTTTTTTTTCCTTTTTCTCTCCCCCACCTGTTACTATTAGCAGACTTGACATCTTTGATACTTCTACTAGAGTATCTGCAGCTGCTATTTCGGCGAGAAGGTGGGCCTGGCTCAAGTCTTCTGACCTTCGCCCTGAAGTACAAGACAGGTTATCCAACCTGCCTTGTGTTGGAGATAATCTGTTTGGCGAACAGCTTCAATGGACTGTGGCGGAACTAAAGGACCATCATGAGATCCTAAGACAGCTCTCTGATGCCTTCCGACTATTCATCTAAACAGCCCTTCAGGAAGGACTCTAAAAAGTCCTTCTTCTGCCCGAAGAAGTCCTACCCGTCACCAACCAGATCCCGTGCCTCGAGACCTTTTCAAAAAGTACAGTCTTATGAAACACGTAAACGAAAGCCACAAGCAGCTCTTGAACCAGGGCCTTCTTCAGGTTTTTGACTTCCACCTAGAGAGCAGCAGCCAGATTCCACTGCCACACATACCAGTGGGAGGCCGATTGTGCCACTTCCACAACATATGGCACTCAATCACCTCAGATCAATGGGTATTGGCAATAATTGCTCAGGGTTACAATCTGAAGTTTCTCTCCGTGCCTCCGGACTCCCCACCTCTGCCGATGTGGAGAACATCCGATCACTCCATTCTTCTGGATCAAGAGGTCTCCCTCCTTCTCCAGTCCAACACAATAGACCCCTTTTCCTGTCCAATTCCGAAGTTTCTGGACTATCTCTGGCATTTATCAGAGTCAGGTCTTAAGGCTTCTTCCATCAGAATGCATGTCAGTGCGGTAGCTGCCTTCCATAAAGGTGTCTGGGATGTCCCTTTATCAGTACAACCCCTTGTAATACGTTTTTTGAAGGGCTTGCTCCACATCAAGCCTCCACTACGTCTTCCGGCCCCCTCTTGGGACCTTAATCTGGTTTTGGGTCAGCTCATGAAACCTCCTTTCGAGCCTCTTCTCTCTTGTGAACTTCGATATCTCACATGGAAAGTGATTTTTCTTTTGGCTATCACTTCAGCTCGCAGAGGTAGTGAATTACGGGCTGTAGTTACCTATCCGCCTTACACTAAACTTCTGCAGGACCGGGCGGTACGCCACACTCACCCTAAATTCTTACCTAAGGTAGTTTCGGATTTTCATCTCAATCAATCCATCATACTACCTACCTTTTTTCCCACGCCCGATGCCAATCCAGGAGAACAGGCTCTGCATACCCTTGACTGTAAACGGGCTCTAACATTCTACCTAGACTGTACAGCTGCCTACAGGGAAAGCACTCAATTTGTCTCTTTCCACCCTAACAAGTTAGGGAAGCCTGTGGGTAAGCAGACTCTCTCCTCCTGGGTGGCGGACTGCATATCCTTTTGCTTTCAGCAAGCAGGCATTCCATTTCAAGACCGTGTTAAAGCACACTCTGTGAGGGCCATGGTGACTTCAGTAGCACACATACGATGGGTGCCGCTTCCTGACATTTGCACGGCTGCCACCTGGAGTTCTCTCCACACCTTTGCAGCCCACTATTGCTTGGACAAAGCCGGAAGACAAGATTCCATCTTTGGCCAGTCTGTCCTTCGTAACCTGTTTACAACGTGACGTACCAACACCCTTCCGCCTGCCCGGGTGGGTTTAGGATGCCCTCTACCAAATTCCATCCCAGTTGTTGTGCCTGTTGCACGCCTTTGGGTACATTTGGTGCATGTTCGGAGGACATCCTCAGCTCGGTACTCACCCATATGTGAGGGCTACCATCCTGCTTGTCCTGTGAGAAAGCAAATGTTGCTTACCTGTAACAGGTGTTCTCACAGGACAGCAGGATGGTAGTCCTCACGAAACCCGCCCGCCACCCCGCGGTGTAGGGTTCGTAATGTTTTATTGTTTTATTTTTTGGCACTGCCTGTAGCTTTTAAATTAGACTGAAGGGGGACCCCTGCTGGCTGCAGGGTTAGTGCCATGCTGGGCATGCCCAGTAGGGGCCAGTCAAAGTTCTGGAAACTTTGACAGAAGTCTTCCGTGATTGGGCTCCATCATGTGATGTCACCCATATGTGAGGACTAACATCCTGCTGTCCTGTGAGAACACCTGTTACAGGTAAGCAACATTTGCTATCTCATTGCACAACCATAACGAGAGCCGCTTCAAACTTATCTTTTAATCCGAGTCTAATTTTACTCATGACCCCGGCCCCTCATGAGTAAAATTGGACTTGGATTAAAAGATAAGTTTGAAGCGGCTCTCGTTACGGTTGTGCAATGAGAGATGTGGTTTTTGTGACCTGATTTAAGGATCTTCACGGGTTGGGACTGTGTTTTAAGAAAAAGAAAATAAGACTAAAAATGAATCCATAGAATTAAATGGTATAAATTAAAGAAAATTGGACCAGAAGGATATGCATCTTGTTTGTTTGTTCAAAGTTGTTCCCATGAAGGTCCTACACAAATAGCTAAATTCAGTGTAAGAAATATTATACTGAGGAACACTGTGGTGTGATTTTTTTGGTTTTCATAGTTACCTCAGATTTCTGAGTGTTTGGGACTCTTTTGGATTTTTTTTTTATTTTCGATCTGTAAAGCTGCAACATGGAGCTCTCGCCACACATTTGCAGCGCATTACTGCCTGGACAAGGAAGGACGTCAGGACTCTGCTTTGGCCAATCTGTCTTGAAGAATTTATTTCCAGTATAATCCCAACTCCTTCCACATCCATCTGCTATGATTTTTAGGCTGCCTCATTTTCCCCAACAGTACACCAGTTGTGCCTGTTGCACAAGTTGTATGTTGTTGGTCCAAATTAAATTTGAATCAGCCTGTAGCTTCTAATCACCCACATGTGAGGACTACCATCCTGCTTGTCCTAGGAGAAAGCAGAATTGCTTACTTTATAGAAACATAGAAACATAGAAATGACGGCAGAAGAAGACCAAACGGCCCATCCAGTCTGCCCAGCAAGCTTCACACATTTTTTCTCTCATACTTATCTGTTTCTCTTAGCTCTTGATTCTATTTCCCTTCCACCCCCACCATTAATGTAGAGAGCAGTGATGGAGCTGCATCCAAGTGAAATATCTAGCTTGATTAGTTAGGGGTAGTAGGGGTAGTAACCGCCGCAATAAGCAAGCTACACCCATGCTTATTTGTTTTACTCAGACTATGTTATACAGTCCTTATTGGTTGTTTTTCTTCTCCCATGCCGTTGAAGCAGAGAGCCATGCTGGATATGCATCGAAAGTGAAGTATCAGGCACATTTGGTTTGGGGTAGTAACCGCCGTAACAAGCCAGCTAATCCCTGCTTTGTGAGTGCGAATCCTTTTTTCTTCTCCCCTGCCGTTGAAGCTATGCTGGAAATGCGTGATGTATCAGTCTTTCTCCCATGCCGTTGAAGCAGAGAGCCATGCTGGATATGCATCGAAAGTGAAGTATCAGACACATTTGGTTTGGGGTAGTAACCGCCGTAACAAGCCAGCTACTCCCCTCTTTGTGAGTGTAAATCCTTTTTTCCACATTTCCTCTTGCTGTTGAAGCTTAGAGCGATGTTGGAGTCACAGTAAGCATGTGTATGTTTATTGAATAAGGGTATTGTCTCCAGGCAGTAGCCATCATTCTGGCGAGTCACCCACTCTTCATTGGCGGCCTCTTGACTTTATGGATCCACAGTGTTTATCCCACGCCCCTTTGAAGTCCTTCACAGTTCTGGTCTTCACCACATCCTCCGGAAGGGCATTCCAGGCATCCACCACCCTCTCCGTGAAGAAATACTTCCTGACATTGGTTCTGAATCTTCCTCCCTGGAGCTTCAAATCGTGACCCCTGGTTCTGCTGATTTTTTTCTTACGGAAAAGGTTTGTTGTTGTCTTTGGATCATTAAAACCTTTCAAGTATCTGAAAGTCTGTATCATATCACCTCTGCTCCTCCTTTCCTCCAGGGTGTACATATTTAGATTCTTCAATCTCTCCTCGTATGTCATCTGATGAAGATCCTCCACCTTCCTGGTCGCCCTTCTCTGTACCGCTTCCATCTTGTCTTTGTCTCTTTGTAGATACGGTCTCCAGAACTGAACACAGTACTCCAGGTGAGTCCTCACCAAGGACCTGTACAAGGGAATAATCACTTCCCTTTTCTTACTCGATATTCCTCTCTCTATGCAGCCCAGCATTCTTCTGGCTTTTGCTATCGCCTTGTCGCATTGTTTCGCAGACTTCATATCATTAGACACTATCACCCTAAGGTCCCTCTCCTGCTCCGTGCACATCAGCCTTTCCCCCCCCATCGAATACAGTTCATTCGGATTTCCACTCCCCATATGCATGACTTTGCACTTCTTGGCATTGAATCTCAGCTGCCATATCTTCGACCACTCTTCCAGTTTCCTTAGATCCCGTCTCATTCTCTCCACTCCTTCCGGCATGTCCACTCTGTTGCTGATCTTAGTGTCATCCGCAAAAAGACAAACCTTATCTTCTATCCCGTCCGCAATGTCGCTCACAAAGATATTGAACAGGACCGATCCCAACACCGATCCTTGCGGTACACCACTTAAAACCGCTCTCTCTTCAGAGAAGGTTCCATTTACCATCACACATTGTCTTCTGTCCGTCAACCAATTTGCAATCCAGGTCACCACCTCTGCCCTCACTCCTAAGCTTCTCGTTTTATTCACCAGTCTCCTGTGCGGAACCGTATCAAAAGCTTTGCTGAAATCCAAGTATATGACATCGAGCGCTCTTCCTTGATCCAATTCCTTGGTTACCCAGTCAAAAAAGTCAATCAGATTTGTCTGACAGAATCTTCCCCTGGTGAATCCATGTTGCCTCTGGTCCGTCAATTCTCCGGACTGTAGATAGTTCACTATTCTCTCTTTCAGCAGTGACTCCATTACTTTTCCCACCACCGAAGTGAGGCTAACCGGTCTGTAGTTGCCAGCCTCCTCCCTGTTCCCACTCTTGTGAAGCGGGACCACCACCGCTCTTCTCCAATCACTCGGCACCACTCCCGTTTCTAGGGATCTATTGAACAGGTCACACAGCGGAGCTGCCAGAACATCTCTGAGCTCCCTCAATATCCTTGGATGAATCCCATCAGGCCCCATGGCTTTGTCCACTTTCAGGTTCTTTAGCTCTTCCCACACATTTTCTACTGTAAAAGGATTTTCATTCATTCCACTTCCTTCCAGTTTCTTGTTTTGTAGAGATGGTCCTTCTCCAGGGTCGTCTTTAGTGAACACAGAGCTGAAGTATTCGTTTAATATTTCTGCCATTTCTTCGTCTCTCTCCACACATTGATCATTACCACCTTTCAATTTCACTATACCACTTTGGACCTTTCTCTTTTCGCTGATGTATCTGAAAAATGTTTTGTCACCATTTTTTATCTCCTTGGCAATCCTCTCTTCCGCTTGACTTTTTGCCAACTTGATTAATTTCTTCGTCTCCCTCAGTTGATACTTCGTCTCCCTCAGTTGATACTTTAACAGGCATTCTCGCAGGACAGCAGGATGTACTCCTCATGAAACCCACCTGCCACCCTGTGGAGTTGGGTCCGAAACGTTTTATTTTATTTTTTCGCATGCACCTTTTGCTACAAACAAGACTGAAGAGAGACCCCTGTGGCTACAGGGATTTATGGCATGCTGGGCATGCTCAGTGTACCAGTCAAAAGTTCTAGAAACTTTGACAGAAATGTTTTTCGTGATAGGGCTCTGTCCAGTGACGTCACCCACATGTGAGGACTACATCCTGCTGTCCTGGGAGAACACCTGTTACAGGTAAGCAACTCTGCTTTTTTGCAAATGTCGACCAAGACTGGTTGACATTTTGAATTTTTACTTTAGTGCATACAGTATGTAACAGTGTGCCACAGCCACATTAATATATAGAAACCACAGAGAGGGAGGAAATAAGGTATTAGCAACTGAAGGAACATGGAGAAGCATACTGTTTACATTCAAGATGTAGTGTATTTGGATTTTCAAAAGACATTTGATAAAGTTCCTCATGAGAGGCTTCTAAGAAAAGTAAAAAAAAAAAAAGTCATGGGATTATCGGTGGCGATGTACTTTTGTGGATTATAACTGGTTAAAAGACAGGAAACAGAGAGTAGGATTAAATGGAAAATTTTCTCAGTGGAGGAGGGTGGGCAGTGGAGTGCCTCAGGGATCTGTACTTGGATCCATGCTTTTCAATATATTTATAAATGATCTGGAAAGGAATATGACGAGTGAGGTAAACAAATTTGCAGATGCTACAAAATTATTCAGAGTAGATAAATCACAAGCAGATTGTGATAAATTGCAGGAGGACATTGTGAGTCTAGAAAATTGGGCATCCAAATGACAAATTAAATTTAGTGTGGATAAGTGCAAAGTGATGCATATAGGGAAAAATAACCCATGCTATAGTTACACAATGTTAGGTTCCATATTAGGAGCTACCACTCAGGAAAGAGATCTTGGTGACATAGTGGATAATACATTGAAATCATCAGTTCAGTGTGCTGTGGCAGTCAAGAAAGCAAACAGAATATTAGGAATTATTAGGAAGGGAATGATGAATAAAACGGATCTATCGCTCTATGGTGAGACTGCACCTTGAGTACTGTGTACAATTCTGGTTGCCACATCTCAAAAAAGATATAGTTGCACTGGAGAAGGTACAGAGAAGGGCAACCAAAATGATAAAGGGGATGGAACAGCTCCCCTATGAGGAAAGGCTGAAGAGGTTAGCCCTGTTCAGCTTGGAGAAGAGATGGCTCAGGGGGGGATATGATAGAGGTCTTTAAGATCATGAGAGGTCTTGAACGAGTAGATGTGAATTGGTTATTTACACTTTCGAATAGAAGGACTAGGGGGCACTCCATGAAGTTAGCAAGTAGCACATTTAAGACTAATTGGAGAAAATTCTTTTTCACTCAACACACAAAATACGGTGAAACTCTGGAATTTGTTGCTAGGGGATGTGGTTAGTGCAGTTAGTGTAGCTGGATTTAAAAAAGGTTTGGATAAGTTCTTGGAGGAGAAGTTGATTGCCTGCTATTAATCAAATAGCCACTGCTATTACTAGCATCAGTAGCATGGGATATACTTTGTTTTTGGTACTTGCCAGGTACTTGTTGCCTGGATTGGCCAAGGTTGGAAACAGGATGCTGGGCTTGATGGACCCTTGGTCTGAACCAGTATGGCAATTTCTTATGTTCTTAAGTTTTTTTGTTTTTGTTTTTTTTTTAATTAAATTTTATTGGCAACCGCAACCATAACATAGCCATAACAGCTACACATACAAACAAATGAAATTGTCAATAAAGCTTTTACAACCAATGACGTGCCTTGCTTTTGTATTTCCCCCTCCTCCCCTCTCCTCCCATCACCTCCCGGTTCCCCCCCCCTCCCCTGTCATTCACTCTAATGTCAGTATGTTCCGTTTGTGAGAGTCGCTTAATCTTCTGTCTCCACCTTATCAAGCATTAGTCCTTGAGTATCTTCAAACCCTCTTGTTTCATCCCCACCAAGCCTATTTCCCCACTTACACCTTCTAGTCCCAGGTACTCAACCTTGTCTCAGTTCGCATTGTACCAATGTAAAAAGGGCTCCCATATTAAGACATGTTTGGCCACTGTGTCCTGTTGCTGAGCCCTTATATAAAACCAAGAATGTATTAGCCATAGTCTCTGTATAACCGTCTCCACAGTTGGTGGTCTATCCTGTCGCCAGTCAACCGCCAGTTCCTGACGGGCAGCACTAAGCACATGATGCATCAACCTTCTCGCCTTTTTTGACCACATCTCTGGAAAGTCCGACAGTAAAAAGATCGCCGGATCATAAGTCACTCTATTACATAACATTTGTGATACCATCTGCTGTATCCTCTGCCAAAATGGTACTATCTTATTACATTGCCACCAAATATGCAAGTAAGTTCCCTTCTGCGTACAGTTCCTCCAACACTTCTCATCATAGGCTGGGTATATGGTATGCAATTTGGCTGGCGTAAGGTACCACCTCGACATCACTTTATAATTGGTTTCCATAATGTTAGCGGAAATAGCTCCTTGAGATACTTGAAGAAAGCATTTATTCCAACGTGTCTCATTCCAATTTAGATTTAAGTCTTTTTCCCAAGCCATCTGAAATCTATGTAGATGCGAGTCCAGTCCGGACAGCCAGACATAGATATTGGAAATTGTACCTTTCAGCTCTTCTGTTGTGGTGCATAGGCTCTCAAAGGCCGAACACTGTCTACTCACATTCTCCTTTATAAATGGGTCTTGAAGACAATGTCTTATCTGCAGATAATGAAAATATTCCCCACTTGGGAGTCCAAATTTGCGTTGCAAATCCTCAAACGTTAATATATGAGAGTCCTGAAACAATTGTCCATACCTCAATATCCCCCATTTACACCACCTTTCCAATCCAAGTCCCCCTTCACATACCCAACATCTTTGCTGGTACAAACCGATAGGTAATAGGGGCGTAACCAGCTCCATCCCCGCCAGCCTCTTCCGGCACTGACGCCAAATTTTCAGCGTTACCTGAGTAAAGGGGCTCCCCACATCCTTAATGTTCCCTTTCGGTGTCAGTCCCCATATCCGCTTATGTAAATGTATTCCTCCCCCCATATTTTGCTCCAGTTGAGCCCAGGGTTTCAATATTCTCCCAGCCGACCATTCCGGGACTACCCTAAGTTGAGCTGCTTGATAATACTTGGTAAAGTTTGGAACCGCAAGTCCCCCTTCCGCCCTATTTCGGTACAGCACCTGCCTCGCTATTCGCGGAGGCCTCTTCCGCCAAATGAAATGAAATACTTTGGTCTGCAGTGTACGTAAAAATTTAGAGGGTACCTCTGTCGGCAGCGTCTGGAAAAGATACAACCATCTTGGTAACACATTCATTTTTATCACTGCGATTCTCCCCAACCATGATAACTTATACGGGAATCAGATATCTAGGTCTCTAGTCATTTGCGCCATCAATGGAATGTAATTAAGTCTAAATAGCTGCCTCCAATTCGCAGTCACTGTTCTTAAGTTTTTAATAACCTATACTTTTGTCAAGGACAAAGGCAGATTTCTGTGTTTTTCTTTAACCTAACATGTTCTATTTACTAAACTGAATAACACTCCAGGATGTAGGATGTGATAGTCACTTCCTAGTTGCATAAGGCCCTTTACCTTGTTTCTTATAATATGCGTGAAGTGTGACTGTATCCTATGCCATACCATATGCTGCAGTATATTTCTTGTTTTTTTAATTTTAAAATATTGGTACCTTTTTTTTTTTTTTTTTTAAAGGCTCTCTTTCGTTTTATGGAATAGTGATAATAGTGAAAATTGGACCATTTGGTCTTTCTGGTATCATTACTATGTATGTATATTATGTTTAAATTGCTAATAATACATGAGAATAATGACAAGATCTATAACCTACCAATGTATACAATTTCTGATCCCTACTTTAGCAAAATTTTACAGAACTATGCAAGTAGTATTTTATCACTGAGTTTATTTATGGGTTTTTCTATACCAGCATTTGTTTAGTAACATCACATCGGTTTACAGACAACTTGAAATTAGCAACAGCGCTTTACAATTGTAAAAATGAAACAGTATAGTTAACAGAGCAGATAGACGAACAAGCAAGATTAAGCATAATAGGGGTTTAACTGTGTAAATATAGTGCATAAACGAGAAATGTAGAAAGGAATGTACCGGCGAGAGAGAAACATAACCAACAAAATTGCATAATTAAAGTACAAAATCATGAAGAAAGTTATATTCATAAATGATTTGGAATAGTCATACAATGCTCTTCACTACCTCCTTTTGTATATTGGTAGACTGCTTTTTTATTATTGTTAATGGAACAGTGTTATCTTGTGACCTTTGCTTTTTCAATAAACCTTTTAGATGCAGCAAAATGGACTTTGTATCAGAGGCAAGAATTGGAAACCAAGGTAAGGCTCATAGAAACTGAAATGTATATAGTATTTTGGAACAGCAGAATAAAGGCATTCTGTTTCTTGGCTGCAATTAGTTTTGCTTTATTTTTGTTAAGGTAATATGTGTAAGAATTTCTGGCAACTTCCTCCTTCTTTGAGAGTTCAGTTCAAATGGAACTGGCCTGAATTGGGCAATGGTACCTTGAGCTTTCCCTATTTTTATTACCTTTTTATAGCCCAGTCATTTCAATGACAGTCCTTGGCTGGGAGCAACAAATAGATTCCCTCCAGAAGTCTGTGCATATTGGCATTAATGCCTACATGAACTCTAATTTTCATGTAACACAATATCACAATATAACATAGGTTAGCATGTCATAAACCACAAATAGCTTGCCAATCCAAGGTCATGACAACCCCCCCATTTCCCCCTCCCCCCACCCAAACCTGCCCTCTGCATCATAACTCATTTAGTTTCTGAGCCGGCATATCCTAGGAACGAGAGATCTGGCATCCAGGTTATGTTCATGATCACACAAGGCTAGAAAAAAATCCTAATATAGTTACATAGGTGAACTTGGGCTTAACCAGATATGTTAAATGAAAGATTGACAATATAAATCCATCTCCTTTAGCTAGTGACTCCGGAGGACCAATCAGCTTAAATTCTGGTAGACCACCCTGTTGCTTCATGCAAAAGTTAGAGGCTATTATACCATTGCACAAACTGCTCCCACACTTGAAAGTGTTTCTCCACTGTGTCAGTCTGGGTGGCTGTCAAATAATACCAATAGTGTACTGTCCATAGCCATTGGATCACGTCTTCCGCCGGAGGGGAGGATATTTGTTGCCAGTGAATAGCAATCACTTGTCGTGCCACGCACAAGATCTGGTTGATAAGGGCTCTCAAGTTCGGTGCCCACGACTTAGGGTAGGCCGAGAGAAGATAAATTTGGGGATCGCATAATATGTCCATTGAAGTCATCTGTTCAATAACTCCTTCAATCCATCTCCAGTACATTGATATCTTAGGGCACAGCCACCAAATATGATAAAAGGAGCCTTCTTGATTACATTGTCTCCAGCACTTATTGTCTCAAGTAGGATAAATCCTGCTCAACTTAGCAGGTGAGAGATACCATCGATATAACAATTTATAATTAGTTTCAACAACGTTAGCAGAAATAGAGCTTTTTGGCAATATTCATATGACATCTAGACCATTCCCAGTACGTACCAGGATCAGTCCAGACAGCTGGGTTATGCCTCCCCTCCAGCAGATGGAGTCAGAGAGAAAACTGAAAGCACCCCCTAGATATACTGGTGTGCCTCCTGCGGTCCTTCAGTATATTCTCTGACTCCAGCAGATTGAGAGGCATAACCTGCGGTTCTGGTCTGGTCAGTTTCTTGGTACTGGGAAATAGAAAAAAAAAAAAAAAAAAAAAGAAGAAAATTGGGGAGACAAGGGACAAGATCAATTGGTTCGTCTTTTCTGTCCTCTGTCTGCCCGTTTGTCTTTGTGTGTTTGTCTGGCGCTGCGAAGTTGTAGTTCAGCGTGGGGCAGGCTCGGAGGGTAATACCCTCCTCTTATTCCCGGGATTGAGTGTCCGTATGGCTGGGGGAGAGCTTACCGGTGGGCCGGTCACCCTCCCCCCCCAATACCAGGGATTTGACCCTGAAGGGGGTTTAAAAAAAAAAAAAGTTACAGCGAAGAGTCATTTAAGACCTGTTGGGGACAGGCAGTGATCTCCCCTGCTTAACCCCGCGTACAAAGCCTGCCCGTGCCTTTCGGACCCCGGAGGGGGTGGCTAGTTCACCCGGCGCGCGCTCGCGTTCCGAATTTCTTCTCACCAGATTTTTGGCGCCTTTTTTCGCTGACAGCACAGCGCTCCATCTTCGGATGCCGCGATCCTCGGCTTGCCGGACATGTGGGGAGGCGGGGGGCGCGACTCTCCCGCGAGGGTCTCTGCCCCCGATGTATTCCCGGGGGTGAGGGACCCTCGGGGGGGCCGAGCGCTGCCCGCAGCCGCTCTCCTCGTCCCTCTGCGTCGCGGCACAGCAGCGCCTCAGGCAGCCGGTCTTCAGCCCCTCCTCCCTCGGGGAGGAGTGCGGCGGCCATCTTGGCCACGAGGCAGGATGATTTTTCAGCTTCGGAGGAGGAGGACTCCCCTCCTCCCTCGCCTGACGCGCGCAGCCCGCGCTCCCAGCCCGATGTGGGGTCTCCTCGAGGCCCTCCCTCATCGGATGCCACGAGGAAAGGTTTAAAAAGGTCGGTGCCGTTTTCATCGGATTTTGTGCTTTTAATGCACAAGGCGTTTTTTACAGGCAGAATCCGGCTGGGAGCCGGAGGTGCCCCCTCCCCCGAAGGTGCCCAAAACGACTTCCTTGCCCCGGGGGAGTCCGCCAGGGGGGGGGGTCTGCCGGGGCTACGGCTCCTCGCCCGCGGGGGGGAGGAGCTGCGGACCTGAGCGATACAGGGGCCGCTCCAGAGTCCCCGGGGGCTCCGGATTTGCTGACGACGGACGAGCAGGGGTCCGTAGAGGGGGATGACCCTCAGGTGCTCCGTTTGTTTGCTAAGGAGGAGTTAAGTGCCCTTATTCTCCACGTGCTGCAGGAGCTGGAATTAGTGACGCCGCCTCAGGAGGCGGATTCGTCTACGGGGGATATCGCGATGGCGGGGCTTCGGGCCCCGCCTCAGACTTTTCCTTTCCATCACAAGGTCTTGCAGATTGTCTCAAAGGAATGGGAACTGCCGGAGGCTTCCCTGCGTGTGAACCGAGCCATGGAAAAGTTATATCCCTTACCTAAGGATTCATTGGAACTGTTGAAGACACCCGCGGTAGATTCGGCTGTCACGGCTGTGGTCAAGCATACGACTATCCCCGTGACGGGGGGTATAGAGTTGAAGGACCTCCAAGACCGCAAGCTTGAGGTTTTATTAAAGCGTATTTTTGATGTGGCGGCACTGGGGGTCCGAGCGGCGGCTTGCAGCAGCCTGGTGCAGAGGGCCAACCTCCGCTGGGTTCAGCAGCTCCTGACCATGCAGGAGCTCCCTCCGGGCGAGGCTGAGCAGGCAAATTGTGTTGAGGCAGCGGTTGCTTATACAGCGGATGCCTTGTATGACTTGTTGCGCACATCGGCTCGCATCATGTCCTCGGCGGTCTCAGCCAGGAGGTTGCTGTGGCTCCGTCGTTGGTCGGCGGATGCCACCTCCAAGGCAAAGTTAGGTTCCTTCCCCTTTAAGGGCAAGTTGCTATTTGGCGAGGAGCTGGATCAGCTCATTAAGGACCTGGGTGACAACAAAGTTTACAAGCTGCCGGAGGATAAGCCTCGGCAACCTCTGTCGTTTGGTAACGCCAGGACTCGCTTTCGGGGGCAAAGGCGTTTCCGTGGGGGAAGAGGGAGTTCCTTTTCCCAGCGGCAGCAGGCGACAAGATCCCAGGCCTGGTCTTCTTCTTCCTTTCGTGGCAGGAGGCCTCTACGGGGAGGCTCCTCCCAAGGTTTTGCTGCCATCAAGCCCGCACAATGAAGGTGCGCGGGCCCACTCCTCCGTTCCCGTTATCGGAGGCCGGCTGTCCCGGTTCTGGGAGGAGTGGGTCAAAATTACTTCGGATCAATGGGTCCTCGATGTGGTTCGGTACGGCTACGAGTTGGATGTTGTACGTCCCCTCCGGGATCTCTTTATGGTATCGCCGTGCGGCCCGGTAGAAAAACAAGTAGCTATAGCCCAAACGGTCGCTCATCTACAGGCTCTGGGGGCGGTGGTTCCAGTTCCGCGGGACCAGCTTCGGACGGGTCGGTATTCCATATACTTCCTGGTTCCCAAGAAGGAGGGCACCTTCCGACCCATTCTGGATCTCAAAGGAGTAAACAAGGCGTTGCGGGTGCCTCGCTTCCGAATGGAGACCCTCCGGTCTGTTATTGCGGCCGTCCACAAGGGAGAATTTTTGGCTTCTTTGGACCTGACAGAGGCCTATCTACACATCGGAATAAGAGAACGGCATCAAAGGTACTTGAGGTTCATGGTGATGGGGGACCACTACCAGTTCTGCGCCCTCCCATTCGGGTTGGCCACCGCGCCGAGGGTGTTCACCAAAGTTCTCGTGGTGGTAGCGGCTTCCCTCTGCCGCCAAGGCGTCCTTGTGCATCCTTATCTCGACGATTGGCTCATCCGAGCGAAGTCGCATGCGGCTTGCACCCGAGCGGTCTCCTTAGTGGTTCACCAGCTGCAGGAGTTGGGTTGGGTAGTCAACTTTGCGAAGAGCAGACTCGAGCCGACCCAACGCCTGGAGTTCCTGGGAGCTCGGTTCGACACCTTGGTGGGCAAGGTTTTTCTTCCGCAGCAACGCATGCTCAATCTCATGACTCAGGTACGGCGCCTGTTGGAGCTCGAGATCCCCACGGTCTGGGATTATTTACAAGTCATTGGTCATATGGTGTCTACTATGGAGATGGTACAATGGGCTTTTGCGCATATGCGTCCGTTACAAAGAGCGCTTCTGTCTCGGTGGGATCCCCGCTCGGAGGAGTACGGGATCGAATTGCCGTTGCTGGAGCCGGCTCGCTCCAGTCTCTCTTGGTGGTTGACTCCAGACAATCTATTGCAGGGGGTGGACCTCGAACCCCCGTCCTGGTTGGTGGTGACAACGGATGCCAGCCTGTCGGGCTGGGGAGCGGTCTGCCAGTCCCGTGCAGTCCAGGGCACCTGGTCAGCACTCCAAGCAACTTGGTCCATCAACCGATTGGAGACCAGAGCGGTCCGCCTGGCCTTGCGTTGCCTCCTACCACTGGTACGCGGACGAGCAGTCCGAGTTCTGTCGGACAATGCGACCACGGTGGCGTACATAAATCGACAAGGCGGCACGAAAAGCCAAGCAGTAGCGACGGAAGCGGCGCTGTTGATGTCCTGGGCGGAACGGCACATAGAGCGTCTCGCGGCCACCCACATTGCCGGCGTGGACAACGTTCAGGCGGATTACCTCAGCCGGCAGCACCTAGATCCAGGAGAATGGGAGCTCTCGTCGGAGGCGATGGCTCTCATCACACGGCGTTGGGGGACCCCGCGCTTGGACCTCATGGCGACCCGTCTAAATGCAAAGGCGGTGCGCTTCTTCAGCCGGAGGAGAGAGCACATGTCAGAAGGGGTGGACGCACTGGTCCTTCCGTGGCCACGTCACATTCTTCTTTATGTGTTCCCTCCGTGGCCCCTGGTAGGGAAAGTGTTCAGGCGCATAGAGTCACATCACGGTCCGGTGATTCTCGTGGCTCCGGAATGGCCGCGGCGTCCGTGGTTCGCGGATCTGGTCAACTTGGCGGTCGACGGCCCACTGCGTCTCGGGCATCTTCCCAATCTTCTTCGCCAGGGTCCAGTATTTTTCGATCTGGCGGATCATTTTTGTCTGGCGGCTTGGCTTATGAAAGGAAGCGGTTGAAGAAGAGAGGTTATTCGGATGCGGTGGTGTCTACTCTCCTTCGGGCGCGTCGGTCTTCCACTACACTCGCTTACGCGAGGGTTTGGAAGGTCTTCCATGATTGGTGTGACACGGCGGGTATCTCGACCAGATGTTCGTCCGTGGCGGATATCCTTATGTTTTTACAGGATGGCCTGAAGAAGGGCTTAGCGTATAATTCGCTGCGAGTTCAGGTGGCGGCTCTGGGCTGCTTGAGGGGTAAGGTCGAAGGCTCTTCCCTTGCGAGTCATCCAGATGTGGCACGGTTTCTGCGAGGGGTTAGAAACTTGCATCCTCCCATCAGGCTTCCCTGTCCGTCTTGGAACTTGAACTTGGTACTCCGTGGTTTGTGTGCGGCGCCGTTTGAACCTATCAAGGCGGCTTCCTTAAAGGATCTGACTCTCAAGACGATTTTTCTTGTGGCCATTTCTTCGGCTCGCCGGGTTTCGGAGCTTCAGGCTCTCTCTTGTAGGGAACCTTTTTTGCGCATCTCGGCGTCGGGAGTTTCTCTACGGACTGTCCCTTCCTTCTTGCCGAAGGTGGTCTCCACGTTTCATGTCAACCAGACGGTGGAATTGCCTTCCTTTTCGGACGAGGACCTCCAGTCTTCTCAAGGTAGGGATTTGAGACGTCTCGATGTTCGACGGATTCTTTTGCGCTATTTGGAAGTTACCAACGAGTTTCGAAAGTCGGATCACCTTTTCGTGTTGTGGAACGGTCCCAGGAAGAGGCTCCCAGCTTCCAAGGCTACCATTGCACGCTGGTTAAAGGAGGCTATTGCGTCTACGTATGTTGCCTGTGGTAAGCCGGTTCCCACTGGGCTCAAGGCTCATTCTCTGCGTTCTCAGGCTACTTCGTGGGCGGAGAATCACTTGGTCTCTTGTCAAGAGATTTGCAGGGCGGCCACGTGGAAATCCTGGCATACTTTTTCCAGGCATTATCGACTTGATGTCCGTGGCCCTCTTACAGAGTCCTTTGGGAGCAGTGTGATTCGAGCGGGACTCTCAGGGTCCCACCCCAGTTAAGGCGGCTCGGGTACATCCCAGCTGTCTGGACTGATCCTGGTACGTACTGGGAAAGGAAAATTAGGTTCTTACCTTTGCTAATTTTCGTTCCAGTAGTACCATGGATCAGTCCAGACGCCCGCCCTTGGTGCTTCTGGGAGTCCGCTCGTATTCTGTTGTTTTACAGTGCAGTTTTTTGTCTTGTGTCGGTCGCCACAGTGTCATGTGGCCGGTTGCCATTTTGTGGTGTTCTTGTTGTACATTTGTGGTGTCCTGTTTGTTGTTCTGGTTTTTACCTGTTTTCAAGGATGTGGCTACTTGATCTAGTCACTGGTTAAAAAAAAAAAAAAAAAAAAAAAAAAAAGTTTTTGTGGGGGGACTTGGTATGTAGTGCTTAAGTCATTCCTTCTGCTTTGATATCACATATACTGAAGGACCGCAGGAGGCACACCAGTATATCTAGGGGGTGCTTTCAGTTTTCTCTCTGACTCCATCTGCTGGAGGGGAGGCATAACCCAGCTGTCTGGACTGATCCATGGTACTACTGGAACGAAAATTAGCAAAGGTAAGAACCTAATTTTCCTTTGTTTCTCAGTCCAGGTTAACCCCCAATCCCTCTCCCACTTCTTTTGACTCATGCTGGGAGTAGAGGGCATAGACCCGAGTCATTGATAAATATTAGAAATAAGCCCCTTAACTGTATTATGCTGATAACACATTGCCTCAAAGTTAGATTTTTCCCTAATCACATATGGCTGCAGTGATCGGGCAGTAACACAATGTTGTATTTGGATGTAATGGAAATATTCATTATCTGGGAGGGAGAATCGCTGTTGTAACTCAGCAAAAGACAATAATTTACAATTCTCAAACAACTGACCACATCGCCAGAGACCCCTAGAAGCCCATTGTTGAAAAATATTCCCCATCTTCGTAACCAGAAATGCCCCTTTATATATACCCAGAGGAAGCATCGGCGTCACCAAAGCTTGACCCGTTAGTATACCACGCCTTCTATCCCATAGCCGCAGGGACCATTTAGTAAATGGGTTATCCATCCTAAAACCCCACAGCCGAGCGTATAGCCGTTCCCAAACTCCATGTTGTTCTATGGTGATCCACTGTGTAACATAATCCCGTGAGGACCACTCATAAACTATTCTCAGCTGTGCCGCTTGGTAATATTGCAAGAAGTTTGGTACAGCTAGCCCTCCCAATTTTTTAGCCCTAAACAATATTCGTCGTGCCACCTGTGGGGGCCTTCTCCTCCAGATATAATGGAAAACCTTAGTATGCAGAGTTTTCAAAAATTTAAGTGGGATTTCTAATGGTAGCGTCTGGAAAAGATAAAGCCACCTTGGGAGGACAGTCATTTTAATAGCTGCCATACGGCCCATCCAAGACATAACATAGGGGGCCCCATATGTCCAAGTCAGGGCCATGCTAGCCATCATCGGTAAGTAATTTCATTTAAATAGTTGCGTCCAGTCTGCACATATCTGGATCCCCAGGTACGTAATACTGTGAGGTGCCCATTTAAAAGGGAAGTGTGACTTAAGTCCCAAAACCTGATCCTGGGACAATGAAACATTTTAAAATTTTTGATTTGGACATATTCACTTTAAAGCCCGAGATCTTACTGAACCTATCCAATTCCCGTATTAGATCAGGCAATGTCCGCTGTGGATGGGCCACAGAATATAGAATATCGTCCGCGAAGAGAGAGATTTTATATTGCTGATTCCCTACTTGTATGCCCCATATATCCGAAGCATTTCTTATGGTAGTTGCTAAAGGCTCCATAAAAAGAGCAAAAAGCAGGGGTGACAATGGACACCCCTGCCTAGTTCCTCTGCCCAAGACAAATATATTTGAGTACTCTCCGTTGACCTTAATACAGGCCTGGGGGGAGGCATACATTGCTTACAACCATGCCGGAAAATTTTCTCCCAGCCCTACTTTCTTTAAGACCTTAAACAAGAATCCCCAGTGAACTCTAACGAAGGTTTTTTCTGCATCTACCGCCATTAATACGGCAGGTGTCTTGCTTTCTTGGACCTTCCATAAAAGATTTACTGTTTTGCGGATGTTGTCCCCTGCTTGCCTTCCTTGAATAAATCCTGCTTGATCGACATGGACCAAAAGGGGCAGCACCCTATTTAGTCTACTAGCTAGAATTTTTGCTAATATTTTTAAGTCCAAGTTAAGGAGGGATATAGGCCGATAGGATAAATCCCTATGTGGCTCCTTTCCTGGCTTCGGTAGCACCGTGATACCAGCCAGATTCATCGATGCAGGTAAAGCTGGGTCTTTTAATAATTCATTGTATACCTTTTGCAAGTGTGGTAAATGTATCATCGGTACATGCTAGAGATATAAAGATATAAAGTTCCTAGATGGAATAAATGACATTTTTATGGAGCAATTGGTTCGGGAACAGACAAGAGAGGGAGCAATTTTAGATCTAATTCTCAGTGGAGCACAGGATTTGGTGAGAGAGGTAACGGTGGTGGGGCCCCTTGGCAATAGTAATCATAATGTGATCAAATTTGAATTAATGACTGGAAGGGGGACAGTAAGCAAATCCACGGCTCTCGTGCTAAACTTTCAAAAGGGAAATTTTGATAAAATGAGAAAAATTGTTAGAAAAAAACTGAAAGGAGCAGCTACAAAGGTAAAAAGTGTGCAAGAGGTGTGGTCATTGTTAAAAAATACCATTGTATAAGCACAGTCCAGATGTGTTCCACACATTAAGAAAGGTG
This sequence comes from Rhinatrema bivittatum, assembly GCF_901001135.1. Taxonomy (NCBI): domain Eukaryota; kingdom Metazoa; phylum Chordata; class Amphibia; order Gymnophiona; family Rhinatrematidae; genus Rhinatrema; species Rhinatrema bivittatum. Next base: position 27,151,982 of record NC_042620.1, on the reverse strand, counting down.
GAAAGAAGGCAAAACGATTACTGGCATGGTTAAAAGAGGAGGTGAAAGAAGCTATTTTAGCCAAAAGATCTTAATTCAAAAATTGGAAGAAGGATCCAACAGAAGAAAATAGGATAATGCATAAGCTTTGGCAAGTTAAATGTATTGATAAGACAAGCTAAGAGAGAATTTGAAAAGAAGTTGGCCGTAGAGGCAAAAACTCACAGTAAAAACTTTTTCAAATATATCCAAAGCAGAAAGGCTGTGAGGGAGTCAGTTGGACCGTTAGATGATCGAGGGGTTAAAGGGGCACTTAGAGAAGATAAGGCCATTGTGGAAAGATTAAATGATTTCTTTGCTTCGGTGATTACTGAAGAGGATGTTGGGGAAGTACCTGTACTGGAGAAGGTTTTCATGGGTAATGATTCAGATGGACTGAACCAAATCACGGTGAACCTTGAAGATGTGGTAGGCCTGATTGACAAACTGAAGAGTAGTAAATCACATGGACCGGATGGTATACACCCCAGGGTTAGGATGGAACTAAAAAATGAAATTTCAGACCTATTAGTAAAAATGTGTAACCTATCATTAAAATCATCCATTGTACCTGAAGACTGGAGGATAGCTAATGTAACCCCAATATTTAAAAAGGGTTCCAGGGGCGATCTGGGAAACTAGAGACCAGTTAGCCTGATTTCAGTGCCAGGAAAAATAGTGGAAAGTGTTCTAAACATCAAAATCACGGAACATATAGAAAGATATGGTTTAATGGAACAAAGTCAGCATGGCTTTACCCAAGGCAAGTCTTGCCTCACAAATCTGCTTCACGTTTTTGAAGGAGTTAATAAACATGTGGATAAAGGTGAACCGGTAGCTGTAATGTACTTGGATTTTCAGAAGGTGTTTGACAAAGTTCCTCATGAGAGGCTTCTAGGAAAAGTAAAAATTCATGGGATAGGTGGTGATGTCCTTTCGTGGATTACAAACTGGCTAAAAGACAGGAAACAGAGAGTAGGATTAAATGGACAATTTTCTAAATGGGAGTGGGCAGTGGAGTACTTCAGGGATCTGTATTGGGACCCTTAATTTTCAATATATTTATAAATGATCTAGAAAGAAATACGACAAGTGAGGTAATCAAATTTGCAGATGATATAAAAATTGTTCAGAGTAGTTAAATCACAAGCAGATTGTGATAAATTGCAGGAAGACCTTGTGAGACTGGAAAATTGGGCATCGAATGGCAGATGAATTTTAATGTGGATAAGTGCAAGGTGATGCATATAGGGAAAAATAACCCATGCTATAGTTACATAATGTTAGGTTCCATATTAGGTGCTACCACCCAAGAAAGAGATCTAGGCGTCATAGTGGATAACACATTGAAATCGTCTGTTCAGTGTGCTGCGGCAGTCAAAAAAGCAAACAGAATGTTGGGAATTATTAGAAAGGGAATGGTGAATAAAACAGAAAATGTCATAATGCCTCTGTATCGCTCCATGGTGTGTACAATTCTGGTCGCTGCAGAGGCATTCACGGAGCGGGATGCCAGTGGCCAGTAGTTGGGGTTCCACCTTCAGGCAGCAAAACACTGCACGGAGCGGCAGTAGCCACAGAGGCATTCACGGAGCGGGATGCCAGTGGCCAGTGGTTGGTGTTCCGCCTTCACAGAGGGCTGCCATCTCCAAAAAAACAAAAACAAGAAACAAACAAGCAGGGGTGGGTAAGAGTATGGGGCAGGGGTGTGGCCTGCTTGTTGCGGCGGTTGCTACCCCTGATTGAGCTGGATGTTCACTGGGATGCGGATACGGCGCTGCTCTCTGCATGGTGGAGGGGTGGAAGGGAGTTGGGGCCGGAGGGTGCTGGAAGCCAATAGTGATGGGTGGGAGGGAGATAAAGGGTGGGAAAAAAAAAATGGATGAACTGCATCCATTGCTGGGCAGACTGGATGGGCCGTTTGGTCTTCTTCTGCCGTCATTTCTATGTTTCTATATAATTGCGATGGAGAAGGTACAGAGAAGGGCGACCAAAATAAGGGGAATGGAAAAGCTCCCCTATGAGGAAAGACTAAAGAGTTAGGCCATTTCAGCTTGGAGAAGAGACAGCTGAGGGAGGATATGATAGAGGTGTTTAAAATCATGAGAGGTCTGGAATGGGTAGATGTGAATCGGTTATTTACTCTTTCAGATAATAGACTAGGGGCACTCCATGAAGTTAGCATATGGCACATTTAAAACTAATCGGAGAAAGTTCTTTTTCATTCAATGCACAATTAAACTCTGGAATTTGTTGCCAGAGGAAGTGCAGTTAGTATAGCTGTGTTTAAAAAAGGATTGGATAAGTTCTTGAAGGATGTCAGTTACCTGCTATTAATTAAGTTGACTTAGGAAATAGCCACTGCTATTACTAGCAACAGTAACATGGAATAGACTTAGTTTTTGGGTACTTGCCAGGTTCTTATGGCCTGGATTGGCCACTGTTGGAAACAGGATGCTGGGCTTGATGGACCCTTGGTCTGACCCAGCATGGCATGTTCTTAAAGCCATCTATCCCTGGAGCTTTGTTTGGTTTAAGAGAGGATATGGTGGCAAAGTTCTCTCCCTGGGTAATCAAGCCGTCTAGTGCCTGAGATTTATGAAGCTTTTCCAACCGGGCTATATCGAATAGCAACTCATCTTGGGCTAACTGACATAGCTGCTTCGGCGCCACTGCTTTAGCAATTAATTTTCCATGCATTACTCCCTTAAAACAATCCCAGACCATACTGCATTTCTCCTCCCCATTATCATTTGCAAGAAAATAATCTTTAATGTCATCCCTCACCTTCTCCTGTATCTGTTTATTAGAGAGAAGGGTGTTGTTCAGCCTCCAATATCTTTGCCCTCGCTGCTCCGCATTTAGGCAGAAGTATCCCAGTACTGGGGCGTGATCAGACCACGTAATGGATCCCATTTTCATACTCCTACAGCCCATGATCCATGTCTTGCTACCTAACGACATGACCAGGCGGGAATAAGTTCCATGTGCTCTGGAATATAAGGAATAGTCTCTTTCAGTGGGGTTTTTACAACGCCAGACATCCTGCACCCCCCAAGTATCCATAAGTATCTTTAACTGTTGCCTATGGGTTTTGAGCGTATCTCTGGATAAATTACTCTGGTCCACCTTGAGGGTTCATTGTTATGTTAAGATCCCCTCCCCCCTCCCCCATCAGGAGCGAACCTTGTATAAAGTCGCTCAAGGATTGCTCTATATATATTTTTTTTTTTTTTGCTCTATATATGTATTTTTTTTTTTGCTCTCTATATATATATATTTTTTTTTTTTTTGCTCTATATATGTAAAAAAGTCACCTTGATTCACATTAGGCGCATATATATTGAGCAAAGTAACCAATACGGTATCCAGTCGTATCACAAGAGCCAGATATCGACCACGTTTGTCCTGTTTACAATCTAACACTTCGGCCTTAAGGTCTTTAGATATCATAATTCCAACGCCTCCCTTTTTACGCTCTTCTGTGTTAGAAGCTAAATAAATTTGTGGATAGATTTTATTACAAAGTAGTCGTTCATCTTTTTTAAGCAAATGTGTTTCCTGTATGAAAAAAACAGATGTTCTAAGCATATTAGCCTCCTCAAATAGTAATTGCCTCTTCCTTGGGTGGTTTAGCCCCTTAACATTGTTACTAAAGTGATCTCATCCATCATTGCTGTAAAGTAGGTTCTTACAAACTACACCGGGATGCCATTTCCCCCCCCCCCACCATTGACCCCTTTCTATAAGCCACCCTCGCTCAGATTCCCATCTTACATCCCGTCGGAACCCCCCTCCCCCATAGCCATTCATAGGTGAGGCTACCCTCTCACCCTCGCCTTGTGCTCGAGGAATGACGTCACTTCATTCGGCCTAATAACGTTAGGTTACATTTGGTAATACAGTTATTCCAACTCTTTCCACCCCCCAACTCTAACAGTCCCAATAACAAACTTTTGAACAAGAGAAACTAGCATAATAAGTCTCCAAATAACTCAGGGTGGTGGATCTCGCTGCGTGTCTGTGCCTCCGGAGTTTTTTCTTAACCGCTTGCCACCTTTGCCAGCCCCCTGCCATTGGGTGGTGTCTTTGCGTGAGGAGCTTCTCGGTGGTTCCTGAGGGCTTTAAACTTCAATTCCTTCCTGCCTGAGGAATTTTTCCGCTGCTTCAGCTGACCTGGCAATGCAGGAATGGCCACTAATGGCAAACACAATACCAAATGGATAAAGCCACTTGTACCGGATGTTGCCCGCCCTCAGGGCGTCTGTTATGTGCTTCATAGCTTTCCTCTTCTGCAAGGTGATGGTGGAGAGATCACTGAATAGTTGGATTTTAGTGTCTTTCCTCAGGATGTTCCCCAGGGTTCTAGCTTTATTCATGATCGCCTCCTTCGCTGTAAAATTATGCAGGCATGCAATTATATCCCTGAGCTGATTGTTCACAGGTTTGCCCAGGGACCGGTGAGCCTGGTCAGTTAGTAATTCCTTGCCAGAATCTGGGGATCCCTCCATCTGCAGGATCGCACGGCAGATGGTCCTGTACCAGCTTAACATAATTGATATCACCTTCTTCCTCTGGCACCCCTCTAATTCTGATGTTTTGCCTTCTGTTGCGATTTTCCAAGTCTTCTAGCTTGGATGTGAGCTCCTAAGTGGTTTGCCTGAGAGACTGCATATCTTTTATTTGCTACGTCACTGATGAGGCCTCTCCTCTGCCGTCTGTTCCAGCTCATGGACCCGATCTCTCAGGTCTCCTTTCTCAGTTCCCCAGTCGCCTCCTGTATCTCCGTTTTGATCGTGGCAATTTCCTTTTTGATATCCACGAACCAGCCCACAAATTCTGTGCGGTAGGCCCCGACTCTGCTCCGGTGCTCCGTATCATCCCAGCCGACTTGTGCTCCTCCGGCATGGCTCCAGCGTTCTCCTCGGCACCCGCCATTTTATTGTGCGCGGCATTGCTGCTGTAGGAAAATTCGGCCAGGTCTACAGTGCACCGTTGGGAGGTTTGACCCAGCTCCCGAGATAATTTTTATGCGATCAGAGACTCCGGAGAAGAGAAATTACTACATTTTTATTTTAGCCCCACAGAGCTTCAGTTCTAAGCGGCCATTTGGTGAAGCTGTCATCACTTCCTCCCTATAACTTTTTTATTTTAATTGCGTTCATGTTATTTTTAACATAAAATGCCACTCTATTCCCCTTCCCTCTTTCTGTCCATGCTGTCCTCCTTAAACAGATTATAACCTGATATTCATTGCACCATATCTACATCTGCCTCTGCTAATAGGGCTTTTAGCTTTGAGATTGTATTATCCAGACATAACATAAGAAATTGCCATACTGGGTCAGACCAAGAGTCCATCAAGCCCAGCATCCTGTTTCCAACAATGGCCAATCCAGGCTATAAGTACCTGGCAAACTTTTCACGAGAGAGGCCACAAAGAACTTGTTTAAATCACCAAAAGAGTTAGGGAGACCTGTCTGGCTAGGGCTGGCACTCTCAGTGGTTTGAAATGCTTACTCCTGAGGGAATTCTGCACAAAACAAAATTTAAAATTCTGGGCACAAAAACTTAAAATTCTGCAAAATTCTGTATACTTTATATTGGTCAAAATAACACAATATACATGACAGTCTTTAAGTAATTTAAAATGTAATACATAAAAAAGTTATTACTTAAAGATGCAGATTTTTAAAAATATTTTGCACAGAATTTCCCTAGAAGTTTACTGTAAGAGTGTTTCTTCCACCCTCTCTCCCTACTCCCCTGGCCAGTCTCCTTTCACTTTGCCCTTTCAAGCCCCAACTCCTCCATGTGCCACTATCTCTCCCTTCCCCCCTCTAGGCTTAACCCCTATCCACTGTATCTCCACTCCCAGATCTCCTGTTTCAGTACTGCCCCGACACATGCTCCCTCTGTTACTCACTCTCATACACTCTCTCTAGTTCAAATACACACCCCCTCATAAGGCTCCCTCTTTCTCACACACACCCTGGGCATTACGTTCAGGATAGAGACAATGCCGCCAGGCCCTCACCATGGCCTCAATTTCCATACCTCGTAACAGTCTGGGGCCTCCCAGCCAAAACCCCAGACCTCTCCCAGCAAAAAGAAAACATCCTGTTCCATGAACTCAATCCCAAGATTCCCATAGTGTTTCCCCATCCCCTTGCCCCTACCCCTCCCAACTCTCCAACTCTTCCCCCCCCTCCCCCCAGCCATACTAACATCCACACCGTCACATTCATTCCAACCAGCCCCAAGAAGCACGAGACCCCCCACCCCGCCCCTCCCTCGTCTGGGCGAGCCAAGGTCCCCTTCTCTCCAGCCCCCCCCCCCCCGCGCTCCCCCCCAACAAGCCAAAACTGTGAACACAACATGTTATAAACAGTAACCCAATAACCCAAACTTCCCCACTCTAAGGTACCACCACCAAACAGCATAGCTGAGCAAAGTGTAACCCTGTCGATCAGGTGATGAGGGGACAGTTCATCTGCCGAGAGGCTCCATACAGTCCATAAACCGTAAGGGCAAAATGTCCATGAGGCCCTTGAAGCCGTCACCAGTAAGAGCCAAAGCAACTCCAGATGATGAAAAAAGATTGCAAAAGAATGTCTCCACGGTCCAAAACCGAATCAAACGGCATCCGCCTGCGGCAACGTAGCAAGAAACGCCGTCGCCTCCGCCCTGGTGTGAAGGAAAAGCACTTTGTTGTCGTGCTGCACCCGCAATTTCGCAGGATAAAGGAGGGCGAAACGAATTCCCCGCTTGTGTAGTTCGGTGCAGGATGGCGTCATCTCTTTCCGTAGCGTCGTTGTGGCCGCCGAGAAATCGTTGAAGAGTAGCACACGGTGTGTCTGATATTCCACTGAGGGCACCTTCCGAAACGCCCGGAGCAGCTGCACTTTGTGCGCCCAGTTGAGGATACGAGCCAGCACTGGCCGAGGCCTCTCCTGGGGTGCCCTGGGAGGGCCAATACGGTGTATCCGCTCACAGCGCAGACGGTCTCCTGTGTACTGCAGGCCCAGGTGTTCAGGAAGCCATGTCTCCACAAATTGCACTAGATCTTCCTCCTTAAGCGTTTCAGGCAAACCAATGATTTTAATATTATTTCTGCGACTTCTGTCTTCCTGATCTTCTAATTTAGCTATCAGAGTAGCCTGGGTAGCCTGCAACTCTGTCACCCGTCTCTCCGCCTCCGCCAACCTGTCCCCCTGGTCAGAAAGGGCCTGCTCTGCTCCCTCCAGCCGCCGGGTCTGCCCCTCCAAGGTTTCCCTTATGCCATCCATAGAAGTTTGGATCTTTAACAGGCTCACCTCCAACGCCGCCGTCACGCTGCCTGTTATTTGTCGGATGATGTCGTCCGATATGGTGGCTTGGATCTTGGGGCTCTCCGTTGCGGCGGCCATTTTGGATGGTCGGGGTTGTGGGGTAGAGACCGTCCGATGGCTGCGTTGGCGCATCCCCCGCCCCAACCAATTCGAGGACTAGAAAGCCCCAGGCTCAGGGATCAGGTAGGAGCTCCTGGGTGAGAGAAAACGCCGCCCCAAAAAGGATTCGCTGCGGTATAAATACCGGGACACAGAGGACCTCGTGGCCGGGGCTGCAGGCAGACACCACCGCCCCTCCGAATCAGCGTGCGCCCGCAACAAAAGAAAAAAAAAAATCACCGCGCCACAAATCGTTCCTCCAGACTCCCTCTGATCCCAGGGACCCTCCGATACAGCGGGAACGGGGTTTCGCCGCAGATTTCTCACATTTTGGCCGTTTTAGGGGGAGAGGGCTGCGGAGCTGAAACTCAGCGCTGCAGCACGGCTGACGTCATCGCCGGAAGTCACAAATTTCTATATGTCCCTGCGCGCATACTCCATAACTTCAGCCCCTCAATTCTTTCATTGTCGGGCCATGGGGTTTTTTCACTATGCACTTTGCTCATAGATCCAAAATTGCTATGAGTTAGGTTCAGTGACATTTTATTATCAGTGGGTCTAAACTGTTCAACCGCTTTTGTCCCTCATCCATATTGCAGATTTAGAACCAAAACCTAGTCTGCTCCTGCTAATGCTCGCATTTACTCAGGGTTGAAAAGTTTGACCTAACATCTTCTCAACCCAATATGTGTCTATTCCGCTCCAGGCACAGTTTCTCATGAACTTCCTGGAGCTTGTAGCCATGAGTTATGCCCTTATGCCTTCCAGTACTGCCTCTGCAACAAATCTTTGTGCATACAGACAGACAGCATAGGGACAATGTGCTTTTCCAACACACAAGCACGCATAACCTCTTAGCTGCTCTGCTAGGAAGCTCCGCAGCTCTACCCTTGGCCCTTGCTCGCTTCATGCATCCTCGGGCCACTTATCTGACAGACTTACTGAACACACTAACAGACCTTCTTCATATAGGTTTCCATCCTCTTGCATGGTCTCGAACTACATGTGTAGCGAGAGAAATCTTTTAGCGCCGAGGTAAACCTAACTTGCCCTCTGCGTCCGCATTGAACCATACGGTGCACGGATTCTCCTCCCTACACATGTTTCCAATGCGTTCCCATAGGCGCCATTGTTCCATCAAGGCCCTATTATATGTGTCTCTTCTGCTGCCTCTCATAGCCAGCACTCTTCTAATACTGAAACGGGACGGGGTTCACTGTTCCTCAGACCCACGTCTTAGCCAAGATCAGTATGCGTCCCATGCTTCTCAGTCTGTCACACCAGTAACCAATTCGCCTTCTCACAAGTCAGTCTCATATCATAGACTCACTGATGTTCTCAGGTACTGGTAGCGTCACAAAAACCCTTCCATACCCAAATCCTACCATTCAAAATTACATGATTTACCACATGACGCTTTCAAAAGGGTTTTACCCTTTTTCTTTTTTCTACATCACTCTTTTTCTTACTTCCTCGGATTCTGCTCCCCAGACATCCTTCACATGGGTACACCTCTGTTCTAATTGGCATACCGCTTGAGAGTGGGGATACCCGTGTAACGGTCAACCCCTTCTGAGTCAGCTTACCATGGATTATCCACTGATCAAGCCGCCTCTGTTTTCACTAGTCACGGAATGGGACATGTAATTCGTGCTTACAGGACTCATACGTTCTCCTTTCGAGCCTTTCCATTCCTCTCACTTAACAGTCTGCCATGGGGAACTCTTTTCCTCATAGACATCACTTCTACCAACAGGGTCAGTGAGTTACACACCTTGTTACATACTCACCCAACCCTGTGTTCCTCCGTGACCGAGTGGTTTTACGTTTTCAACTTCATATCCTTCTTAAGGTAGACGTTGCATCTCACCTTACTCAGAATATACTCTGCCCACCTTCCCAACACCTCTCTCACCGAAGCGAGAGGGTTTTTTCCACTCCTTGGACTGTAATAGTGCACTTGCATTCTATCTAGACTGCACTACACTCCATAGGAATTCCACCTAACTCTTTCCTTCTATGGCAAGAGCCAAGCTGTGAGTTCCAGTGGGCAAACAGACCCAATCTTCCTAATTGACGGTCTGTATCTCTTTTTCCTACCAACAAGCAGGCTTGGATCTTGGGGCTCTCCGTTGCGGCGGCCATTTTGGATGGTCGGGGTTGTGGGGTAGAGACCGTCCGATGGCTGCGTTGGCGCATCCCCCGCCCCAACCAACTCGAGGACTAGAAAGCCCCAGGCTCAGGGATCAGGTAGGAGCTCCTGGGTGAGAGAAAACGCCGCCCCAAAAAGGATTCCAGACTGGAAGATTGGGCATCCAAATGGCAGATGAAATTTAATGTGGATAAGTGCAAGGTGATGCATATAGGGAAAAATAACCCATGCTATAATTACACAATTTATTTATTTATTTATATAATTTATATACCGGAGGTTCCTGTATAATATACATATCACCCCGGTTTACAAGGAACAGTAACTATCGCTACATTTAGCGGTTTACATAGAACAGAATTAGGAAAAAAGTTTTTACATTGAACAAATGAAGTAAGCAAGTAACAATGTTGGGTTCCATATTAGGTGCTACAACCCAAGAAAGAGATCTAGGTGTCATAGTGGATAACACATTGAAATTGTCTGTTCAGTGTGCTGCAGCAGTCAAAAAAGCAAATAGAATGTTGGGAATTATTAGAAAGGGAATGGTGAATAAAACGGAAAATGTCATAATGCCTCTGTATCGCTCCATGGTGAGACCGCACCTTGAATACTGTGTATAATTCTGGTCGCCACATCTCAAAAAAGATATAATTGCGATGGAGAAGGTACAGAGAAAGGGCTACCAAAATGATAAGGGGAATGAAACAACTCCCCTATGAGGAAAGACTAAAGAAGTTAGGACTTTTCAGCTTGGAGAAGAGACGACTGAGGGGGGATATGATAGAGGTGTTTAAAATCATGAGAGGTCTAGAACGGGTAGATGTGAATCGGTTATTTACTCTTTCGGATAGTAGAAAGACTAGGGGGCACTCCATGAAGTTAGCATGGGGCACATTTAAAACTAATCGGAGAAAGTTTTTTTTACTCAACGCACAATTAAACTCTGGAATTTGTTGCCAGAGGATGTGGTTAGTGCAGTTAGTATAGCTGTGTTTAAAAAAGGATTGGATAAGTTCTTGGAGGAGAAGTCCATTACCTGCTATTAAGTTCACCTAGAGAATAGTCACTGCCATTAGCAATGGTAACATGGAATAGACTTAGTTTTTGGGTACTGGATTGGCCACTGTTGGAAACAGGATGCTGGGCTTGATGGACCCTTGGTCTGACCCAGTACGGCATTTTCTTATGTTCTTATGTTCTCTGTTCCGTCCATCCCAGCTTCCATAGCTTACCTTCGGCCGGTGCTGCTTGTACCTATTTATCAGACTGCAACCTGGAACTCTCTCCATACCTTCGCAGCCATTATTGCTTAGATACGACTAGTCGGCATGCTCCATGTTTGGCCAGTCCGTCTACTCCTATTTTTTTTCGGTTTAACTACCCAACATCCTTCCATCAACCCGTTAAGGGTTTCAGGATGCCCTCCGTTCCAAATTCCACCCCCGTCATTGCGCCTTTTGTGCATCTTGGGTGCATTTGGTGCACTCTGGCATCCTCAGCTCGGTACTCACCCATATGTGAGGACTACCATCCTGCTTGTCCTGTGAGAAAGCAAATGTTGCTTAACTGTAACAAGTGTTCTCACAGGACAGCAGGATGTTAGTCCTCACGAAACCCACCCGCCACCCCGCGGAGTTGGGTCTGTATACGTTTTTACTTTTATTTAGTTTCGCTTGCACTTTTTGCTATAAGACGAGACTGAGGGATAATTGCAGGCTGAGCATGCTCAGTGCACTCAGTGTGCCAGTGTCAGTCAAAGCTTTATAGAAACTTTGACAGAAAAGTTTTCCATACAGGGCTCCATCCTGTAATGTCACCCATATGTGAGGTCTATCATCCTGCTGTCCTGGGAGAACACCTGTTATAGGTAAGCAATATTTGCTATACTGCATTATTTTAATTTAAAAAGAGCAGAATTTTAAAATACTGTGCAAAATTTTAAATTTTTTGTGCAAAATTCTCCAAGGAGTAATGCTGCTTCTTGTACTGTGCAAATTACAAACATATAGGAGATATACATTCCCAAAGTTTACATATACCAATTTCTAAAATGAAAAAAAATTTTTTTTCTACTTTTGTTGTCTGGTCATTTTATTTTTCCACTCACATTGGTCATAAAAATATAAGCCAGATAAAGTAGGTGGGGAACCGAAATCACTTCTATAATTATACCCAATAGTAGTGATTTGGAGAAAAGTTAAAGTCCACAAACTTCACGAGCTGTTCAAAGTAAATGCTTTACCTTAGAAGAGCCAATATCTCAATTAGTGAGTTCACAATCCCCCAACACAGATCTTGTTTTAACTGCATTGGGAGAGACCAAATCTCAGTTTATAGGCTATCATAGAGGCTTGTGCATAGTCATTAAACAGTTAAAGGGGGCAGGTCTAGGAGAAGCTGTAAAATGGAGATATCTCAGAGAAGCTTTAAAGTGAACCACTGGGAACAGCGTTCATCACATGTAAATGCCATGCTGATGAAGTTATTAGCTAGTACACCTGATGTTTAAAAAAAAAAAAAAAAAGTGCACTTAATGCGCACATTTTAACACTCAAAAATTAACGCCAGCCCAGAGCTGGCGTTAAGTCTTGAAGAGCCCAAAAACCTGCACAGAAAAGCAGAAAATACTGCTTTCTTGTGGTTTCTTCGACAATATCATTGCAGTATTAAGTTGGAGGAACCACAGAAAGATACATAGAAAAAAAAAAAGTCTTGATGGTGGTCAAATTCAGAAAACTGATACTCAGTTTCCAAGGGTCCATTTTTCTAATCTATGGATATGCATGAGTTAGGAAAACTGACGCTTGTAAAATTTGAGCACCTGTTTCCTAACCCCCGTACACAGCCACTTCTCCTGGGTACCTGAATCCAAGAAGGAGCTAGGGATGCACAAATTCCCTAGCTCCTCCTTTTTAATGCAGCAGCTCATTAGCATACTGCATCACGTGCCCTTGGGAGAGGTGAATGGACACGCGTTAAAACAGCGGACGCTCAATCATGAGCACCTGTTTTTCGCACACCCATATTGCATCAGCTTGAAAGTTCAGTCGCACCATGGCTTGATTCAGAGGCAATATATTTTCCACTTTTTTCTCCATTCTTTTTCAGATCATTTCTCATGATCTATTTGCTTTTTTGTCCTCGGGCAGCAAACTGAATCAGATTTCAATGCATTGTCCAGGAAGACTACAAGGTCCTTTTTTTACGTGGTAACTCTTGAAACAGAACCCAGCGTTGTGTACCTATAGTTGAGATTATTTTCCCTAGGTGCATCACTTTGATCCCACTTTTTTTTTTTTACCATTTTCCTCTTCAGTCTTCTCCCCATCCAACAAACCTCCAAATCCCTGCTATTCTAATTCTCCTCCCAATCTCTGAGTTAAAGCTCTCCACCCCATGTGAGTCCTTACTTTCCCCTCCACCACCAGGGTCTCTCAACAGCCCAGGTTTCAGCTTCCTCCTCCCCAAATTCTCCCTTTCTTAGCGTTCAGACATTTGAATCCAGAACCAGTGGTTTATGCACCTCTACCAGCAGATGGAAATGGAGCAAAACTGACATCACAGTATATATACCCCTGCAGTGATAGCCCGTCTCCAGCAAATATTGGACATGCATCTCCCTACTGGGGATTGTTTAAAGTTTTCAGAAGGAGAAAAGAAGAAAGAAAATTAATTCGCCACACTCTCCTGTGGTAATAGCATAAGGTCCTTCCTTCAGTTGAGAATTCCTGAGGTGATATATATTGGATTCCCTCAGACGAGTGCCTTGGTCCAGTAGCTGGTTTTCAGCTGGCATGGACTTTGCTGTAAAAGGCAGCTGAAAGGCAAGCAGGTGCAGGAAGCCGAGCATGGTGGTGACTGTATATGCTCTCTCTCCCCACAGCCGGAGACTGATTCTGTACTCAGCTGGGATGGGCTGAGCGCAGGTAAAGCTTAAACCCCCCCCCCCAAAAAACAGAAGGAGGGGGGTTTTTTGTAGGGCTTCTTCGAGTCTCCGTACTCGGCATGCAATCCATCATTTTGGGGGGGGGGAGAAATAGCCTAGTGGTTAGAGCAGTGGACTGTGAACCAGGAGACCAGGGTTCAAGTCCTGCTGTCACTCCTTGTGACCTTGGGCAAGTCACTTTACCCTCCATTGCCTCAGGTACAAAAACTTAGATTGTAAGCCCTCTGGGGATAGAGAAATACAGTACCTGAATGTAAACCGGTGTGATATCTCAATTGAGATTGAATATCGGTATATAAAATAATAAATACATTTGTTCCCACCTCTGAAGGAGTTGAAGGGACATGTGCAGCTTTGCAGGTTGAGCAGCCCTTTTGGGCTAGGCTCTGCTCTTAGGCTTTTTTCTGTGTGCTGCGGGGTAGGCTATGGCGGCGTTTTTGTGTGTTTTTCTGCACGTTAGGCTTCCCTCTTCAGGACTATTGGTTCGTGCGAGTGCGTCCAACTGTGTGTCCAGTTGTGTGCCCAGTTTTTCGCTGCTTAATTGGATGCCTGCTTGGGCATCCAGTTGGTAGCGGCATCTGATTTAAGCACACACTTTCCTGTATGCACAAACTGAGCAGAATTGAGGGCGCTCAGTTTTTTGGGCACTCATCGAGGCACAGGGTTTGATGCTTATATTTTGGCCATCTATTTTTTTGCAGCGCAAATTCAGCTGGACACATGCCTTTCAGTCGCCTATTAAGCATACTGACAGACTGATGGTGCTAATAGCTAAGAAACATAAGTGCCTTACCCTCTGTGCTGCTTGTCATATTTGGGCATCTCAGCCTGGCGTACCCTCTAACTTGTGCCAGCGCTGCTTGGAGGCTCAGTTAGAACTGCCTTCATCTGATTTTACTAAGCCCGGTTCTTCCCAGCCTGATGAGGGCCTGAGTAAAGACGTGTCAGAAGGGGTGCCTGGCCTTGGAACTCCCTTAACTGGTTCATCAGCTGGGGAAGGTAGTTCAGTGGACACAGGACAGATACCTCATGGTTTTGGCATGGATCCTTCTGCCTTTTCTTGGCTGAAAGTTTTTCAAGGATTGCAATCCTTTCTTTAGGTGCAGTCCTCAGCCCTGACCAATCTTGCCAGGTCAGAGTCCATGAGTGGTGATCTCCTGCACGCCTGGTGCTGCCGTTAAGTGTCAAATTACACCTAGATCTTCCCAATAGGGGCCTGAAGGGCACGGATAATGGAGGCGATCCTTAATCCCTGGAGGTTGGGGAAATTCCTCCAGGATTGGAACTGTATAGGACTATGTTGCGGTTCTTTCATAGAGATGCGTTACCGGCTCTGATTTCCCAGACATTAAAGATGCTGGGAGTCCCTGGGACTGAATCCATGTCTGAACCAAATAAAAATTCCATTTTGATTTCTTTGCATAACGCCTTTTATTTTTTTTTTCCTGTTATGGAGGTCATTCAAGAATTAATTTTTCTTGAGTAGGGCACCCCAAACATTTTCCAAGGTTATGATTGTGGTGGTGGCGGCAGAGTTGAGAAAAGATGGGATTCTGGTACATCCATACTTGGAGATGACTGGCTGATTCAGGCCAAGTCTCTGGAAGAGAGCCTCCTGGTGTCATGCAAGGTGGTCTCCTTGTTGCATGAGCTCAGTTGGGTGATGAATCTGGCCAAGAGCAGTCTTCAACTACACCAAAACAGGAACCAAAACACTGTTAACAAAAGCACGCCAAGAGCAGTCTTCAGCCATCTCAGTTGCTAGAGTATCTCTGTGTTCGGTTCGACATGAAGCAGGGCAAGATTTTCCCGCTGGAGGGTTGTATTCAGAAATTGTTGGCGCAGGTGCGTCTGTTGATGAACACAATATGCCTGACAGTGTGGTCCTATCTACAGGTGTTCTGATTGATGGCGGCAACCCTGGAAGTGGTGCCATGAGCGAGGGCACATGTACGTCCTCTTCAGCGCTTCCTGCAATCTCATTGGAGCCCATAGGCTCAGGACTATTCGATTCGGCTCCACCTGCCGATGGAGGTCCACGCTCAACTACAGTGGTGATTACAAGCGGATCATCTAAGAAAGGGGGTTTCCCTAAAATCACCAGACTGGCTAGTACTCATGACAGATATGAGCCTCCAGGGTTGGGGAGCTCACTCTCAGGAACTGGCAGCGCAAGGGCGCTGGAGTGCAGAAGAGTCTCTGGAACATCAATCGACTGGAAGTCCGAGCAGTCCGATTGGCATGCTTGCAATTCAGCAACAGGTTGCAGGGTCAAGTGGATGGATAATGTCGGACAATGCAATGACAGTGGCCTACATCAATCGGCAGGGAGGAACCAAGAGCCAGCAAGTATCACAGGAATGGGTGGAAGTGCATCTTCAGGAGATCTCAGTATTGCACTTTGCAGAAAAAGATAATGTAAGAGCAGACTTTCTCAGCAGGTAGAGTCTGGACCCAGGAGAATAGGTATTTTCAGACAAGGCGTTTGTTAATAGTGGATCGTTGGGGCCTTCTGTTTCTGGACCTGCTGGTGACGTCTCACAATGTGAAGGTTCCTCGATTCTTCAGTCGAAGGAGAGATCCAAATTCATTGGGCATCAATGCTCTTGTGCAGGAATGGCCAAAGGAAAAGCTGCTGTATGTTTTTCTCCCCTGGCCTGTGTTGTGCAGAATGGTTTAGAGGGTTGAGAGTCAAAGAGGAATGGTGCTTCTGGTGGCACCAGATTGGCCCAGGAGACCATGGTATGTGAATCTGTGAAGGCTCCTGGTAGACTCCCCCCTCCGGTTTCCGGTGCACAGGGATATGTTGCGGCAAGGCCTGTTCTTCACGAAGATTTGACTTGATTTTGTCTTACGGTATGGCCCTTAAGAGGGCTCACTTGCTGACACGTGGATATTCTATTATGGTGACTGCCACCTTGCTACGAGTGAGAAAGTTCACTTTCTTAGCCTATGTGTGGGTTTGGTGAGTGTTTGAGTCTTGCTGTGAAGATCAAGGGGGTTCTTCCTCGTTCAGTTAAGATTCTGTTCATTTTGTAATTTTTGCAGGATGGATTGAATAAAGGGTTAGCCCTTAATTCCTTAAAGGTGCAGGTAGTGGCTCTTGCCTGTTTTAGGAGTCAGGTGAATGGTGGATCCTTGTTGGCTCATCTAGATGTGGCCTGTTTCTTGAAAGGAGTGAAACATCTTTGTCTTCTTTTGCAGTTATCGGTGCGCTTGTGGAGTCTTAATCTGGTTTTGGAATTCTTAGAGGGCCCTACGTTTCAACCGATGCGTAACCTTTCCTTGCGGTAACTGACCTTGAAAACGGTGTTTCTTGTGGTGATTGTTCTGCGTGTAGAATATCCAAGATGCATACCTTGTCTTGCCAGGAGCCATTCCTTTGAGCACTCTAGGGGCGATACAGCTGCATACTCTTTCTTCCTTTTTGCCAAAAATGGTCTCGGATTTTCACTTGAATCAGTCCATTTCCCTATCATCTCTGGATAGGGAGAGAGATGCATAGGAATATCGCCTGTTGTGACCCTTGGATGTTGAGAGACATATCGTGAGGTATCTGGAGATTTCTAGACCTCTCAGGAAGACAGATCGCCTGTTTGTCCTCCACAATGGAAGTAAACAGGGTGAGCAGACTTCGCGGGCTACAATAGCTAGCTGGATTAAGGAGGTAGTCATGGCCACGTAGGTGGAAGCTAAACAGCCGTTGCCTAGTCAGGTTAGGGCAGTGTGTCATGGGCGGAAGTTAGATTGTTCTCACAGGACAAGCAGGATGGTAGTCCTCACAAATGGGTGACATCGAGGATGGAGCCCTGTACGGAAAACTTTTCTGTCAAAGTTTCAACAAGCTTTGACTGACACTGGCACACTGGGTGCACTGAGCATGCCCAGCCTGCAATTATCCCTGTGAGCCACAGGTGTCTCCCTCAGTCTTCTTTTTTCCGCTCTGCAGTCAGCATAGCGGTTGGAGCTCTGTGAGGATTTTTTAACTAATTACCTCATGGAAACACTTAACTTTTCACTTCAAAAAACACTTTTCCCTGCACAGGTCTCCCTCCGCGTACGTTTTTACGACGCTCGGTGAGTACTAATTCTTATTTTTCGGTCGGTTCCTGTCACTATCTTAAGGCTGTTAACTGACTGAAGCCTTCCCTTCCCCCATTTTTCAGTTAGCTTTAAACAGCTTGCGAGTATCTCTGTGACACTCTGCTTGCTTATGCTAGTGGGGTAGGGATTTTTTCCTTAACTTAGGACCTCTGTAGCTTCAAGTCCTTCGTTCCCTGGTACCCTCACGCAGTCGATACCCTATCGCTACACCGGGACCCGCCTAAACCGCCCTGGGCTTTTATATGTCATCAGCGCCCCTCCCCCCACGGTGCCCTGATGCCTTTATCCATGTTTTTTGCTTTTCAGTGCTACCAGGCTTTTTCCTCCTACGCACTGTTTTTTTCCTTGGGCTTCCTCGGTGCCGTCCCTACCCGGATGCATGCCATTGACGCACACGCTGTTAGTCACTGCCATGCATACTCGGGTCGCCGCCACCGCTGCCCGAGACACTTTTTAACGATCCCAGGGTCACTTCATCGATGCCACCCCCCCTTTTGGGGATGCCATCGATGCCCCATCCTCCCCACCGATGTCCAGCCCTTTCCATCGGGGGGCATCGGTGCCACATCGATTCGTCGGTGGGCATCGATGCCGGATGGTCCCCATCGGTGGACATCGGTGCCGGGTGGTCCCCATCGATGGACATTGGTGCCGGATGGCTTGTCCATCGATGGCATTGGTGCCGGATGGCCGTCCGTCGATGGCATCGATGCCGGGTCCTTTTGCATCGATGGACACCGATGCCCAGGTGTTTCATCCATGGGCATCTATATTAGAATGCATCCATCGAGGGCAGTCGATGCCAGGCTGCTCCCATCGGTGAAATTCGATGCCCAGGTGGGTCCCATCGGTGGATATCCATGCCGGCTCGATTCCGTGGATGGGCGTTGATGCCAATGCCAGCCTTATGGCTGGCATCGATGCCCATGCCGATTCCAGGACTGGCGTTGATGCCGGGATGGAATTCATCGACTGGGAGATCCATGCCATCGATTCCATACATGTCCATATCGATGCCACCGACACACGTGTCTGGGGCACCGATGCCATGTACACTTGGAAATCTGAGTCTGTCCAAATCGATACCGTCAACGTCTGTGGCCCTATAGTTGATGCCCGTGGCCATGCCACAAACGGCATAAATGCCCGCCTCCATGCATCGATGCCCTCGACACCTCCGTTTTCCTTCGGTGTCCTTGACGCCCTATTGATTCGACTTCGACTCAGTCGATGCCGGTATCTTTTTCAATAACGGCAATGTTTTTCGATTATTCGATTCCACATCGTTTCAAAGATACCTATGCCACTGCTGTCAGTGCCCGTCACTGTCATCATTCTCCTGGCCAGTCATCGACGATTTTTCATACCCATTTTGATGATATCCTCGAAGCCCCTTAGGTTGTCTTCAATATCGTCAATACCGACATAGCACCGCCACATAATACCCTCGCCTCCTCACATTGCTCCACGCTTTGGGTTCTTTTTTAAGCCCCGTATTAGCTTAAGACACTCCATTGTGTCAGGAGCAGAGCAGGCGTGCTGACAGTTCGTCATCGATCGCCTTCCAGGACGACGAGGGCTTCCATCTCGGCGCTGGGGAAAGACCGGGCCGAGCACCGTGGCACCCATCATCGCTGACATCGTGATCGTCCGCCGCTGACGCCATCCAGCACATCGGTGCCATCTTCTCCAGGCTGGACAACGCTCGGGCAGAGCGACATCACCACTGCCATCAGCACTGTTCCTACAGTTTTGGCAGTCCTTGGTGATCCAGAACTTCCGGATCCAGGTCCGACAGCTTCTGCATTGGCGTCATGACACATCGAGCCGCTGTGACGAGGGAAGGGAACATGAGTTCCGTTAGGGCTCCTCTGTTCCTGGCGTGCCCCACCGTCAAGTGGTGTGGGACTATGGCCATCTGTTACACTTAGCAGTCTAAACGCCACTCACGCCTGGCCTGTCTCCTCTGTACCTGTGCCACCATACCGGGTTTCAGAGCGAGATGGACGTTTACGTCCCCGGCCTTACCCTCGAGGACTCCGGAGACCGTCGGGGTCAACAATCTTCACCGGCTCGTCTTGCGGCGATCCACGTCGGATGGTAAGTACCCGCTTTGGCGGCATTCCCATAGAGTTGTGTTCTCCCATTCGGACCGTGGTTCGAAAAGTTCTGGGTCATGTGCCTTTTAGAACTGTATTAGTGTCACATATCACTATGTTAGCTATGTTAGCCACAATATCAGGAGAACCCCTCTATCTTCTTGGGATTGCAGCAGGGCTTCTTCTCTTGTCAGTAACAAGTCCCTGTGCCGACCAATGCTCTGACTCTTGGTTCCCTCCCAACCAAGGTCCAGCTGCATTGGCTGATCTGCTAAACATGAGATTCAGCAACCATTGCCCCATGTACAAGTCCACCTTGAGGCCTGGCCACAGGTCTCAGTGTCTCCTTGTACAGCATACAGAAATGCGGGTACCACTTACCGCTCACACACCTGCAGGAGCCTACATGATATCCTCCATTGGGACACCTCCTGGTCTCCCATCTGGTCAGATATCAGAGCGGCCACCCCACCTTGTACCAAAGTCCCGGTACACTCCCCCAGGCGCTACGAAGTGCAGAGGGGAGAAGGGAGGGGGGTTGGGGAGTTTTAATTGCACTATTCTTTCTTTTAACAGAAAATAGTTACTCTCCGCACATCCTGGACCTAAGAAAATCCAACTTTCTTTAGACGTCACAGGTACAATGGTATCTTTGGTTACCATCACTCCATACTGCAGTAAGTACATTATTTTAATGTTTCTATGTGCTTTATGGTGAGTCAACATTACAACCCCAAGCTCTGCCGCTGGCACCAGCTTCGGTAAGTGAACTGTCTCTTGCATCACTGTTGGTGAATGCTGTTTTCTCTGCGGAGTGTAACATCATTCACTTTCCTTGCATAGACTACTGCTAACCACTTTCAGTACATGCAAGGAGCTCTCACTTTTTTCAGGACTCACTATACATTTACTAACTGGGATTACTGTCACTGCCATAAATCCCTTCTGTAACACTTCTGGACACCACAGTCTTAAGACCCTCTTGTCCAGCATGCGCACAGACATTCTGATACATTGTTATATGTCCCTGCGCATATTTTCCATAACCTCAGCCTTTCAACTTTTCATGGTTGGGCTATGGGGTTTCTTCCCACTATGCATTTTTCTCATAATTCAAAACTGCTATGGGTTATATTCAGTGACATTCTATACTCAATGGACCTAAGTGGTTTCATTGCTTTCGTCCCTGATTCTTATCCCAGTTCGAACTAGGACCTAGTCTCCTTCGACTCATGCTCGCAATTCCTTAGGGTTATAAAGTTTCTCCTGAAAGCTGTCAACCCATTATGCATCTATTGCACTCCAGCATAGTTTCTCATAAACGTCCTGGACGTTGCACCCATGAGTTATGCCCTTATGCCTTCCAATACTGCTTTTGCAACAATTCTTTGTGCATACAGACAGACAGCATAGGGACAATGTGCTTTCCAACTCATAAGCACGCACAACCTCTTAGCTGCTCTGCTAGACAGCTGCGCAGCTCTACCCTTGGCCCTTGTTCACTTCATGCGTCCTTGGGCCACATATCTAAGAGTTTTAATGAACGCTCTATCTGACCTTCTCCACGTAGGTTCTATCCTCTCGAATGGTCTCAATTACATGTGTACAGGGCAAATCTTTTAACGCTGAGTTTAACTAAACTTTCCTCTGCGTCTGCATCATTCCATACGATGCACAGGTTCTGCTCCCTACACATGTTTCCTATGCGTTCCCTTAGATGCCTTTTCTTCCATCAAAGGCCTCTTCAATATATCTCTTCTGCTGCCTCTCGTAGCCAGCATTCTTCTAATGTTGAACTGGGATGGGGTTCAGTATTCTTTTCCCCACTCCCTGACTGAGATCAGTATGCTTCCCATACTTCTCAATCCATCATATCAGTAACCTTTTATTCCCTCACCAGTCAGTCCCAAATCATAGACTTACTGATGTTCTTAGGTTCTGGTAGCGTCACAAAACCTTCTAAACATAAATCTTGCCGTTTAATATGGCAGGCTTTACCTCCTGACGCTAAAAAAAAAAAAAAAAAAAGAGGTATTACCCCTTTTACTTTTCCACCATTTTTTCTTACTCCCTCGGATTCTGTTCTCCAGACATCCTCCACATAGATACACCTTTCTCTTAGGAGGTGTATCGTTTTGGGAGTTGGGTTCCCGTTTTCGGTAATCCTCTCTGAGTCGGCTTACCATGGATTATCCACTGATCAAGCCGCCTCTATTTCTCTAATCACGGAATGAACATATATATTCTCCTTATAAGTCTCATACATTCTACGTTTGAGCCTTTCCATTCCTCTCTTCCACAGTTTGGCAAGGGAACTTCTTTCCCTCTTAATGTCATTCCTGCCAGCAGGGTCCGTGAGTTATGCACTCTTTCCATACTCACCTGACTCCGTTCCTCTGCCACTGAGTAGTTCTACGCATTCAACTTTCTATCCTTTTCAGGTAGATGTTGTATCTCCTTTCCTCAGGAAATACTCTATTAATTTTTCCTAACCTCTCTCTCTCGCCCTAGGGAGAGACTGGGTTTTCCACATTCCTGGACAGTAATGCTGCGCTTACATTCTATCTACATTGCACTGCATTCCATGTGAATTCCACTTGACTCTTTCCTTCATGCAAGGGTCAAGCTGCTACTTCCAGTGGCCACACAGACCTAATCCTTCTGATTAAGTGGTCTATATTTCCTTTCCTACCAACAAGCAGACATTTCACTACAACACTGTGGGTATCCACATACTGTTGTGTCCGTCTTAGCCTTAACAGCTTCCCTTTGGTTACTGCTGCTTGTACTTTTTTATCAGGTTGCAGCCTGGAGTCCTCTCCATACCTTCGCAGCCTATTATTGCTTACATTTGACTAGCCGGCATGCTCCATGTTTGGCCAGTCCGCCTACTCTTACTTTTTTCAATTCACTACCCAACATCCTTCCACGAACCCATTATGGTGTTGCGGATGCCCTCCGTTCCCATTTCCACCTCAGTCGTTACGCCTTTGCGCATCTGCGGTGTATCTGGTGCATTCCCGGGCATCCTCAGCTCGGTACTCACCCATTTGTGAGGACTACCATCCTGCTTGTCCTGTGAGAAAGCAAATGTTGCTTACCTGATGTAACAGGTGTTCTCACAGGACAGCAGGATGTTAGTCCTCACGAAACCCGCCCGCCACCCCGCGGAGTTGGGTCTGTATACTTTTATTTTAGTTTCGCTTGCGCTTTTTAGCTATAAGACGAGACTGAGGGAGACACCTGTGGCTCACAGGGATAATTGCAGGCTGGGCATGCTCAGTGCACCCAGTGTGCCAGTGTCAGTCAAAGCTTGTTGAAACTTTGACAGAAAAGTTTTCCGTACAGGGCTCCATCCTCGATGTCACCCATTTGTGAGGACTAACATCCTGCTGTCCTGTGAGAACACCTGTTACATCAGGTAAGCAACATTTGCTTTGTCTCCTGTCAACATTTGCCAAGCTGCGATGTGGTCCTCCTTGCACATCTTTTCTAGGTATTATTGTCTGGATGTGCCGGCCTGGGAGGATGCAGCCTTTGCACATGTGGTTTTGCCTGGACTGCAGGCAGTCTCCCGCCGTGTTCAGGAGTAGCTTTGGTGCATCCCACTGGTTCTGGATTCATCTGTCTGGATGCTAAGAAATGAGAAATTACTACTTACCTGATAATTTCCTCTTCTTTAGTACAGACAGATGAATCCAGTTTCCTGCCATTGGCTGCTGAATGATTGCGCTATGGTCGCCCTGCGTGGCTACATGTTTCCAGGGGTTACTTGTAAGTGTTAATCCAATCTCTAGACTAGTGTTAATACATTCTTTGTCTGAGCTGTGTTTCCTGTTGGCTGAGTACTGGAATGGTTATCTGTTATTAATCAAGTTTTGTTAGTCTGTCCACATTTGGCCTTTGCAGAGAATACTGGTGGACTGATGTCACTGCAAGGGTATATATACTGTGATGTCAGCTTTGTTCATCTCCATCTGCTGGTAGAGGTGCATAACCTACTGGTTCTGGATTCATCTGTCTGTCCTAAAGAAAAGGAAATTCTCGTAGGACAAGCAGGATGGTAGTCCTCACATGTGGGTGACATCAGATGGAGCTTGGCACAGAAAACTTTTGTCAAAGTTTCTAGAACTTTTACTGGGCACACTGAGCATGCCACTATCCACGCGACCATGCGTGGTCCCTCTTCAGTCTCTTCTTTTCCGTGGCACAATCTTCTCGTGGATTTGGAGATTGTGCTGTTTTTTTCCTCTGGAAAACTGCCACGTTCAAGGTTTTCTCGTTTCTTCTCCATACCGGGTCCCTCGATTTTTTCCCAGTCTTAGAGGCTGTCATGGTAAGTTCCCCATTTTTTAGTCTATTATTGACAGTGCCATCTCCTGGTGGCTGTCGGCCATCGACTGCTCGTCGGTTAGTTTTTTTCTGTGGTGGCATCTTGTTTCCGCCGATGCTCCCAGTGCCCCCAGACTATGTCAAGAACAGTGTCCAACTTCCTGGAGCTCCTTCGCCGCACACCAAGTGGAAGGGAAGGTTCCTCAGCTTCTTCCCTACTTGGTCTGATACAACAGCGTATCGATGGCTTTGTCTTGTCAGCAGATGCTAAAACACAGAGAGAAATGACCACTGTAGAGGCAGGAGGTGAGCATTCCCCTGAGCTCATGGACAATCAAGCATCTCTAAGTCCTGGTGCACCGGTAACTCCTTCCTCTCCTTCTCGTGCCATGATCTCAAGACCGGGAAACCCATTACGATGGATGGGATCGGCGTCAGACACAGTGGCTGCTGGGGCTGGCTCCACTTCTGAAAGCACGAACACTGAAGAAGGATGCTGTACAGGTATCCTGTTACCATTAATGAGTCAACAAAATTCGGCGGTAGAAGCAAGTCAGGATTTTTTCCCTCTCGCTTCTACTCTTGCAGGAAGGGAAGAACCAGCTGGGTTTCATGATGGTATGATAATTAACCACCGGGAAGACTTCATAAGCACCATTGTCAGAACTGAATTGTTTAAGCCATTAGAAATTACTTTGGATTCTGTTTGGAACACCAATGTATCTTTAGAAAAATCCATTGCCACATTAGTTTCAGTAACAATGGACATATACCATCGTACACAGGCTTTAAATCCTCTGGTTTCCTCACATAATTCAAAGTTAGAGGATTTAGACCAAAAGACTAATCCGTTTCAACTGGTTCAGAATGATTTGGTTCAAGGCGATACAATTAAAACTAAAAAGCTGGAGAACTTTGGAAAATGCTCTCAAATATTTGAATTTGAGAGTCTTGAACTTTCATAGAATTAACCTGATATCTCCATGAGACCAGTTCAAGAATTATCTTACAGATGTTTTGAAAATTGCTTTTGAAACATTGCCACCTATTTCTAAGATCTACGTTACTTCTCTTGAAAAGAAAGAAGATACCGGTCAGGGTAATCAAGTCCACACTGCAGTGCCTTCAGATATCTCAGCATTCATGGAGTCTTCCGGAGATGACCAGGTCACAGACTGTGAAACTTTTAGTTCTATTTTTCCCTCTGATTGCGACATGGTTCTTAGATTACTTCTTCATAATAAAGAGATTTTGTATTTCAGTCAAAAGATTTGGACATTGCTAGATCTTCTTAACAATGTAGAAAGAAATTTTTGGCTTTGGGTCAAGAAGTTAGACAAATAGGAGCACAGATGATAA
Source organism: Rhinatrema bivittatum (assembly GCF_901001135.1). Classification (NCBI taxonomy): domain Eukaryota; kingdom Metazoa; phylum Chordata; class Amphibia; order Gymnophiona; family Rhinatrematidae; genus Rhinatrema; species Rhinatrema bivittatum. The sequence continues at coordinate 27,126,539 of NC_042620.1, read as the reverse complement.
TTCGTTATCCTTGTAAATGTATTATGAAATTTAACAACGCAAGATATGTTTTCTTTGAACCTTTACAGTTGAGAGTATAAGTATTTTTGGACTCTCACAACTGTAGATCTGCTCAAAGATGAAGTTACTGAATAATTGAGAAATAGTCTGTTGATCTCTTCTTTCTTCTTAGTTTTGCATTTTACCATTGCTTGTTTAAATAATATACTCATGGAGCCTTGGATCTCCCTTATTACTTTGTACGAGGTCATTTTGTCTCTTTCCTTATTGATTTTGAAAATTTTTGATTTTGTTATTTATGACCCTTATTTCAATGACAAGTTATATTGCTGTTTAAAACAAACTTCTTGGAGCTCCGGGCGATCCAACACGCACGTTTCGAGATCGCCTGGCCAACAAGGTTGTCCTCATCCATACTGACAGGTGGTGATTTGGTACCTGAACAAACAGGGAGGCACGAGATCGTTCATCCTTTGTCAGGAGGCAGTCCAGGTCTGGTCGTGGGCTGTCCCAGGGTATCCTTTTTCGTGCCATGTACTTGCCGGGGCAGGAGAATGTGATAGCGGATGACTTGAGTCGTTCCTTCCACCTGCATGAGTGGTCCCAGAAGCAGGAGGTTGTGGATCAGATATTCCATATCTGGAGAACCCTGGACAAGGATCGCTTTCTCATCCCCCTACAACAGGAAGGTAAATCAGTTTTGCTCCCTGTCCACCAGGAACGGCAAGCTGGCATCGGATGCCTTTGCCCGCTGTTGGGGCATGGGCCTCCTGTATGCCTACCCTCCACTTCCACTAATGTTGAAGACTCTCCTGAAGCTTCAACAGGACCATGATTTTCATTGCACCTTATTGGCCAAAGCAGATCTGGCTCCCGCTTCTGCAGAATCTCTTCCTGCGAGAGCCGAGCAGTCTGGGAACCTCCCCAGACTTCATCACACAGGATTGGGGCAGACTGCTCCATCCCAATCTCCAGACCTTATCTCTCACAGCTTGGATTTTATTTATTTATTTATTTATTTATTTATTTATTTATTTATTTATTTAAACTCTTTTCTATACCATCATTAAGATGGATACTGTCACAACGGTTTACAGTAAGGCACATAAAAATAATGATGCTATAGTATATCAATTTACGGAGGTGCCATAATGGTTCAGTAGCATAGTTTGTAAACCATATTAATTGGCAAGTTAACTGGTAAATATGCTATGTGTTTTGCTCTATTTAATATGTTTATTGTAAAGCCTTTGGCTGAATTACTGTTTGCTGTAAACCGAGGTGATGTGCTCCACGTGCCACGGTATATAAAAAATAAATAAATAAATGTTATAAATCATGTCCAACTCTCTTTAAATCAGTTTTGAATAGAATACTAGCTTTATAATTGTAATTTTTGGTGATGAACGAAAAAATAAAAATAAAAACTACACACACATTGACTACGGTGATGTGTGTGGGTGTTTGACTGTTCGTACCTTAGACTTCCCTGGGTTTTATTGTCCCTTCTCTTTTTGATAAGTTTGTTTAAAGAGCCAGGTTTTTAAACTTTTTCTAAAGGTTTTGCTGTCTCTTTATAATCTCAACTCCAAGGGCATGGTGTTCCATAGCACGGGTCCCGCTAATGATAGTGCCCTGTCTCTTACTTGTGTTAGTCTTGCTGTTTTGATTGATGGAATAGTTAGGAGTGCTTTGTTGGCTGATCTCAAGTTTCTGTTGGGGACGTGTACGCGAAGAGCTGTGTTCAGCCATTCTGCTTTATCGTTCAATAGGTAGCCAGTGTAACTCAGCCAGGGTTTCAGTGATGTGGTCTCTTTTACTTTTACCCATCAAAATTCTTGCAGCTGTGTTTTGTAAAATTTGTAGTGGTCTTAGTGAGGTGGGTGGTAGACCTAGTAAAAGGGCGTTACAGTAATCAGTGCTTGCAAAAATTAACGCTTGTAACACTGATCGAAAGTTGGCAGTTGTTAGAAGTGGTTTAAGTCTTCTGAGAACCATGAGTTTGGCGTATCCTTCCTTTACCTTTAAAGATATATGTTGTTTTAAGCTTAGTTCTGTGTCAATTATTATTCCTAGGTTCCATACTTTCTCTGCTAATTCTATTTTTTGGTTGTTTTTGAGTGTGATTGGGCTTTGAAAGATCTCAATATTTTTGCGTTCCAAATGTAGGAATTCTATTTTCTCTATATTAATTACTAACTCCATTTGGTTTAGTAGCTGTTTGATATCTAGATACATGTTAGCTATGTTTAATGTTTTTTCAATTGTGCCGTCAATGGGTAGTAATAATTGAACATAGTCAGCATATATATAATATGTGATGCCTAGACCAGCTAGCAGGTGACATAATGGTAACATGTATAGGTTGAAGAGTGTTGCAGATAGGTCTGATCCCTGTGGTACTCCTGTTTGAAGGTTTATTTTTTCTGGATGTTTAGAGGATGACCTTACAGCCCCGGGACCTCTCGAATGGTGTGTCTTGGGTCCTGGTGGAGTCCAGGAAGCCTTCCACTAGGAAGTCTTATAGCCTAAAATGGAAGAGATTCTCAGTTTGGTGTGAGAGCCAAGGCTTGGACATATTCTCTTGCTCCACATCTAAACTGTTGGATTATCTGATGCACCTCTTGGAGGCTGGTCTGAAGACCAACTTTGTCAGAATACAACTTAGTGCTATTGGGGCCTACCACCACGGTGTGGATAGTTCGCCCATTTTGGTGTAGCCTGTTGTGGGGTGCTTTATGCGGGGTCTACTTCAGCTGAAGCCTCCCCTCAGACCCTCTGCGGGTTCCTGGGACCTCAACGTGGTCTTAGCCCATCTGATGAAGGCTCCTGTTGAGCCTTTGCGCTCTTGTGACCTGAAGTACCTGACCTGGAAGGTCATTTTCTTGGTAGTGGTCGCCTTGGCATGCAGAGTCAGCGAATTTCAGGCTGTGGTATCATATCCACCCTACACAAAGTTCTTCCACGATCGGATGGTTCTATGCACACACCCTAAGTTCCTGCCTAAGGTGGTGACTGATTTCCACCTGAATAAGTCAATCGTTCTGCCTACCTTCTTTCCTAAGCCTCATTTGCACCGGGGCAAACTAGCTCTGCACAGCCTAGATTGGAAGAGGGCCTTAGCTTTCTACCTGGAATGAACGGCAGGCCACAGGCAATCCATGCAACTCTTCATTTCTTTTGACAAGAACCAATTGGGAGTTGCTATAACCAAGCAGACCTTGTCCAATTGGCTAGCCAGCTGCATTTCTTTCTGCTAAATGCAAGTAGGACTGCAGCTGGGGGGCCCTGTCAAGGCTCACCATGTTCGAACCATGGCAGCTTTGGTGGCCCACTTGCGAGTGGTCCCCGTGGATGAGATTTGCAAAGCAGAGACATGGAGTTCCCTCCACACCTTTGCTTCATATTACTGCTTGGACAGAGATGGCTATCACAACAGCAGTTTCGGCCAGTCAGTCCTCTAGAATCTTTTTCAGTTAGGAAACCCAACTCTTCCTACCTCAGGCCCTTTTGTTCAGGTTCAGGCTGACTCCCTCTGTTACCAAAGGCACCAGTTTTGTTGTGCCCGTTGGCACCTGGTTGGGTGCATGTTGGTTATGCTTGTTTGGAAGCAGCCTGTAGCTAGGGATTCACCTACATGTGAGGATTTCCATCCTGCTTGTCCTAGGAGAAAGCAGAGATGCTTAGCTATACCAGGTGTTCTCCTAGGACATCAGGATGTTAGTCCTCATGAAACCTGCCCGCTAACCCGCAGAGTTGGGTTTCTCCTTTTGTTATTTTATTTTTCGTAATTCTTTGTTACGATACTGAAGGAGGGGACCCTGTGTGGATAGTGGCATGCTGGGCATGCTCAGTGTGCCCATTCAAAGTTCGAGAAACTTTGACAAAAGTTTTCCGTGCCGGACTCCATCTGATGATGTCACCCACATGTGAGGACTAACATCCTGCTGTTCTAGGAGAACACCTGTTACAAGTAAGCAACTCTGCTTTATCAGGTAAGTAGTAATTTCCCATTATTTCCCCAGTTCTCACCCCAGATATCTTTCTCACCCTGTCTCTCTTCTGTCTGCTTTTCCCCAGTCCACTCAGCCCCACCTCATGCTCCTTCCCTCACCCAACCGGAGTCAGCTCACCCCCTCAATCCCCAAATTTTCACTACCACTTCACCCATCAGTCCCCACTTACCCTCCCCTATCCTATCTCCCAGACAGCATCCATGCTGTCCTGTACCCATCCCCATCCCTTCCCCAATCTCCTTTATTCTGCCAGTCCTCATTTTTCTCTCCCTATCTGGGGCTGTGCTCTCTTCCTCTTACACTACCCCGTAATCCCTCAGTTCCTACATATCCTCAGTCCTCACTCCCCCCCCCCCCAAACAGTCTGAGTTCCCAAATTTCCCACTTATCTTCACCTGATCGTCAAATTACTGCTTTAATCCCCTTCACTCCCAGATTTATTTCTTTTTATTTTTTGCAGGTAACCTCAGTTTACCTACAGGCTGCAGCTGGTGCATTCAGTTGCTGGGTTCTGCAGCACTTTGTTGTCCTGGTGATAGTGGGAAAGCTGCAGTGTGATTGCCTTAGCCAGTCCCTCAATTTTTTTTTAAACTTTACTTGATCAACTGAGGCCAAAAAAAACCTCAGTTGCTAGTCCCAGTGCAGTGCTGTTTTCAGTCAAAGTACTGCTTGCCAGTGCCTGCACAACCTACTTTCCCTTCTTCCACCTCTGAGGCTGCTGGCAGGCAGTTCCAACCAGATGGATACAGAGCTCTGTTATGGACCAGCAATAGACTGCTTTTTTTTTTTCTGCTTAGGAAGGGCTCTGGGGGTTGACAGCTCATCCAGTTAAAAGTTTAAAAAAAAAAAAAAAAGGGGGTGGGAAAGACAGGAAGGCAGGCTGGGGCCAGCACACTGCAGCTCTGAGTGGAGCATCAGAGAGAAGTAGGCCAAAAGAAGAGCATTGCTGAGGAACCAGCAACAGAGCAGAGTTTCGTTTTTTGTTTTGTTTTTTAATATATGCAGCAAGCAGGGATCATTGAGGCGCTGTCTTATCTGCAACAAGTACCAGCCTGACTTTGCTCTCTCTGAAATCCAAGCCCGGCATGTCTGCATACGAAGGCAGCAAGGCAGAAATAGAAAAGCAAGCTCACCTGAGCACAGAGACAGGGAGCTAAATGAGCCATAAGTAAAACAGAGGGATCTGGTAGGAAATGACACGTGACCAACCTGACCGGCTCACCGGGGCAAGCCAGTTCCCCCAATAAGCCAGTCCGCCACTGCTTGACAACTATGTGAGATACTCAGAATTGCCCTCTTCAGGGGTGTTGCTCATCTTTTTGTATTTTCCATTTCTGGAATTTAAAGTTTTATGATCAGTGGTGTTTGCATTAGTTTAATCTATTTCTTGTTAATACTACACCGCAGCCACTGTCAATTTGACTTTATTTATTGTTATTAATTGGTTATTGTTTTCTCAAGCTGTATTTATCAGTTTGCTGTTTAACCTGTTAACTGTATAAGTTTACGGATACCTACTGTTTATTGTTCCTTGTATTAAGCCCCGGTCGGTCTCTTAAGACCAGGGCAGTTTGCCGTTCTATGTAAACCGGACTGATTTGTATCCAATACAAGAATTTCGGTATATAAAAATTATAAATAAATAAATAAATAATGTTGATAGATTACTGCAGTACCCTTTATCTGGGTTTACCTGGGAAGTTGTTAAGAAGCTGCAGGTAATACAAAATACAGATGCAAGAATTCTGTCTGTTGGAGATATAGAAGAGAGGCTGCAGCTCTCCTTTTGAGAAGGCTACATTGACTACCAATTAAATCATGTTGTAAGTTTAAATGTTTGGATTTGGCATTCAAGAATTTAAGAGGGGATAGTTGAAGTTGGAGATGCTTTAATCGTACTTTAAGATCTAATTAATTGGAACTTCCCCCGGTGAGGGCTTTTCTCCATATTAGAGGGCAGAATCGGGTTTTTTCATTAGTAGTCTCAGTATGATGGAATGAGATACTGATTGAAATTGGGAAAGAGAGAGAATTGCTGAAGTTTCATAGGAAATTAAAAACCTGGTTGATTTCTGGGGTTTAGGAGATTGGTGGATAAGATAACTGGATGACCAGAAATTGATTTTAATGATAGTTGGATGGTCCAGTTGTGCTAATGTTTTATGCTGTAAAATTGTCTTGTTTAGTATTGTAACTTGTTTTTATGTTGTACATCATTTTGGATGATTTATTGAAATCTGTAAAGTAATTAACAAGTGTTTGTTAAATAAATTCATTTTTGCCATGACTTCCTTTGTTGGATTCAACCAGGTTTCATCGACTACCCTCTCATGTAGTGTGTACTCCTACCAAAGTTGGATCATACAGTTATTTAAACTTCGGTAAGCAACCTTTAAAATGTTTTTTGTTTTTTTTTCTGAAATCTTAGTGTACAAGCCCTGAAAACAGGAAAGGCCACAGTGCTGTAGTGTATGGATCTAGTATGTACATCTATGGTGGATACTTGGATCTGAAAGGACCATCGTCAGAATTTTTGGCTTTTAATTTTGGTAAGTAAAAATGTTCCTCCTGAACATTTGCTTGGGGTCTTTATAGTCTGATACTTTTTCAAATGACCAACAGAAAAGAATGTAGCACATGAGCTGGAGAAAGCAGAAAGATCATTCTACAGGTCTGAATGCAAAGATGGTACCTTTTTATACTACGCTATCTATCTTTTCTGTTGGGATTTTAAAATGTGTCGCAGACCTCAGTCTTTTCCAGAACCAGTACAGATAATGGCTTGAAAAGGGTCCTCCATATATAGTTTATCATTCTTATTTTACTTTCTGCTTTGTTGTGGTAAGGATTCAGTGTGTTCCATTTTTATGGGTGTAACATGCATAACTGTACTTGTTCATTTTCAGGGTCTCTGCACATTATGTAATCATATTTTTGATCACACAGTAAAGTGTAACACTCTAGAGAGGGAAATAGTTTTATCACTATTTACCACCACCACATATCAAAGACTAGACTAGAGACAATATCATAGGCATTCGCTCACGGTGGACTTTTAATCCGCTGTCTCTCGCCCGCAATGGGCCGCAGGCAGTAATCAGCCTGTGAGCTCAAAGATTTTTTAATCATCTATTGTCTCATGTCTACACATCCAACACTCCAAAAACCATTTTTTATTAGTAAATTTAAATATAAACCATTAAAGTGCAAATTGTTGAAACAACTAATTTTGTATCTTTCAACCGGCTGATAACCCACAGATATTAATCAAAGAATACTTAGCCACAAAGTGGTCGATCAAGTATCAGAAATAATTCAGTTATTCAACCCCGACATGGTCCATGTTTTGACTCTTAACGAGTCTTTTTCAAGGGGAATGACGATAAAAGATCACTGTATCACCGGTAAGTTGTTTTCATTTAGTTCCTGTGAAACAATATATAAAAATTAAAAACACTCGAAAAACTCCACACACGCTACAAGAAAAAAGATCTCACAAATATCATCCATTCCAACTACACACCAAGGCTGAAATTTAAACACAAGTATTTCCTTATAATATAACATGCTCAGCATAAAACACACCGGAACGCCGGAATCCTATGTCTCCAGTTTACAACATGGCGATTCACGCCTTTGTCAATCCTATCTAACTAACCAGATTTAAATAGCCCGCTAGGATCTACGGAACCGGAAATAACAAAAAAAAACTATTTTCCGGTTACCTGAATCGCTTACTAGGGACTACAAGTCCCGGCATGCTTTGCAAGCATTAGGTGCCATCATTAATATACATGGATTACTTAATTCACGACCCAAATCTAACTAAATCGATTTCAAAAAACTGACCAATCGATTTCCTTATTGAGCCCTTTCGGAATCACTGAATCAAAAAAATGTATCCATTTTTGTTCTCTTTGTGTCAAAAAGAGATCAAAGTTACCGCCCCGGTTGCTCGGAACTGGCTGTTCAATTGCTGCAAATTTCAACTCTGCAAACATATGATTGTACTCAATACAGTGCTGAACACACGGTGCCTCCACCCTGCTCCTAGTTATAGCACTACGATGTTCAATCATTCGCGTCTTGAGGCATCTCTTGGTTTTCCCAATGTATAATAGCGGACAAGGGCACCATAAGGCATAAACCACCCCTCTAGATTCACAGGTGGTAGTAGCTGTTAATTTGAAGTTTCCTTTAGCAAAAAATGGCAACTTCGTGCCATCAAATGACTGATTGCATACAGAATACTTCATACACGGTCGGTGCCCAGCTGTCAAATTTGCATTCATAATACTGTTGCATATCTCATCAGAAAAATCCGAATGTACAATCAGATCTCGGATGTTCTTGCCCCGTTTGAACGCAAAAATTGGAAAACGTTGAAAGCCTTCATGTAAACTCAGTATGTGCCAGAATTTTTTAATCACCTTTTGTACTCTATAAATTTGAGTTGAAAATGGTAATACACACACCATCTGATCTGTGTCCTGATTATTTCGAGCAGGTTGTAACAATAGATCTCTATTGATCCAGCGGGCACGCTTGTATGCCTTTCTAATGATGCCTAAAGGGTAACCCCGTTGTGCAAAATTGTTCATCATAACTTGTGCCTTCAATTTATAGTCAAATATATCTGAACATAGACGTCTTAGTCTCAAAAATTGACCAAAAGGTAAGTTGGAACGTAGATGAAAAGGGTGACAACTATCAAACCGGAGAATCGTATTCTTGTCTGTCGGTTTACGGTAAATAGAGAATTGGAATCCTGACTGCTGAATACTGATGGAAATATCTAAATATGAAACATTCTTTTTATCAAAGATAAAAGTGAAACTCAAATTGTCATCACAATTCTGTAGCCATTCCATGAAGGTTGTAAATGTCTGTTCATCACCTTCCCACACCACCAGGATATCATCAATATACCGCCTCCACAATTTCACATGTTGGCCAAAAGGATTATTTTTTAAATGTTTATCCTCAAAGTCTCCCATATACAAATTGGCGACATCTGGCGCCATAGTAGCACCCATCGCCATCCCTTTGGTTTGATGGTAAAAAATTTTGTTGAACATGAAGAAATTATTCCTTAAGGCCACCTCTGCCAAAGTGCTCACAAATTCTGCAGGAATACGATTATCTTGATTCACTGTGTGGAGTGTACTCTTGATAATATTAATAGCCTCACCTTGTGGTATGTTAGTATAGAGAGATACTACATCGATGGTGGCTAAAGCTAGCGAATCATTAGGAAATAAATCACCCGTAATGTTTTCTAATTGTGTCATCAAATCTAGGAGCAGGGTGGAGGCACCGTGTGTTCAGCACTGTATTGAGTACAATCATACGTTTGCAGAGTTGAAATTTGCAGCAATTGAACAGCCAGTTCCGAGCAACCGGGGCGGTAACTTTGATCTCTTTTTGACACAAAGAGAACAAAAATGGATACATTTTTTTGATTCAGTGATTCCGAAAGGGCTCAATAAGGAAATCGATTGGTCAGTTTTTTGAAATTGATTTAGTTAGATTTGGGTCGTGAATTAAGTAATCCATGTATATTAATGATGGCACCTAATGCTTGCAAGGCATGCCGGGACTTGTAGTCCCTAGTAAGCAATTCAGGTAACCGGAAAATAGTTTTTTTGTTATTTCCGGTTCCGTAGATCCTAGCGGGCTATTTAAATCTGGTTAGTTAGATAGGATTGACAAAGGCGTGAATCGCCATGTTGTAAACTGGAGACATAGGATTCCGGCGTTCCGGTGAGTTTTATGCTGAGCATGTTATATTATAAGGAAATACTTGTGTTTAAATTTCAGCCTTAGTGTGTAGTTGGAATGGATGATATTTGTGAGATCTTTTTTCTTGTAGCGTGTGTGGAGTTTTTCGAGTGTTTTTAATTTTTATATATTGTTTCACAGGAACTAAATGAAAACAACTTACCGGTGATACAGTGATCTGTTATCGTCATTCCCCTTGAAAAAGACTCGTTAAGAGTCGAAACATGGACCATGTCGGGGTTGAATAACTGAATTATTTCTGATACTTGATCGACCACTTTGTGGCTAAGTATTCTTTGATTAATATCTGTGGGTTATCAGCCGGTTGAAAGATACAAAATTAGTTGTTTCAACAATTTGCACTTTAATGGTTTATATTTAAATTTACTAATAAAAAATGGTTTTTGGAGTGTTGGATGGGTAGACATGAGACAATAGATGATTATAAAATCTTTGAGCTCACAGGCTGATTACTGCCTGCGGCCCATTGCGGGCGAGAGACAGCGGATTAAAAGTCCACCGTGAGCGAATGCCTATGATATTGTCTCTAGTCTAGTCTTTGATATGTGGTGGTGGTAAATAGTGATAAAACTATTTCCCTCTCTAGAGTGTTACACTTTACTGTGTGAGCAACTAATTGAGAGGTGTTTGCTTCTGTTTAGTGATCATATTTTTGATGGCATCTTTAACTCTGCATAATTCTAACTCATGATTTGGCTTTTTCTATTCCTAATCCTTACCATTTCCACCCTCACCATTGTAGTATCTTTTCCAATGGAAATATTGGGAAGAACTATTCAGAATGTGTGATGGAGCATCCTAAGCCCTGACTGAGCTATGGTCTGTCTCAAATATTGTAACATTTTTTCAAATTAAATTTCTTCTTTCAAGCTTAATGGCTATCTCTTGGCAGGCCCTAATCAATTTAGAAGGACCAGTAGCTTCTGAGGCTATGCTGCTGCTCTGAATCACTTGCTGAAGAGTGATTCTTGCTGCTTCCAGGCCTATAGGCGTATTGCCCTGCCTTGCTTAGTCACCCTATCATATTGTGCTCTAATATTTAGTACTTCCTTTTATTTAACATTGCTGTATTCTGTTTTCTGGCTTTTAAAAGTGTAGACTTTTATGCTAGTGTAAAAGGGTGTAAACGTAATGCCAAAGGAATCTTTCTCATTTAGCTCTTGAATCAGTTGCTGGGTTTATTTATTTTAGTTATTTAAAAGCATTTCTTAGCCTCATATTCCACAGATCATTTCTTGCACTATGTGTATTTAGTTACTTATTTAGACACTTTATATACTGTCCCATAAAATGATCACAACGGTTTACATAAGTAAGTTAGATGGCTACAGGTTTCTTGGTGGTATTTAGTAAAAGTATTTGAAAAGATCATTACCCCGAAGTTTTGTATAAGTGTTGCTAGATGAAGAAGAGGGAAGCTTTTAAAAAACAGTTCTAGAGCATTTTTGCTTTTATTTTGAAATATAGAAAGATAATTTTTATAGATGTATTTTGTGGTTCACAGAGGAGTTGCTAGGTACTTAAGGCTTATGGCACAGGCACATGGGGCTCTGGCCCAAACAGTCTACCCCTGAGGTTTTGATAATTCAACAATCGCAATCCAACCTCTCTCCTAGAATGATTCTGTAAAAACGCAGTCATTAGTGTTACTAAGGTCCTGCTGGCCTTATGAGGGCAATTTTTGAAAATCAGCACCAATCACCATGGAAGGACCAAAGGAATTCACAGTACTGTTTGAGGTTTACACAATAAGTGATGTGATACTAGTTTCTTATTAAGGGACTCTTGCAGCTCTGTTTCACTTGATGAAGCATCCCTTTTCAAAAAATTGTTTAATTGTTCACTACCTCTTTCCATATAATACATAGCATTTAATTTATTTGTATACCGTTCAACTGTTCAACTGTTTATTCTTTCCTATCTCTTCCTTCTTATCCAAGTTCTGCTACCCTTGTTATTTGTAACTGCTCCTTCGATCACCACAGTTCTAGTTGATGTATTTAATGCACTCCCGTTTCATGTAAACCAGCAAGATATGTGCTCATGATTGCCGGTATATAAAAACCTTAAATAAATAAATAAATAAATAATAAATAAATAAATTGTACAGGAACCTAAAATAACTTAATATTGAAATTTTCATTCCAGTCACCAGACTCTTAGATTCTGAAAACCTTTACTGGATCAGTGTATCTAAAAATACTGTACCTAAGCTTTTGAAACCAGAGATCCCTTCTTCAGATATCCTGTCAGAGACAATATTCCCATTTGAGGAAGATACCTTTGTGCTCTTGAGAGCTTATGTATAATGTTTTTGGATAATACTTACATTGGCTCCTGGAGTAAAGTGGATTCTTTGCATGTTTTGATGGCTTTTATGGATAATACAGTTACTAGATCCTTGAATTATATATTATATATTTCAGTCCCTAAACTTAAAAAAAAAAAAAAAAAAAAAGCTTTTTTTTTTTCTGTTGATAAGCAGGGTTGAATTAGCCATGATCTGTGGATGACATCATATGGTGGCACTGAATGGCACTGTCTTTCCAAACTAGAACTTTGAGCTCTACTAGGCATGTGCGGGAGTTCCCATGCGGACATTTCCTCAGGGTCTTTTCAGTCTGTTTTTGTCCGAATTTTCACACAGACAGTTAATCCAGTCTCTCCGTGACTGTCTCCTCAGTTTAAAAAAAACAAAATAACCCCCAGATCTTGCTAATTTTAGCAACCTCCAACAATACTTTTCAATATTACGATAAAAACAAAAAGTCAACTCTGTTGAAGTCAGGCAGTGATTTCAAGGCCTACCTCTGTGGCTGACTCATGTCAAAAACAGATGGCCGCTAGTATTGTTACTGCTGCCTGGGCTTGGAGCACAACCAGCCAAACTGTCTGGTTTGTGGATGGATGTCTTCCAATTCACAGAGATCCATGGTGGCAAGGATAGCCTTCTTAAAGACAGCAAGTAAAAGCAGGTCTGCCTCGCGGAGTCACCATTCCTCATCTTCCTCGAAAAGCAGTGATTCCAGAGCTGAATCCTCAGGTAGGGATGATCCGGGCTGGTCAACACCTAAGCAATCGAGTTCACAGCGACCATGGTTGTCATACTGGAAAAAAAAACCCTAAGCAGAAGCATCAGTTCTCTTCGATGTTGTCAGCACCAGTTCCATTCAAAAAAACATCTGTGCTGTATCGACAAAAGGAGGCGAATGCATTGATGACATCAAAGCCTTCGAAGAAGACTGTGCTGAAGACCTATAAAATAGCCAATGCGCCAACAAAACTCACCTTGTCCGGCACACTGAAGCAGCTTCAGCCCAGAAAGTCGACTCATCCCTCGAATCAAGAACTGTTGATGCATCAGATATACCTTGATTCGCACTCTGTGCACAAAGAATTGACGCATCCCTTGATGCATGGCTTGTTGACATATCCTGCATAGACATACTCATTGCACAAAATGACACATCAAAGAAAAACTGTCTGCCCAATGGCATGCTACCTCAAAACATATGACACAAGGACTTGAAATCTTTTGTGCATCCAAAGTCTTCTGAGTCAAAACAAAACTCCAAATCCATGAAGGAGAGATCATCAGCTGATATATCAATGTAAGTCACTGCAGAATTGTGTCCTCCAACACAGGAACCTAATTCTGATGAAGAACTACATACTTTTCCAAAGTCTCCACTATCCATCTCTTCAAAGAAGTCCAAGGAAAGGTAACATCATCTGCCACTTCTAGTAATTCAACTAAGGAAAATGGTATGCTCATGAAATCTTGGAAACACGCTTGCACCCAAAAAGGATCCCGACCAGTTACATAATTGAATTGCTCGAACTTGCACTAAGCAGAAACTACTTCATGTTTGAAGACAAATTTTATTTTCAAATCCGGGGCACAGCGAAGGGTGCAACAATGGCCCCGGACGTAGCTAACATTTTTGTGGCCATGTTCGAAGCACAATATATTCATGGATGTAAGTGGATGGCCCATTTAAAATGTTGGAAAAGATATATTGATGATATCTTCGTTATCTGGACAGGTTCCATATCAAGTCTACAAGAATTCCATGCCTGGTTAAATAATTTAGATTCTTGTTTAAAATTCACCATGGATTTTCACCATCATCAAATCTCATATTTGGACATACTGATCTCCAGGAATGGCTGGGGCATCAATACAAGCATTTTTTGGAAACCGAATGATCGTAACAACTTATTACGCTTTGATAGCTTTCACCCCGCTAATTTCAAAACTAACTTACCAGTTGGCCAACTTCTCCACCTGAGGAGGCTCTGTACTGATCGTAATGAATTTAAAAATCAAGCCAAGCACATGGCTAATCGTTTTTTACAACGAGGGTACCCGATATACTGTGTAAAAACAGCATATCGAAGAGCCTTGTACTCTAACAGAGACTATATTTATTTTTACCAAAAGTACCACTAGGACAGGACTCGAATCCACAGACTGTGGTGCTGAGACATACACTGATGTCAGCACCAATCAGTAGAGCCATCAGGAAACATTGGGAAATCCTTCAACGAATTCATTCCTTATTTAACCAACCATTAAGGATTGCATACTGAAGAGGCAGGAACATCAGGGACTATGTAGTCCGCACCAGTTGCTACAATCCCAGTGACAAGCCTGAGCCAGTGAAATCATGTACTAAGTGTATGTGTTGCCCCCTCAAAGCTACCCAGAATACCATCACTCCCAGAATACATCACTCCAGCAAGTGCTGACCTTGCTGGAATTTACATGTCATTCTACTTTTATGGTTTATGCCATCTTTTGCCCATGCCCACTAACATATGTGGGTATGACAATGCCAAATTAGGATCCGTCTAAGTGAGCACAAGTGCTGCCTTAATACAGGTAGGCTTGAGGAACCTTTGGTTGCCCACTTCAAAGAATACAATCACGAATTCAAGGACATCAAGTGGACAATCCTGGAGGTGGTTAAACAACATTGGAGAGGAGGAGATAGAATAACGCAACTCAGGCAATGTGAACAAAAGTGGATTTTCCTGTTGAAATCAGTCACCCCGGGTGGACTCAATAAAGAAATTGAGTGGCACCATTTTGTGTGATTTCCCGGTAAAATCATGGCCAATACTTAACCTCAGGTGTGATCAGTAAATCAACCTATAAATCACTCGATCTCAGTCACTCAGTTGCTGACATGCCGAAACTGAATATGGAGACAGGTCTGGTAAGCACCGGCGTTTTTTCCCCACTGAGTGAGATGTGCTTATTGTAGAATGTTTTGCGATTGAATTTTTAAAGGCTACATAATTTAAAGTGCTTCATTTTCAGAAATAACATTCCCATTCCTGATGGGACCCCTGCGAATTTGTAATAAATGGAGATTTCACCCGCAGCAGCACCGTGGTGAAGTGCGCTGGGCGATATAAGTCAGCTCTAAATATCCCTGAAGCAGAGGACCGCGAAACGCGCGCGTCGGACCTCTGACTCCGGCTAAGAAAAAAACAGGGAAGTAATCCTCTGTGTTTAAAAAAAAATATATATAAAAATGTCAAAAAAGTTTTAAAACACTTTCGAATGAGTAGTGGACTATTGGACCAATGATTAAAAATGATCCACACAGGTGCAAAAACACAAGTATCAACTTGCAGCACCGTGGATGTTATGAAGGTCCCTAATCTATAAATGTGATATATATGCATGAATACTGTAGTTCATATATCGATAACATTTAAATACAAATATTGTGATACAACGTTTTTCCTGAGGTAATTGAAATCTCCCATTATTATTGCACTGGCAAATTGGTTAGCTTCCCTGATTTCTGTTTGCATTTCATAATCTGTCTGACCATTTTGTCCAGGTGGACGGTAGTATACTCCTATCACTATACTCTTATCCAACACCCATGGGATTTCTATCCATATAGATTGTACTAAGCATTTAGTCTCTTGTATGATCTTTATCCTGTTGGACGCTATACCCTCCTGGACATAAGTGCCACACCCCCACCAAGTTGATCCTTCCTATCATTGCGATATAATTTGTACCCTGATATAGCACTGTCCCATTGGTTATCCTCCTTCCACCAAGTCTCTGTTATGCCAGTTATGTCAATCTCATCATTTACTGTTATACACTGTCTCCCATCTTACTTCTTAGACTTCTGGCATTGGCAAACAGACATTTCAAAGTGTGTGATTTGTTTGTATTAACAACCTGCTTTTCAGTTGTTAGGGATAATTTGGAAGTCATTAGCTCAGGTGATTTTTTACATATAGGCACATGGACTACGTTTGCTTTTATTGGAACCTCTCTGTTGGGATGCCCTAACTCTCTCCTGTTTCATTAGTATCCTTCAAGGATACATTTCTCCAAACCATGCACTGCTGAGTGACTGTCAGCTTTCCTCCTTTTTCTAGTTTAACAGCTGCTCTATCTCCTTTTTGAAAGTTAGTGCCAGCAGCTTGGTTCCACTCCGGTTAAGGTGGAGCCCATCCTTTCAGAAAAGTCTCCCCTTTCCCCAAACATTTTCCCAGTTCCTTACAAAGCTGAATCCCTCTTCCCTGCACCATCATCTCATCCATGCATTGAAACTCTGGAGCTCTGCCTGCCTCTGGGACCTGCACATGGAACAGGAAGCATTTCAGAGAATGCCACCCTGGAGGTTCTGGATTTAAGCTTTCTACCTAAAATCCTAAATTTGGCTTCCAGAACCTCTCTCCCAAATTTTCCTAGGTCGTTGGTGCCCACATGTACCACGACAGCCAGCTCTTCCTCAGTACTGTCTATAATCCTATCTAGGTAATGCTTGAGGTCTGCCACCTTCGCATCAGGCAGTCCTCATGTCCACCAGCCACCCTGCTATCTACATTTCTAATAATTGAATCACCAACTATGATGGCCGGCCTAACCCTTCCCTCCTGGGCAGTAGCCCTGGGAGACTTGTCCTCAGTGCGAGAGGACAATGCATCACCTGGAGAGCAGATCCTTGCTACAGGATTACTTCCTGCTACACCAGGGTGATGTTCTCCCACTGGGAGACCTTTCTGATCCAAGGCAGCACTGTGGCTGCCAGACTGGATTTGGGACTTGGCTACTATGTCCCTGAAGGTCTCATCAATGTACCTCTGTCTGCCTCAGCTCCTCCAAGTCTGCTACTCTAAGCTCCAGAAATTAGACTCATTCCCTGAGAGCCAGGAGCTCTTTGCACCAAGTGCACACATACAATCTCTCACTGGCGGGTAAAAAAATCATACATGTGACACTCAGTGCAAAAGCCTGGAAAGTCTCCCTCTTGCTGCTGGATTGGTGCCTTCATCTTAGTTTTATTGAGTTCCTAGTTAAGTTTAGGATACTAAGGGAGTTGGAATTAGAGTACTTTAAATTTACAGGTGAATTTACTAATTAATCAGCTAGTGTCCTATAAAGGGATGATTAAACTTTCAATAAGGGCTGGTACAATAGTATGATTTAGATAAGACCCTGATTGATTTTTAATGAGAAAGTGTCTCTTGCCTAAAAATCAAGGGTTGAGTAGGTGGGACACTTAAATTAACTATCTCTGGCTTGCTTATTACCTCAGACACACACAAATTCTAAAGAATATATCCCTCTATTTCACCTTTCACCAAACATACATAAGTCCAAAGATTTCCCAAAGCTATACTTACCAATCCTCTTTAACCACCATTAAATTGATCTTCACTCAGTTAATTGAAGGGTTTGAGATTTGCACGCCATTAGGCATGTGCTTCCGGTCCTCTTCTACTGCAAAGGGTGCGGGGCCTCTGGAATCTGGGGCTGTGGAAATCAATCCCTGGATTGGTTGCGGTGACCTCTGGACTCCTCTCCTGGGGGATGCTGGGAGCAGTATGCAGATGAGCCTTCCGGCCCTTTTCTACTGCAAAGGGTGCGGGGCTGCTGGAAGTAGGGGCTGTGGAAATCAATCCCTGGATCGCTTGCGGTGACCTCTGGACTCCTCTCCCGGGGCATGCTGGGAGCAGTATGCAGATGAGCCTTCCGGCCCTTTTCTACTGCAAAGGGTGCAGGGCCGTTGGAAGCAGAGGCTGTGGAATTCAATCCCTGGATCGCTTGCGGTGACCTCTGGACTCCTCTCCCGGGGGATGCTGGGAGCAATATGCAGATGAGCCTTCCGGTCCTCTTAGTTTAGTTTATTAAAATTTCTTAATCACTTTGTGCACAGGCTTTAAGCGATTTACAAAATAAACATACATAATATAATCATAAAACAAAACATAACATCAAAATATTATATATACAACAAACCAACAACCTAAAAGTCAGTATAGACATAAATCTAATATATAAGAGCAATTTAGGTGAATGCTTGCTTAACCAGAAAAGCTTTTAACACTGTTTTGAATTATTTTTCAAAATTCAAAATTGAATTTTGAATTAAGACTGAACTCTTAATCATATCTAATAGGCCACCGCTCCCAGACATCCCACCTGCATACTCTTCCACATCTTTCCCATCACACGTTCGCAACCTTGGTGTTCTTATTGATAACCATCTTACTTTCAAACCCTTCATTAAATCTATCATCAAGGAATGCTATTTTAAGCTCCAAACCATAAAAAAACTCAGACCAATGCTACACTTTTCTGATTTCCGCACTGTACTCCAGTCTATCATTTTATCTAAGATAGACTATTGTAATGCACTCTTTCTAGGCATTCCCGCCACCCATACCAAACCCTTACAACTACTACAAAATGCTGCCGCAAGGATACTATTAAATTAAAAAAAAAGAGATCACATCACCCCCACACTTATCGAACTTCATTGGCTCCCTATACACTCTCGAATTCTTTATAAAGCCCTTTCCATCATCCACAAAAGTCTGTTGAACTCTAACCTCAATTGGATTAACCCCCCACTCCTCCCCCCGTACCTCGAATAGACCCACACGTACAGCCCTTCAAGGCACCCTACGTGCCCAACCCATCAAATCTTTCAAATTGTCATCTACCATAAGCAGAGCTTTCTCTCTCGCTGGCCCCTCCATATGGAACTCCCTGCCTCCCGATATATGCCTGGAAACATACACACCCACTTTCAAAAAAAAACTGAAAACATGGCTCTTCCAGCAAGCTTACTACATATCACCCTCCATTACATAAACCCTCACTGATTAACTAAGAATTGATTAAAAAACGAATTTGATACATGACTAGGAATCTTTTTCTCGGAATACGTCTTAAGCCCATCGATTTTGTACTTTGACTCGGCTACTTATGTCCTTAGATAGTGTATATAGTTTTGATTTTGCTGTATCTATTTATTGATTTCACGGACGCTGCCCGGCATAATCAGCCCTATACCCCATCCCTGTTTTAGTCTCCTTTGTTCTCAGTTACATGTAAGGGCACTGCCCAAAAGTTAACCTGTTTTTCAATATTATATGTAAGGGTTTTGCCCAATTGTTCCTGTTTAACTGTAAACCGATGCGATGTGTAAACGGTTATCGGTATAAAAGAAACTTTAAATAAATAAATAAATAATAATAATTTTAAATACTCCATAAGTCGCAAAAACGCGGGGATGGAATTCCACAACGTGGGAGCTGCCACCGAAAAGGCACAGTCTCTCGTGGTTGACAGCCTAGCTGTACACACTCTAGGCATCTCAAGGAGACCCCTTTTTTGTGATCTGAGATTCCTGGTGGGTTGTTAAATTCGCAATAAAAAGTTGATCCATGGAAAATAAAAGTCAGAAGCAATGTCTTAGATTGGACCCTATAGGAATAGGCAGCTATTGAAGATGATGTAATTTAGGAGTGATGTGATCAGAATGTTTGGTTCCACTAACTAATCGTGCTTTGGAGTTGAGTAAAAGTTGCAAAGGTTTTATAGCCCAAGATATATATGGCATTACAGTAGTCTATAATGGGTAGCATTGATGCTTGGACAACCAGTTGGAAATCGAATGACTTGAGCAAATTCTTTAGGCCATGTAAAACTTTAAGTTTGAAAAAGCCATTTCTAGTCACAGACTTAATATGATGATGGAAGGATAACTTAGAATCTGTTCATACCCCAAGGCTTTTTACATAATGCGAAATAGGAAAATCAGTATTGTTCAGAACTATGTTGGTCTGTTAGAATGTTGAAATATCAAAAACTCTGTTTTTGAAATATTTAAAGAGTTTGTTAGAATCACTTTTAATGTATGAGTACATCTCAGCAAAACTGCAGCTTATCACTCTACAAACAATAGAAAATGTATATCTATCCACTAATATCAAAGTTCATGAAAGGTCTGATGCACTTACATCCACTAATTAGAAGACCACTGGTACTCAGGGACACAAATATAGTTTTAACTTACTTTATGCAACTTCCTTTTGAGCCACTAGGTTCAGCTCCAGTAAAATATTTAACTTGGAAAGTTCTCTTCTTAGTAGTTATTACTGTGACTAGACATGTAAGTGAGCTTCAAGCACTGGTCCACTATCCTCCCTACATGCAACTTTTTCATGATAAAATAGTACTTAGAACGCATCCAAAGTTCCTACCGAAAGTAGTATCTGTATTTCATTTAAACCAGTCAGTAGTACTTCCTATGTTTTTTCCTATGACTTCTGATCATGAGTGAGAAAAGACACTTCACATTTTGGGACTGCAAAAGCTCTGGTGTATTACAAGAGCCGTTCGCAGAACCACAGAAAATCGTATCAGCTTTTCATTTTGTATGATCCCAACAAGCTTTGGAGTAAGTGTAACCAGAAGAACTCTTTCTAACTGGATAACGCTTTCTACATGTATATAGCATTGCTATTTATGGCTGGCCTTGATCTCACTAATCCTGTCAGAACTCACCAGGTTTGAGCATTCTTCATCCATTGTTCATCTTGGAGAAGTTTCAGTTGAGGACATTTGTAAAGCAGCTAGCTGGTTTTCAGTGCACAGTTCTCCATTACATTACTGTTTGGATTCTTTGGCTTCCATAGACAGCGTGGTGGGAAAAGCTGTATTGTACCACCTCATTCATAACATAAGAAAATACCATACTGGGTCAGACTGAGGGTTCATCAAACCCCCAACATCCTGTTTCCAAAAATGGCCAATCCAGGATACAAGTACCCGGCAAGTACCCAAACATTAAATAAATTCCATGCTACTAATGCCGGTAATAAGCAGTGACTGTTCCCTAAGTCAACTTGACCAAAAGCATTTATAGACTTCTCCAGAAACTTGTCGAAACCTTTTTTTAAACCCAGCTAAGCTGACTGTCTTAACCACATTCTTTGGTAATGAATTCCAGAGCTTAATTGTACATTGAAAGAATTTTCTCAGATTTTTTTTTAAATGTGCTATTTGCTAATTTCATAAAGTGCCCCTTAATCCTTCTGTTATCTGAAATAGTAACAACCAATTCATGTTTACCCATTCTAGTCCTTTCATGACTTTTTAGACTTCCATTATAATCCCTTCTCAGCCATCACTTCTCCAAGCTGAACAGTCCCCTAACTTCTTTAGCATTTCCTCATAGGGGAGCCTTTCTATCCCTTTTATCATTTTGGTCACCCTTCTTTATACTTTCTCTAGTGCATCTGTATCTTTTTTTTAGCTGTGGTGACCAGAAGTGAACATACTACTCAAGGTGCAGACTCACCATGTTTTATTCACCATTCCCTTCCTAATAATTCCTAACATTGCTTTTTTGACCACCACAGCACACTGAGCCAAAAGTTTCAGTATTTTGTCCACTATGACACCTAGATCTTTTACCTGGATGGTAACTCCTAAGGTAAAACCTAACATCATGTAACTACAGCATGGGTTATTTTTCCCCTATGTTCATCACCTGCCCAATCTTCATCTTACAATGTCTTCCTGCAATTTATCACTATCCCTTTGTGATTTAACTATTCTGAATAATTTTGTGTCACCTGCAAATTTGTTCACCATACTCGTTGTTTCTCCTTTCCATATCATTTATAAATATATTAAAGAATCAGTCTACTGTTTACCTCTTTCCACTGAGAAAACTGACCATTTAATCCTACTCTTGTTTCTTTAAAAAAAAAAATAAAAATGCAAAAGATTTGTGAGGTAAGTCTTCCCTTGGGTAAATCCATGCTGGCTGTGTTCCTTTGAGGATGATTGAGCAAATCTTCTGGGCTGGAGCAGAAAATCACATTGACTCTAGACTTTTCTAATGCTATCTCAACTTTTATTGACATGAACAAAAATCATACTAACACTAACTGCCTATCTTTGCAGTATACTTTCAACAGAAGTCAGGAGCTCCTTGCTCCTGGAGACTTAGGGCCTCTGATCCCAGTTGGGTTCACATTCTTATTCCCCTCCCAGCAGGCTTCCACCCACAGAGCTCTCTCTTCCTCTATAGGATTTTAAGGTGGACCAAATTAAAGGGGGGAGTTAGGGTCACTCCATCACAGTCCCATCAAACCATGTCTGTCTGTTCTAAAGAACAAAATCACAGAACATATAGTTCTCATGATTTTTCCTAACACTTATGTCAGGCTCACTGGTCTATAGTTCCCAGATCAACCCTGGAACTCTTTTTAAACATTGGGATTGCATTGGCCACCTTCTAGTCTTGAAGTACAATGGATGATTTTAATGATCCTGGGGAACGTCTGCACACACAATTTTAAAATTCTCTATACTTTTATATTGGTAAAAATAACACAATATATATCACAGTCTTTCAGTAATTTAAAATATAATACAGAAAAATTATTCAAAGATGCAGCATTTTAAACATATTGAGCAGAATTCCCCTGGAAGTATACTGTAGGAGTGACCCTTCCACCTTCTTTCCCTACTCCCCTGGCCAGACCCCTTTCACTCTGCTCTCTCAGGCTTTAACTTATCCGCTCTCCACAAACCCCCACACAGGCTCCTTCTGTCCTTCTCTCAAATACACATTCTCACATAGACTCCCTTTCTCACAGGACAAGCAGGATGGTTGTCCTCACAAATGGGTGACATCGAGGATGGAGCCCACCACGGAAAACTTCTGTCAAAGTTTAACAGAACTTTGACTGGCCCCTACTGGGCATGCCCAGCACGGCACTGACCCTGCAGCCAGCAGGGGTCTCCCTTCAGTCTTCTTTTTTCCGCGCAGCAGTTGCCACGCGGTGAAAGGAGCTCCTAACCACGTTTCCTGACAGGAAATCTGAATTTCTATATTCTGAAGAAAATTTGCCCCTCGGGGGTCTCCCTTCAGCAAATTTTTACATTCGCGGAATTCCGGTAAGTTTTTTACCGTTTTTTGTCGACTTACTTCGAATTTGGCCCTTGAGGCCTGTCGACAGTCGCTAATCCCGCGGCTAAATTTTTGGCCCAAGGCCATGGCGACGGGGTTTCGCCGATGTCCGGATTGCACCCGGACTATGTCAATCACAGACCCCCACAGGGTCTGTGTTTTGTGTCTAGGCAGCGAGCATGATGTCCTGACTTGCACCAAATGTGCCTTAATGATGCCCAAAGGTTGCAAGGCCAGGATGGAGAAGATGGGGCTCCTCTTCCATGCTCGCACCCCAACGCCATCGATAGCATCGACGTCATCGGAACCGGCACCGTCGAAGTTGCACCATCATCGTCAACCCTCCGGTGACCGTCCACCATCGATGACTTCACGGCCGTCGACTCCCGTCCCTTCCCCGGATGGGCGAGGGGATCGGAAAGAAAAACATCGCCACCGACGGCACAAGTCTCGGCCTGTCGAGGATCCACAACCATCGACCTCCGCACAGACCGAGCCACCGACTAAAAAGCCTCGATCGGACCTGGCACCGTCCGCGTCTCGCTCGCAGGCACCGAGGAAACCCTCACCCCTTCCGGGTGTGGGAGCCGTGATCCCACCGGTTACGGTGGTCCCTCCGGCTCTGCCTCCGCCTCCCTCTCCCGTTGAGCCGGGTCTCGTTACCCCTGGTCTCCGGGAAGAACTGGACCGGCTGGTTCAGGAGGCCATCGAAAAGGCGATGCAGAAGTTCCAACAGACTCCGGCACCGACTCCGGCACCGACTCCGCCACCGAGCAAGGACCCGACAGTCGAGCCACTAGTGGGAACACTAGCACCGTTACTGCACCGAATGGAAGCGCTGCTAACGGCCCTTCCATCGATGATTCCAGTACCACCTGTAACACCACCGTCTCCAACAGGATTATCATCGGGAGGGGAAACACCGTTTGTTATTCCCCCTTCTGGGGTGGTCCCATCGGTGCCTTCTCATCCCTCACCGATATATCCGTCGGCTCCACCGATTCCAAGGCCGGCACCGATTCCATCGACAGCACCGAAGCCCTCGATGCCGTTTCCGGTTCCGCCTTCAGCACCGATGCCATCGAGATTATTCTCCATACCCTCGGTGATTCCTCTCAATATCCCAGACCCTCAACCAGGACCTTCAGGGCTTCAAGCCCCACAGGATCCCTATGATACCTGGGGAGATGACACCTCTTCTGACACGGATTTGCCTTCGCCACCGTCCCCTACAGAGAGTAGAAAGCGTTCTCCTCCTGAGGATCTCTCCTTTATTAATTTTGTGAAGGAGATGTCAGAGGTGGTCCCCTTTCAGTTACAATCTGAAAAAGATGACAGACACCAGATGATGGAACTTCTCCAATTTCTGGATGCTCCTAAAATCATCGCTTCCATCCCTATTCACCAGGTGTTTCTGGATCTTCTGAAGAAGAACTGGGAATCTCCTTCATCGATTTCCCCAGTCAACAAAAAAGCTGATTCCACATACCTAGTCCAGTCAGCACCAGGTTTTCAGAAACTTCAGCTGGATCATCGCTCTGTCGTCATTGAGTCGGCTCAAAAGAAAGCTAAGCGCCAAAAACCACACTCTTCAACCCCACCTACCAAGGACAACAAATTCCTGGATAGTGTAGGAAGAAAAGTGTATCACGGAGCTATGCTAATTTCACGCATAGCTTCATATCAGCTCTATATGACTCAATACAACAGAGCCATCCTCAAACAGATGCAAGAGTATACGGACACTTTGCCTGACCAATATCAGCCACAACTTCAAGCCCTCCTTAACAAAGGGTTCGAGGCCGGTAAGCATGAAATTAGGTCCGCATACGACATCTTCGATGCTTCCACTAAAGTTTCAGCTACAGCCATCTCAGCCAGACGTTGGGCTTGGCTAAAATCATCAGACCTACGCCCAGAGGTCCAGGACCGACTGTCTGATTTACCCTGCCTAGGCGACAACTTGTTTGGAGATCAAATTCAGCAAATAGTAGCCGAATTAAAAGATCACCATGAGACGTTAAAACAACTCTCATCTACTCCATCTGAGGTGACTGCCAAGCAACTACCTAAGAGGGACTCTAAAAAGTCTTTCTTTAGGCCACGTCGGTATTACCCTCCATCGGCTAAGCCTCGACCTTCACGGTCTTCCAATAGAGCTCAGCCACGTCAGCCTCGGAAACAAAGACCTACCGTGGCCCCACCCCCTGGGCCTACGGCGGGCCTTTGACTTCCTTGTAGAGAGCACGTGCCAAACCCCTCTTCCAGCCATCCCTGTGGGAGGTCGACTGTGCCACTTTCTAGATCGCTGGCTTCAGATCACCTCAGATCAGTGGGTACTAGCAATCATAGCACAGGGTTACCACCTCAACTTCACTACTCTTCCTGCAGACTCCCCGCCTCTACAAGCATGGAGTCTCACCAATCACTTGGCTCAGTTACAACAAGAAGTATCCCTTCTTCTGCAATCAAATGCTATAGAACCCGTTCCTCCATCTCAGCAAGGAATGGGATTCTACTCCAGGTACTTCCTGATACCAAAGAAATCAGGGGGGCTTCGTCCCATCTTAGACCTTCGAGCCCTCAACAAGTACCTTCAAAAAGAAAAGTTCAAGATGGTAACCCTGGGCTCGCTTCTCCCTCTGCTGCAAAGAGGGGATTGGCTATGCTCTCTCGATCTCAAAGACGCGTATACCCACATTGCGATAACGCAATCCCATCGCAAGTACCTGCGGTTTCTGGTGGGCCGAAACCATTACCAATATCGAGTACTACCTTTCGGCCTGGCATCCGCACCACGAGTCTTTACCAAATGCCTTGTCGTGGTTGCAGCATTCCTCCGGAAGGAAGGTGTCCACGTCTACCCCTACCTGGACAATTGGCTAATCAGGGCTTCCGCCCAACAGATTGCTCAATCCTCCCTAAAATTGACAATTCAGACTCTCCTTTCCTTAGGGTTTCTTGTCAATTACGAGAAATATTGCTTAGTCCCATCTCAAAACTTATCTTTCATTGGAGCAGACTTGGACACCTTACAAGCAAAGGCTTACCTTCCTCCTCAAAGAGCTCAAACCCTGATATCCCTAGCTCGCCAACTCCGGTGTCAGGACACTGCCACAGCTCGCCAATTCCTAGTTCTCCTAGGACACATGGCATCCTCGGTTCAAGTAACTCCCATGGCCCGACTAGCCATGAGAGTTACACAATGGACTCTGCGACACCAATGGATTCAAGCTCTTCAGCCGCTGTCCTCCATTGTCACAGTTACACAAGCGCCACGCCTATCGTTAATCTGGTGGACGAATCAAGTCAACCTCCTTCAGGGCTTACCCTTTCTCCTACCAGATCCACAAGTAATCCTAACCACCGACGCTTCCCACATCGGTTGGGGGGCCCATGTGGACGAGTTGCAAACCCAGGGTCTCTGGTCTCGAGAAGAAGCCGAACACCAGATAAATTTCTTGGAGCTGCGAGCAATCCGCTACGCGCTCAGAACTTTCCAAGCTCGCCTATCGAATCAGATAGTCTTGATCCAGACAGACAACCAGGTGGCCATGTGGTACATAAACAAGCAGGGAGGCACAGGCTCCTTCCTTCTGTGTCAGGAAGCTGCGCAGATTTGGGCAGAAGCCCTCTCCTGCTCCATGTACCTCAGGGCCACCTACCTGCCGGGTGTAGACAATGTATTGGCAGACCAGCTGAGCCATGTCTTCCAACCACATGAGTGGTCTCTCAATCCTCTAGTAGCGACCTCTCTATTCCACAAGTGGGGATACCCACACATAGACCTCTTTGCGTCCCCTCAGAACCACAAAGTGGACAATTATTGCTCTCTCATTCGGAGCCAGCACTCGCGGCCAAGGGATGCCTTCTCCCTCAAGTGGACAACCGGTCTGCTCTATGCATTCCCTCCACTTCCTCTTCTGTCCAGGACTCTCGTGAAGCTACGCCAGGACAGGGGAACCATGATCCTGGTAGCACCGCACTGGCCACGCCAAGTGTGGTTTCCCATACTCCGAGATCTCTCCATCCGCAGACACATTCCTCTGGGAAAGGATCCGCATCTACTCACTCAAAACGACGGATGCCTTCTCCATCCCAACCTCCAAGCCTTGTCCCTGACGGCATGGATGTTGAAAGGCTAGTTCTCCAGCCTTTTAACCTTTCGGATTCGGTTTCTCGTGTCCTGATAGCTTCACGAAAGCCCTCCACTAGAAGATCCTATTCATACAAATGGAAAAGGTATACATCATGGTGCACTTCTCAGTCCCTTGATCCCCTTTCCTGTCCAATTTCCAAATTCTTGGACTATTTATGGCATCTCTCAGAATCAGGTCTTAAAACCTCTTCTATCAGGATGCATGTCAGTGTGGTAGCCGCCTTCCACAAGGGTATCGGGGGTGTCCCTATCTCAGTACAACCCCTGGTAACACGCTTTCTCAAAGGCTTGCTCCATCTGAAGCCACCCTTACGTCCTCCGGCCCCATCTTGGGACCTTAATCTGGTTCTTGGTCGTCTAATGAAACCACCCTTCGAACCTCTGCACTCCTGTGACTTAAGATATCTCACTTGGAAAGTGTTATTCCTTTTGGCTATCACTTCAGCTCGCAGAGTTAGTGAATTGCAGGCCCTAGTTATTTTATTATTTAAATTTAAATAGTTACCTATCCGCCTTACACTAAGCTCCTGCAGGACCGGGCGGTACTCCGCACTCACCCTAAATTTTTACCTAAGGTAGTTTCGGAGTTCCATATCAATCAATCCATCATACTACCTATCTTTTTTCCCAGGCCCCACTCCAACTCCGGGGAACAGACTCTGCATACCTTAGACTGTAACGGGCTCTAGCTTTTTATCTAGACAGTACAGTTTCTCATAGAAAGAGTACTCAATTATTCGTCTCTTTCCATCCTAACAAGTTAGGACAACCTGTGGGTAAGCAGGCTCTTTCCTCCTGGTTGGCGGACTGCATTTCCTTTTGCTATCAGCAAGCTGGCATTCCTTTCCAAGACCGTGTCAAGGCACACTCTGTGAGGGCCATGGCGACTTCAGTAGCACACCTTCGATCGGTGCCGCTTCCTGACATCTGTAAAGCTGCAACCTGGAGTTCTCTCCATACCTTTGCAGCCCACTATTGTTTGGACAAAGCTGGAAGACAGGACTCCATCTTCGGCCAATCTGTCTTGCGTAACCTTTTTCCATCATAATGTACCAACACCCTTCCACCTTCCCGGTAGGGTGCGGATGCCTTTTCCCAAATTACACCCCAATTGTTGTGCCTGTTGCACGCCGTTGGGTGCCTTTGGTGCAAGTCAGGACATCCTCAGCTCGGTACTCACCCATTTGTGAGGACAACCATCCTGCTTGTCCTGTGAGAAAGCAAATGTTGCTTACCTGATGTAACAGGTGTTCTCACAGGACAGCAGGGTGTTAGTCCTCACGAAACCCGCCCGCCACCCCGCGGTGTTGGGTTCGTTTCTTTTATTTTTTAGGCACTGCCTGTAGCTTTGAAAATCAGACTGAAGGGAGACCCCTGCTGGCTGCAGGGTCAGTGCCGTGCTGGGCATGCCCAGTAGGGGCCAGTCAAAGTTCTGTTAAACTTTGACAGAAGTTTTCCGTGGTGGGCTCCATCCTCGATGTCACCCATTTGTGAGGACTAACATCCTGCTCTCCTGTGAGAACACCTGTTACATCAGGTAAGCAACATTTGCTTTTTCTATTGCACACACCTCTTCCCTCTCACATAGGCTCCGTTTTTCTCTGGCAAACACACTCACATAGGCTCCTTCTCTCTCTTGCATACAGGCTTCCTCTCTCACTCACGCACACACTCAGGTACACAGGCTCCAAATCACACACACACATCCTACTATGCCTGTCATTCTGTGCGCATACACACACCACTCACAGGCTGTGTTGTCATTAGTTATTCACTGCTCCTCAGCTGTGACCTGCTCGTGTCCCACTGGGGCTTCCTTCCACTTCAGCCACAAGCGGGATGGGCTCCGCTTGCGGTCCATCAGAGTCTCCCTCAACTTTAGCTGCGAGCGGGATTAGCGCTGCATGTGGCCCACCGGGGCCTTCTTTGTCTTCAGCCGCAAGTGGGTTTTGTCTTCTTATGGCCCCACCAGGCCTCCTTTCTCTTTGTCTGTGAACTGAAAGGGCTCCACTCGCTCCACTGGGCAGCTTAAAATTCTGTGCAAAAAAAGAAAATTCTGCACAAGAAGGGAATTCTGCATAAATTCTGCACCCCGCAGTAGCTCAGAATTCCCCCAGGAGTAATGACAGGTTAGAAGTTACTAGTAATAGATCTGAAATTTCATTTTTGAGTTCTTTCAGAATCCTGGGCCATATACCATCTGGTCTGGGCAATTTGCTACTCTTCAGTTTGTCAGTCTCCCCTATACATCTTCCAGGTTCATTGTGATTTGGTTCAGTTCATTGGAATCACCAGTCTTGAAAGCCGTCTGCAGAACGGGTATTCCCCAACATCTTCATTTGTAAACATCAAAGCTAAGAATCCTAAAGCTAAGTGCTCCTTTAACCACTGGATCATCTAACGGGCCAACTTCCTGCTTTGGATACATTTTTTAAAAGTTGATGATAAGAGTTTTTGCCTCTGTAGCCAGCTTCTTTTCAAATTCTCTTAGCCTGCCGTATCAATGTTTTACATTTAACCTGCTAATGCTTATGCTTTTTACTGTTTTCTTAGATGGATCCTTCCAATTTTTGAAGACAGGTTTTTGTTTTTTTTTGTTTAATATAGCCTCTTTCACTTCCTTTTAACCAAGCTAGCAGTTGTTTGGCATTCTTTCCACCTTTCTTAATGCATGGGATACAGCTGTGCTTCTATAATGGTACATTTGTTGTACACTCTTAAACTTTGTACCTGCACCGTTTAATGCTAGAACTGTAGATTCAGTACTTATCATGTTATTTTATTTATTTATTTAACACTTTTTTATACCGACCTTCATAGTAATAACCATATCGGATCGGTTTACATAGAACAAGGGTATAACTGAAGCAATAAATAAAATAGTAATTAACAAGAGAGGAGAATAAGGCAAAGTTACATTTAACAAGGAGTAAAAACTTGGGAAGCTTAAAGCTGGAAGAAAGAAAGGCAGGAGGAATTATAACATAATACAAAAGGAATTTAGGTTAGAGCATAATGTGCTTTAACCTGTGATTGTCCTTCGTTCAAAAGGATTGTGGACTTCTATCCTCTATGTCCATGAGGGATAAAATATGATTAGTGATTGTCTGGAGGGTCATCGAATGCTTGGTGAAATAGCCACGTCTTGAGTTTTTTTCTGAACGTAGTTAGACAAGGTTCTAATCGGAGGCCTGAAGGAATGTTGTTCCATATAGCTGGTCCTGCTATTGAAAAAGCTCTGTCTTTTGTAGAGGAAAGGCGTGAGGCTTTGGTAGGGGGGAAATTCAATGTGCCTTTGTGAATATCTCTAATTGGTCTGTTGGAAGAGTGTAATTTGAAGGGGATTTCAAGGTCGAGATGGAGTTGATGATGGATAGATTTGTGTATTAGGGTGATTGATTTGTAGAGGAATCTAAAATTTACTGGTAACCAATGTAGTTTTCTGAGGATGGGTGAAATGTGATCTCCACGGCTGGTGTTGGTTAGTAATCTCGCTGCCGCATTTTGTATCATCTGCAGTGGTTTGGTGGTCGATTTGGGGAGGCCGAGGAGAAGGGCACTGCAGTAGTCTATCTTGGCAAATAGTAGCGCTTGGAGGACTGTCCTAAAGTCTTGGAAAAAAAGAAGTGGTTTGAGTCGTTTCAGAACCTGGAGTCTATAAAAGCAGTCTTTGGATGTGGTGTTGACCATTTTCTTTAGGTTTAGTCTATTATCCAGCAGTACCCCTAGATCTCTCACATGCTTGTGGGTGATGAGTGCGTTGTGTGAGGATGATAGGTGAATATTTTCATCGTTTGAAGAGATGAGGAGGAGCTCCGTCTTCGAGGCATTAAGGACCAAGTTTAGTCTATTGTTGATAGATATAAGGCAGTTATTCCAATGGGTGGGCGCTTTTGAAATAGATTCTGTAATGGGGATTAGAATCTGCACGTCGTCAGCGTACAGATAATGAATTAAATTAAGGTCGGTCAGCAATTGGCATAGGGGGAGGAGGTAAATATTGAAAAGGGTTGGAAATAGGGATGATCCTTGTGGCACGCCAAGGGTGGATTTTGTTAAAGGCGATTCTTTATTATTGATTTTAACTTTGAATGATCTGTTGCAGAGGAAGGATTTGAACCAACTGTGGGCTGATCCGGAGATACCAATATCTGTTAGGCGATCCAGAAGGATGGAGTGGTTGACGGTGTC
Organism: Rhinatrema bivittatum; assembly: GCF_901001135.1. NCBI lineage: Eukaryota > Metazoa > Chordata > Amphibia > Gymnophiona > Rhinatrematidae > Rhinatrema > Rhinatrema bivittatum. The sequence continues at coordinate 27,095,112 of NC_042620.1, read as the reverse complement.
AAATGCCGCCGAGATGTCAAGTAGAACTAATAAAAAGGAGTTATGATCACTATAGCCAAGTGGCCTCACCAGCGTTACCTCTCACCAAATCCCGTGTTCCACTAAGAATTAAATCTAAAATAGCTCTCTCTTTTGTTGGTTTCTGAACCAGTTGTTCCATAAAATTGTCATTTATTCGATCCAGGAATAGTCTGCTGTCCATGGTAGAGTCTGCGTTGCTTATTACAAATGCTATGCTGCAACCCTCAACTTGGGACTCTCCACAGATCAAAACTAATTCAGCCCTATTTATTGACGGAAAAAAGCAAGTTTGCTTACTGTAAACGGTGCTTTCTGTCGATAGATTGAATTAGCCATGAGATGCCTGCCCTCCTCCCTGCACTGCAGACTATCCCATTCTATCAGCTTTGTTACAGACTGAGGAGACTCTGAGGCAATGCCTGCACGGGAACTCCCACTCATGCTCAGTAGAGGTTAAAGCTCTACTAGCTTGGAGAGACAATTCATTTCATGAGGCTGGATGATGTCACCCATAGATCATGGCTAATTCTTCCTGTCTGTGGGAAAACACTGTTACAATAAGCAAACTTGCTTTTTCTATCTTTGTCATCTGGGTGAAGACTTTTTTTTTTTTTATATTGGTCTTGTCAGAGGCATTGCTAGTTATGGGCATAGAGGGCTGTGCCCCAAATCCATTGGCCAGTGCTCTGAATTTCAGGCAGCTAAAAAACCTGCTCTGCTGCTCTACCCCTTTCCTTCAGGCAGCCTGCAGGAAACAGGAGAGTAGGAACTAGGGAAGGGAATAGAGCAATTTGATTTCTTTAGTGTCTGCTCTAGCTTCCCCTCTACTGTCCCTACAAGAAGCAAGGGGTGAGACTGGAGCAGATATTGCAGTTAGCATATGGGGAGAAACAGGAGGGGAAGGACTGAAGGGGAGCAGTGAAATTATCTGTTCTGTTGTGTCCTTTCTGGTCTTCTCCTAAATCCTTTTCCAGGTTCTCTTGGCTATCATTTTCTCCTCTCCCTGATATTGATTACACTTTGTTTCTCTTTTCTGCTTCTAAATCTCTCCCTTACATCACCATCACTTCATTCTTTCTATTCGCTCATACTTGGATCTCATTCCTCCTTCGTCACACCTCTTATTCAATCCTCACCCTCCAATTCTTCCTGTCCCAACAGTTTGTTTCAAACTCTCCTCTCCTCTGCCCATTTTAGCACTCCATCTTCCTCACTGGGTTGCTTCCCCTGTCAGTTTCCTGCTATTTGGCTCTCTTTTTCCCCCAACAGCAACCCTCCTCTCTTACCACTTCTCATGATCTCCACATGACTTTCTCACTCCCTGGCAACCTTTCATTTCACTTATCTCCTCTCACATTTTCCGATCCCTTCCAATTTGACTCCTTCATGAACATAAGAAATTGCCAAGCTGGGTCAGACCAAGGGTCCATCGAGCCCAGCATCCTGTTTCCAACAGAGGCCAAACCAGGCCACAAGAACCTGGCAATTACCCAAACACTAAGAAGATCCCATGCTACTGATGCAATTAATAGCAGTGGCTGTTCCCTAAGTAAACTTGATTAATAGTTGTTAATGGACTTCTCACTCAAGGCTAATTGTGACCCACTTCCTATAACCTTACCCTGTTTGCAAGTAAACAATTATTCTATCAAGTTTTCAGATGAAATGGGTGATATGGGGGTGATGTTAGGTGCCAGCCAATTAAAGGCTGGGGTCAAATCCAGTTTTTTTATAAACTTTGCTTAATCAGGTGATTTAAGTACATCCTTTCTAAGGATGATTTTCACATGTTTGTTCAGGCTTTGTATTGATAGTATTAGATTATTTCAGTACTCTTTACTTCAGGCTTCCAAAGAATCAGGTTAGAATGTTGGGAGTATATTATGTCTCAGATCAAAAGTTTGCACTGGCTACCAGTTGAGTATAGAGCCAAATTTAAGAATGTTACTCTAGTGTATAAAGCACTGTACAGTGATGGTCCTAGTTATTTAACTTACTTGCTTAAGATATATGTAACAGAGAGAACCTTTTGTGGTTTCTCTGTTAAGGATGTCCGTCTCTGCGTTATCCATTTTAGATCTGACTTTGTGGAACCTTTTGCCCAGTGAGCTTGGGGAACTTCAAGATTACCAATTATTTTGGAAGAATCTTAAGGCATTTTAATTTTTCTAAGGCCTTTTGTTAAAAAGTAATAAGCTGGTACATATGTTTATGGTGATCAGCAGCTGTCTGTATGCTTAGATTTTGTTTTTATATTTAGATTTGTGTGTGATATGTTTTTAAATTATTTGTCATTAATCTGTTTAGGAGGATACATTTCACTATATGTGGAATAAAAGGATTTTAAAATAAATAAATCCCTGATCTGTCACTTCCAATTATCCCCTCTCTCTGATTCATTCTCACAGACAGTCATCCTCTTGAATACAATCCCCTTTCCCCCCAAATATCCTATCTGGCTCACTCCCTCATCACATTTTTAGCTCTCATATGCCCATTCCCTTCACCCCCCCCCCCCCCCCCAATCCTCTCTTTCTCTCAAACCCTTCCTCCTCACAATTACTCTCTCTGGCTTTCTCTCACCTTATCATACCTCTGACTCTATCTCACCCCCTGCCATGCTCAACTCTTGTTCTCTCTCTCATACGCCCATCCTATTTACACCAGCTCTTTTTCCCCCACTCGGTCTTGTCTTGCACTCCCCCATGCACTTCTTTTCTATAACCTGGTTCTCATATACTTGATGCTCTTATCACCTCAGATAGCTCACGTTTGCATTGCTGATTTCAGGGAGATGGGGGAGGTAACTAAATTAATCTCCCTTTCTTGTATTCCCCTACAATTAAACCTTCTCACAGGTTCCTCAGCATTGTGCCATCCCCTCCTTGCATATCTCACTCACCTTCCTTAGCATTAGCCCCCATCAAGCATTCACTTCCTCCTCATTTGCCCAGAATTCATTCCTTCTTGCACCACCACTTAAATCAAACCTCACAAAAAAGCACTGGAAATAGAGTTGGCAAAAGATTTTATTTGGCTGCAAAGATTATTCAAGCTTGGTTGTGGTACAATGTTGATTCACAATGTACTGTGGTGGGGGGAGGAAATTGCTTTTACATTCTATATTTAGAAGGCAAATTATAGTTTATACAGTGCTTTCAAAATGTTTTATAATGGTTTATCTGTGACATCAGAAACAAAGACATGGTCCCTTGTGTCATCTGGTGAACATGGTCCAAAACGCCGTCATCTCCATTCAGCTGTGGTTTACAGCACTGCGATGTACCTTTTTGGAGGACTGAATGTTAAGGATGAACAGAATGACTTTTGGAAGTGGAACTTCGACAGTAACAGCTGGTCTAGTGTCAGAACAAGGTAAATGGGATTTGAGTTACACATTGAGGTTGTTATTTAAAAAGGTTTGTCTGGCTAGGTTCGGGACTGAGCCAGGCATATCCTGAGTTTTAAATATGCTGACTGGCTAAATTTTAGCCGAGCAAGACATTACCTAGTTGAAATTTAACTGGACAAAAAGAGGCAGAGCAGGAATGTTCCAGGGGGCATGGCTTAACTTTAGCTAGTGCTTATTTTCTGCACGAGCAGGTAACATTACCTATCTATTTATTTATTTATTTATTTATTTAAAGCTTTTTTTATACCGGCATTCATGATAAAATCACATCATGCTGGTTTACAGGAAACAGGGGAGTGATAACATTGAACGAAAAACTGGTGTTTATAGGTAGATATAAAAAGTTACAATAAAACAAGGGAAATTTGAACTTGGGTAAGAAGAAGAGTAGCTGGAATAATTTAGGCAATAAGAATGAACAGAATAAATTAACTTATTTACAAAGTGTTACAATTAATTAATTAATTAGTTTTTCTAATTTTGATTAGAAAAACTGCAGGCCTAAAGTTGGATAACCTAAAGAAAAAAAGAAGTGGCAAATTTCCCCTGCCCAGGCTCCTAAATCTTAAAAAAAAAAAAAAAAAAGTTAGATTAAGTGGGGCTAGATTAAGTGGGGCTATCACACCCTCCTCTATCTTCAAGATATTTGTATATTTCTCCACCCCCACCCAAAAGTCCCAAAAGGTTCCCAAACACAGAATAGGAGGAGTACAATCTCTTGGCTCCTTCCACTCAGCATATGAATGCCCATAAATCTGACAGCTCCTAGCACTTACATATTGGAGAAATTACTTACCTGATAATTTCACTTTCCTTAGTGTAGACAGATGGACTCAGGACCAATGGGCTATGTGCTGCCTGCTAGCAGATGGAAACTGAGTCTGGTTTCAAAGCCTTGGATATACCCCTGCAGTGACCTCAGCCATTCTGTATTCTCTTCAAAAGCCATTGTGGACATACTGTTGAAAAGCTTGAGTAAAATTTGGATACAACTTAATAACTTGATTAAAAAACTGGTGACCGTAACTGTACTCAATTAAACATAAGTGCTGAATCCCAGCAATATTATAGATGCCCTAATCTAGGAACAGGGCAATGGCTTACCCATAACCTCTTGGAATCTATATTCACCTCATGGGCGATTCCTTGGTATCATTCATGGGCAACCGTGGGCGGGATGCTGAGTCCATCTGTCTACACTAAGGAAAACAAAATTATCAGGTAAGTAATTTCTCCATTTCCTAGCGTGTAGCTAGATGGACTCAGGACCAATGGGATGTAGAAAAGCTACTCCCAAACGGGGCAGGAAGCTGCCCGCGGTCCGGTTAGCACCGTTCTTGCAAAGGCTGCGTCCTTTCGGACCTAGACGTCCAGGCGATAGAACCTGGAGAAGGTGTGTAAGGAGGATCACGTCGCTGCTCGACAGATGTCGATGGGAGACAGTAGTTTAGCTTCCACCCAGGATACTGCCTGGGCCCTAGTGGAATGAGCTTTAACCTGAAGGGGGGTAAAGACTTCCCTGCCTCTACATAAGCTCCCATGATCTCTTCCTTGATCCAGTGAGCTATGGTAGCTCGCAAGGCTACTTTGCCTTGTTTTCTTCCACCGTGAAGAAGAAACAAGTGGTCTGTCTTGCGCACAGGTTCTGAACGTTCCAGATACCGTACTAAAAGCCTACTGACTTTTAAGTGTCATAGGAGGTGGTAGTCTTCCGTGTCCTGTGTCAACCAAGGGGACGGTACATCAAAGGCTTGCTTAAGAGTGGACTTCAGCCGCCTATCGTGTGCATCCTTCAAGGCCTCTCCTCCTCCCTGTACTGGGATAGTTCACTTCGAGATGGCACAGTCCAGGGCATCTACTTTCGGGAAACACAGGCGTTCTTTGGCCAGCAGGTCCAGAGGGTACAAGGCCTCCAAGGCCCGACCTCCTTTAAAACTGGCTTCTGGGGCATCCCACTCCAGGTCAATCAACTCCTGAATGGCTTCCAGCATCGGGAAATAGCAAGAGGCTTTCCGTAGAGACACCAAGATGGGTTTCTTCTTTGATTCTGACATAGGAGCTGTGCCAGGAGTTCCCAGAATCTTCAGGGTCTGGGAAACCAGGGCCGGCAGTTCATCTCTGTGGAAAAACCGTAGCATGGTCCGGTATGGCTCCAGGCCTGGAGGGATTTCCCTGACCTTCAATGAGTCTGCATCCCCTTCGTTGTCCATGGTGTCTGGGTCCCTGTCAGGGATAGTCTTGGTGAGGCAAGTCATGTCCCAAGGCATGCTGATAGGGCTGGGAGGACAAGGCCTTCAGGGCTGGGGCTCAGACTAGGCAGGGTCAGCAGCTGACTGCGCATGAACAAAGGCTTGAATTGAAGGCCCTGAAAGAATTGCACCCAAGAAAAGGTCGCTGGGTCCTTTCCTAGCCCAGGAGGAACTGGGGTAGGGGCCGCTGAACTGCCCTCTCCCGGGGAGGACACAGCCCTGGGATTGCTCATATCCGGGGTGCTACCAGATAAGGTCGCGGCTGACCCGTTCTCTGGCTTGGAGAAGTTCTGAGGGTCTAGCCCTCTTTGGGCTTCCTCGTAGTGCTGACACAGGAAGGATTCTAGGTCAGACTGTGCAGCCCAAAATGGCAGACAGCACAAAGGGAGTATTGCTTGTGCTTCTTTGTTGCTGGAGCCATAGTACACTGTAGCTTGTGCGTTCAGCCAGTTATTGCCTGAGCCCGAGAAGCGTAAGTATAAGCATTCGGTTGTGCACTAATGTAAGCGTATGCTTATGCGTGCAGGTATGCATGCGGTTATGTGCACAAGTATGCGCACACTTATGCACGCGATAGGTGCACAAAGGGCCGGCCCGCACCACACGTACTGATGGTCAATGGGGGAAAATGGCGCCGCACAAACTGCATGCAAGATGGCGCCACAGAGGCCTGCCACGTGGAATACACACCGAGCCTGAAGTGGGGCCTAGCCCATTAGGGGGCTGCTCGACCCACTCGGAAACCCCCTTCCCTTGCCCTGACGGGATCGGGAACATCGTCTGCATGGTGTGCCGAGCAAGGAGACTGCAAGAAAGACTTACTAAAGCCCTTCCACGTCTCTGAATCGGAGGAGTTCTTCTCTACTTACCTGGGCTCAGCGCTTTACCGGCTGATAAAGAGATAGTCTCTGGCTACAGAGGGAGAGGGCTTAGGCCGTCACCGCCACACTCTGCATCCTGCACCTGCCACCTTTCAACTGCTTCAGCAGCAAAGTCTACGCCGGGGACCAACTACCAGACCAAGGCACACCTCTGAGGGATCTTGGAAATCGCCTCAACTGGGGGGGAGGGGGACCTTTTAGGTATCACTGCAGAAGAGTGGGGCTCAATCTTTCTCCAATTTAAAGGTAAATTTTCTTCTTTAAACTAGTACTGAAATCCTGCTAAACACCAATGCTGGTGTGGGGATAGCACATCCACATCTGCTAGGAGATGGAGAGATACTGAATGGCTGAGGGCACTTGCAGGGGTATATCTAAGATGACGTCAGCTTTGAAACCTGACTCAGTCTCCATCTGCTTGCAGGGGAGCACATAACCCATTAGTCTTGAGTTCATCTAGCTACATGCTAGGAAATAATTTATTTACTGCATTGCTTCATTGCTTGGTCTTTCACTAGCAGCTGAAGGGCCTGTCCCTGCTCAGAATGGCGTAGGCCAACAAAGATTTTTTTTCCCAAAAAGCTGGGTGGAATTTCTAAGTGAGATTTTACCCAATAAAAATATTTCCTACAAATCAGCCAGCAGTGGTTTTGCTGTTATCCCTTTCTTCAGTTCAATGCAATCTTTAGTTAGAAAGCAAAGATGTTTACCCTGACCATGGAGAACACCTATTTCAGGTAATCGGCCACAGAAACCTGACGCTTTTCTTTTATGGAGTTCAGATAGCTTTTTTGTAAGACTAAGGGAGCTCTGGAAGATGGTGTGCATATGGGCAATACCATACATACCCAGAAAAGCCTTTTCTAGAACTCTGAGACTGTCCATGACAGCACCATTAGATGGATGCTAACGTCCATTTTTTCCATCAATAAACAGGTTGAATCACCCGTGACATGTGGGTGACATTATCCACTAGAACTGAATGGAATTGTCTTTCCTAGCTAGTAGAGCTCTTGGCTCTACTGAGTATGTGTGGAGTTCGAGCACAAGCACGGACATGACTTAATCCTTTCAAATATTTTTTTTTTCTCTAAATTCTTAAACTTTGATGTTTTTCTTCAGAATTTACTTTCTTTAGTTGCCTCTGCAGCACTCACAACAGTACTTTTCAGTGGTAGAAGACCCCTAAAATAAGAAATACACTTGCCTCCTCAACGTGTCTGACAAAAACTTGCATTTGTGGCAAGGTAATATCCCTTATGAATGGGCACAAGCTGTGCTGTCATTGCCTTAGATGGAACCACAATCAGCAAAGTGCCAGAAAACGAAATCTCAAGTATAAAATTCAAATGTCACTGGGGTTCAGATTTGTCCAACTCTCATCAGTCTGTCATTGTGGAGTCTGCACTGGAAAAAAGGCAAAAAAGACAAGAATTAATTCAAATTCATCTTCAGGCAAAGACCATAGGCTATCAGACAATTCTGGAAAGAGTTTTTCAGAGTTTCAAGTTTACCCCTTGTGTTCTACACACCAATTTTATAAGGTGCAGTATCTACATGACTGCATTCAAAAACTAAAGCCTTTTTTATGACCTGTGGATGGTGATATTTATTACCCTAAATACTGTTAGATGTGGAGGAATGCATAAAACATCATCTTCATTCTATCTGAGTTCATTTGTCTCATGGACCTCTTCAGCCGCCATCAGAGCTTGGCATATGGCGTGACTTAGAGCCAGTAGCAACTGAGATGATGTTCATGACAAGTTGGCAGACCTTCCTTGACTAGGGTCAACCGTTTTAGTGAAAAACTCAGAGAAATAATTTAAAAATACCATCTTAGAAGCACAGTTCACATGTAATTCCATGCGTTAAAAAAACATGGAAAGAAGATCATGGGCATGATTAAAAAGCAAGGTGAAAGAAGCTATTTTAGCCATCTGAAGAAAATAGAATAAATCCTAAGCAATGGCAAGTTAAATGTAAAACATTGATCAGACAGGCTAAGAGAGAATTTGAAAAGAAACTGGCCATAGAAACAATAAAAACTTTTAAAATTATATATGAAGAAAGAAGCCTGTGAGGGAGTCAGATGGACCCTTAGATGATTGAGGGATTACGTGGGCACTTAGGAAAGACTAAACGTTCTTTGCATCGCTGTTTGCGAATGAGGATGTTGGAGATACCCATTCCTGAAACAGTTTTCAAGCGTGATGATCCAGATTCAGCATAGTTTGGTTTAGTTCATCTGAAAGATGTAGTAAGGCAGATTGACAAACTAAAGAGTAGCAAATCACCCAGACCAGGTGGTCTATACTCCAGGGTTCTGAAAAAACTCAAACTTGAAATTTCAGATCTGTTACTACATATAGACAGACATGGTGATCAGGAATCAAGCTGCTCTATAAGCTACCTATCTTCCAGGGATCTCCAATATGCTGATGGATTGCCTCAGCAGAAAATTTTGCCCACACACATGGTCTCTGCAACAATTAGCAGTCGACATATTATTCAACTTGTGGAGTCTGCTATTAGTTGATTCATTCACATTGGAGAAAATCAGAGAACTTGACAAAATTTGCTCAGTTCTACCCATCAATCTCTGGATAGATCAGGATACATTCCTAATCAACTGGGGGGAAAACCTCATGTACGCTTTTTTTGACAAAACCATTTATTGTCAGGTACAAAAGCTGCTGCAAGACCGCACTCACTTAAACCTTGTAGCTCCAGTATAGCCCAGACAATTATGGTTTTTTATGTATCTTGTACAACTTTCCAGCAGTTCTCCAATACATCTGGGGACAGGCCTTGCCATACTAACTCAAGACTAAGGAATGCTGTATCATCCAAATCTTCCGTACTTTGGATACTGAACACTCAATTGCTGCTCTGTTTGTCTAGAGGCATTGAAGATGTAATGGTATCAGCTACGAAACGCTCAACTAGGGAAAAATTATGCCTTCAAATGGAAAAGATGTGCCATGTGGTGCCATCAGATCACCTTAGACCTGTTCTCTTACAAGCCTAAGCATCTGTTATCATACTTGCTCTTCCTTTCTGTATCCGGGCCTTGCTGCATTCTCTTTAAGAGCACAACTCTGTGCCATAGCGGCTTATCATGTTTCAGTGGATCATAAAACCCATCTCTACTTATCCACTGGTATTGAGATTTATGAAAGATTTGTGAAATTTGAAACCTCTGGTGCAAAAGCCTCTGGTCCCATGGGACTTGAATGTTGTCCTTTCTCAATGGTTGAACCCACATTTTGAACATCGGGAGGTGCTTCTCTTAAGTTCTTGACATGGAAAATAGTTTTCCTGGTAGCAGTGACTTTGGCTAGAAGAATCAGTGAACTCCAAGCTCTCATTCATTATCCACCATTAACACAGTTCTTCCACAAAGAGGGGTGCTCACAATCGCTCTGTTTCTGCCGAAAGTGGTCTCTGCTTTTCATATCAGTCAATCTATCATATTGCTTACTTACTTTTCCACATTCACATGCATATGAAGGTGAGACGATCCTTCATACGTTAGATTGCAAAATATCTCTAGCCTACTAATAAGAAAAGAACTCACAGCTTTTTGTTTCATACGACTAACAGATGTAGAGAAGTGGTCACGAAATGTACATTATCAAACTGAATAGCAGAATGTATTCATCACTACTGTATTCTGCAACTCTTCAGCAGACTTACAAATCACAGCCTTTCTCACAGGACAAGCAGGATGGTAGTCCTCACATATGGGTGACATCACAGGATGGAGCCCAATCACGGAACACTTTTTTGTCAAAGTTTCTAGAACTTTGACTGGCACCTACTGGGCATGCCCAGCATGGCACTAAACCTGCAGCCAGCAGGAGTCCCTCTTCAGCCTTCTTTTTTCCGCGCAGCAGTAGCCACGTGGGTTAAGGAGCTCCACAGAGATTCCTGACAGGAATTTTTCTCACGGAATTACTAAAAACGTTCATACCCCACAGGGGTCCCTCCTTCGAGTTTTTGACTCCGCGGTACTCCAGTAAGTTTTTTACCCGGTTTCGATCGATTCCCGTCGAGTTTGGCCCTCGTGCCCTACTGGCCATTGACAGTACCACGGCTAAATTTTTCAAAGGCCATGGTGTCGGGGTTCCATCAGTGCCCGGACTGTACTCATACCATGTCCATTACAGACCCGCATAAAGTCTGTGTAATGTGTCTCGGGTGCGAGCATGATGTCCTGACTTGCACCAAATGTGTCTTAATGATACCAAAGGATTGCAAGGCCAGAATGGAGAAAATGGAACTTCTCTTCCATTCTCAAACTCTGACGCCGTCTATTGCATCGACGTCGTCTGAACCGGCACCATCCACTTCACACCAGTATCGGCCACCGGCCGGTGACCGTCCGGGCGTCGACAACTTCTCAGCCTTCAACTACCTCTACTCCCCCACAGGACCGAGGGGATAGTAGAGAGAAACATCGGCATCGACACTGCAAGTCTAGGACCATCGAGGAAGGAAAATCTTCGACCTCGCCATCGGCTGAGCCGCCATCGAACCGTCCAGAAAAGGCACCAACCCTTTCTGCAACCGGGTTGCTGAGGCACCCCTCACCTGGATGGGTATCGGGAGCCGCGAGTCCGCCTTTAACGGTGGTCCCTCCGGCTATGCCTCTGCCTCCTTCTTCCCTTCCGGAGCCGGGGCTGCTTGCTCCAGGTCTCTGTGAAGAACTGGACCGGATGGTTCAGGAGGCCATCGATAATGCGATGCATAGACTTCAAGTTCCTCCGCCACGACACCGGTGCTGATTGTGGAACCGACCACCGATCCGATTCCGGCAGCACTGGCACCACTGCTCTCGAAGATGGAAGCGCTTATAGCGGCTTTTCCACCGGTGGATCCTGGGTCACCGATGGCTCGGTGCCTTCCCTGCTTACCCTGTCATCGGGAGGGGAAACAGTTCCGCATTCCTCCATCGGGAGTTCTTCCGATGCCTCAACCATCGATGCCGATGTGCCCATCAGCGCCACTGATCCATCCATCGATGCCCTCGATGCCTGCACCGGTGCCCCCAGCACTTCCCTCGATGCCTTCGGAGCCTAGACTGGGACCTTCAGGAATACCATTGTCCTGTCCTCCTCAGGCTGCTAGAGGGGCAGGTCCTGATCCCTATGACACCTGGACCGACGATTCCTCTCAAGACACCGATGACTTGCCATCGCCGCCTTCTCCTGCTGAATATCCTTCCTAAATTTTGTAAAGGAAATGTCTGAATTGGTTCCTTTCCAATTGCAGACTGAACATGATGACAGGCATCAAATGAAGGAGCTGTTACACTTCCTGGATGCTCCCAAGGAAATAACCTCCATCCCGATTCACCAGGTTCTTTTGGATCTCCTCAAAAAGAACTGGGAACACCCTGGTTCTGTTGCCCCAGTCAACAGAAAAGCTGATACCACTTATTTGGTCCAGTCAGCCCCAGGATTCCAGAAACCTCAGCTGGATCACCAATCTGTGGTTGTAGAATCTGCCCAAAAAAAGGGCAAAAAGATCAAAACCCCACTCTTTCTTTCCCCCAGGTAAGGAACAGAAATTCCTGGATGCCATTGGCCAGCGTGTCTTCCAGGGATCGATGCTTATCTCTCGGATTGCCTCCTACCAGCTATATGTGACCCAGTACAACAAGCAGATACAGGACTTTGCAGAGTCCCTTCCTCAGCAATTTCAAGAACAACTCCTAACCCTGGTACACAAGCGTTTTGAGGCAGGGAAACATGAAATAAAATCTTCTTATGATATCTTTGACACCGCTTCCAGGGTATCTGCAACTGCTATTTCGGCAAGAAGATGGGCCTGGCTTAAGTCTTCGGACTTGCGCCCTGAAGTACAAGACAGATTGTCTGATCTGCCCTGCATAGGAGACAATCTGTTTGGGAAACAGATTCAGCGGATGGTGGTGGAACTCAAGGACCATCATGAGACCCTTCGCCAGCTCTCTCTGATGCCCTCTGAGTATTCCTCCAAACATCCTTTCAGGAAGGATACCAAAAAGTCATTCTTCCGTCCAAGGCCCAGTCTCGTCAACCTCATAAACAAAAGCCGCAAGCAGCTCCTCAGCCGGGCCCTGCTTCCGGTTTTTGACTCCTGCATAGAGAGCAGCAGCCAGTTTCCACTGCCTCAGATACCAGTGGGTGGTCGATTGTGCCATTTCAACAACAGGTGGCACACAATCACCTCAGACCAGTGGGTCCTTACCATAATCTCTCAAGGTTATCGCCTGAACTTTCTCTCCATTCCACCGGACTCCCCACATCTACCGGCATGGAGAACATCCGACCACTCACTACTCCTGAAGCAGGAGGTCTCCCTCTTCCTCCAGTCCAGAGCAATAGAACCATTACCTTACTCTCAACAAGGCCTAGGATTCTATTCCTGGTACTTTCTAATCCCCAAAAAATCTGGAGGCGTTCGTCCAATTCTGGACCTACGTGCCCTCAACAAGTACCTCTGAGAAAAGTTCCTGAGATTTCTTGAAGGCCACAACCACTATCAATACTGAGTGCTCCCATTTGGCCTGGCATCTGCACCACGAGTCTTCACCAAGTGCCTCGTAGTAGTAGCAGCCTTCCTCAGGACTCAGGGTGTTCACGTCTATCCCTATCTAGACGATTGGTTGATCAGGGCTCCCACTCAGCAAGCTGCTCTGTCGTCCCTACGTCTTACTTTACACACTCTGATTTCGCTTGGATTTCTCGTCAATTACGCAAAATCCTGCTTAGTCCCATCTCAAACTTTATCATTCATAGGGGCAGACTTGGACACCTTGCAGGCAAAGGCTTTTCTGCCTCAACAGTGAGCTCTCACTCTCATCTCCCTCGCACACTAGCTACAGTCTCAGCAATGTACGATTGCACACCACTTCCTCATCCTACTGGGACACATGGCATCCTCAGTACAGGTTACCCCAATGGCCCGCTTGGCCATGAGTCATGTAGTGGACTCTAAGGTCACAATGGGACTCACTCCGTCCAACCTCTATCAACCACTGTCCACATCACCGACTCACTCAGTCAGTCTCTAGCCTGGTGGCAAAATCGGATCATTCTCCTCTAGGGCCTGCCCTTCCAGGCTCCAGACCCTCAAATAATTCTCACCACCGATGCTTCCAACCTCAGCTGGGGAGCCCATGTGGCCAATTTGCAAACACAAGGAACTTGGTCTCCAGAGGAAGCCAAACACCAAATCAATTTCCTGGAGCTTCGAGCAATCAGATATGCTCTCAGGGTGTTTCAGGATCGCCTTTCTAATCAGGTCATCCTGATTCAGATGGACAATCAGGTGGCCATGTAGTACCTCAACAAACAGGGAGGGACGGGCTCCTTCCTACTGTGTCAGGAAGCTGCGCAGATATGGGCGGAGGCCCTCTCCCACTCGATGTACCTCAGGGCCACCTATTTGCTGGGAGTGGACAATGTGTTGGCGGACAACCTAAGTTGCGCTTTCCATCTGCATGAGTGGTCCCTCAACCCCTCAGTAGAGGACGAAATATTCCAACGTTGGGGTCATCCTCGCATAGACCTCTGTGTCACCTCAAAACCGCAAAGTAGAGAACATTTGCTCTCTCACTCGCAGCCAACACTCTCAGCCAAGAGATGCGTTCTCCCTCTCATGGGCAACTGGTCTCCTATATGCATTCCCTCCACTTCCACTTCTCTCGAAGACTCTTGTGAAGTTACGTCAGGAGAAAGGATGCATGATCTTGATAGCACCTCACTGGCCTCGCCAAGTGTGGTATCCAATACTTCAGCAAACAGAATGTTGGGAATTATTAGAAAGGGAATGGTGAATAAAACAGAAAATGTCATAATGCCTCTGTATCGCTCCATGGTGAGACCGCACCTTGAATACTGTGTACAATTCTGGTCGCTGCATCTCAAAAAAGATATAATTGCGATGGAGAAGGTACAGAGAAGGGCTACCAAAATGATAAGGGGAATGGAACAGCTCCCCTATGAGGAAAGACTAAAGAGGTTAGGACTTTTCAGCTTGGAGAAGAGGCAACTGAGGGGGGATATGATAGAGATGTTTAAAATCATGAGAGGTCTAGAACGGGTAGATGTGAATTGGTTATTTACTCTTTTGGATAGTAGAAAGACTAGGGGGCACTCCATGAAGTTAGCATGGGGCACATTTAAAACTAATCGGAGAAAGTTCTTTTTTACTCAACACACAATTAAACTCCGGAATTTGTTGCCAGAGGATGTGGTTAGTGCATTTAGTATAGCTGTGTTTAAAAAAGGATTGGATAAGTTCTTGGATAAGTTCTTGGATAAGTTCACTTAGAGAATAGCCACTGCCATTAGCAATGGTAACATGGAATAGACTTAGTTTTTGGGTACTTGCCAGGTTCTTATGGCCTGGATTGGCCACTGTTGGAAACAGGATGCTGGGCTTGATGGACCCTTTGTCTGACCCAGTATGGCATTTTCTTATGTTCAGGATCTCTCCATTCGCAGGCACATTACCTTGGGAATGGACCCACTTCTGATCACTCAGAACGGCGGGTGCCTACGACACCCCAATCTTCAAGCTTTGTCCCTGACAGCCTGGATGTTGAAAGGTTAATTCTTCAGCCACTTAACCTTTCGGAGCCAGTTTCCCGTGTCCTGTTTGCTTCACGGAAGCCTTCCACGAAAAAGTCTTACCTATAGAAATGGAACATAGAAACATAGAAACATAGAAACATAGAAATGACGGCAGAAGAAGACCAAACGGCCCATCCAGTCTGCCCAGCAAGCTTCACACATTTTTTTCTCTCATACTTATCATTTTCTCTTAACTCTTGGTTCTATTTCCCTTCCACCCCCACCATTAATGTAGAGAGCAGTGATGGAGCTGCATCCAAGTGAAATACCTAGCTTGATTAGTTAGGGGTAGTAGGGGTAGTAACTGCTGCAATAAGCAAGCTACACCCATGTTTATTCCCTTTACCCAGACTATGTCATACAGCCCCTATTGGTTGTTTTTCTTCTCTCCTGCCGTTGAAGCGGAGAGCCATGCTGGTTATGCATTGAAAGTGAAGTATCAGGCCCTTTTGGTTTAGGGTAGTAACCGCCGTAACAAGCCAGCTACTCCCTGCTTTGTGAGTGCGAATCCTTTTTTTTTTTTTTTTTTCTTCTCCCCTGCAGTTGAAGCTATTCTGGATATGCGAGAAGCCTCAGCTTTTTTTATTCCCCTGCTGTTGAAGCAGAGAGCTATGCTGGAAATGATCGATGTATCAGCCTCTCCCATGCCATGAAGCAGAGAGCCATGCTGGATATGCATCGAAAGCGAAGTATCAGGCACATTTGGTTTGGGGTAGTAACCGCCGTAATAAGCCAGCTACTCCCCGCTTTGTGAGTGCGAACCCTCTTTTCTTCTCCCCTGCCTTTGAAGCAGAGAACTATGCTGTATATGCTTGGAAAGTGAAGTATTAGGCTTATTTGGTTTGGGGTAGTAACCGCCGTAACAAGCCAGCTACTCCCCTCTTTGTGATAGCAAATCCTTTTTTCCACATTTCCTCTTGCCGTTGAAGCTTAGAGTGATGTTGGAGTCACAGTAAGCATCTGTATGTTTATTTAATAAGGGTATTGTCTCCGGGCAGTAGCCATCTTTCTGGTGAGCCACCCACTCTACATTGGCGGTCTCTTGACTTTATGGATCCACAGTGTTTATCCCACGCCCCTTTGAAGTCCCTCACAGTTCTGGTCTTCACCACTTCCTCCGGAAGGGCATTCCAGGCATCCACCACCCTCTCCGTGAAGAAATACTTCCTGACATTGGTTCTGAATCTTCCTCCCTGGAGCTTCAAATCGTGACCCCTGGTTCTGCTGATTTTCTTCCTACAGAAAAGGTTTGTCGTTGTCTTTGGATCATTAAAACCTTTCAAGTATCTGAAAGTCTGTATCATATCACCTCTGCTCCTCCTCTCCTCCAGGGTGTACATATTTAGATTCTTCAATCTCTCCTCGTACGTCATCTGATGAAGATCCTCCACCTTCCTGGTCGCCCTTCTCTGTACCGCTTCCATCTTGTCTTTGTCTTTTTGAAGATACGGTCTCCAGAACTGAACACAGTACTCCAGGTGAGGCCTCACCAAGGACCTGTACAGGGGAATAATCACTTCCCTTTTCTTACTCGATATTCCTCTCTCTATGCAGCCCAGCATTCTTCTGGCTTTTGCTATCGCCTTGTCGCATTGTTTCGCAGACTTCATATCATTAGATACTATCCCCCCAAGGTCCCTCTCCTGCTCCGTGCACATCAGCCTTCCCCCCCCCCATCGAATACATTTCATTCGGATTTCCACTCCCCATATGCATGACTTGCATTTCTTTGCATTGAATCTCAGCTGCCATGTCTTCGACCACTCTTCCAGTTTCCTTAGATCCCGTCTCATTCTCTCCACTCCTTCCGGCGTGTCCACTCTATTGCAGATCTTAGTGTCATCCGCAAAAAGACAAACCTTACCTTCAATCCCATCCGCAATGTCGCTCACAAAGATATTGAACAGGACCGGTCCCAACACCGATCCTTGCGGTACACCACTTATAACCGCTCTCTCCTCAGAGAAGGTTCCATTTACCATCACACATTGTCTTCTGTCCGTCAACCAATTTGCAATCCAGGTCACCACATTGGCACTCACTCCCAATCTTCTCGTTTTATTCACCAGTCTCCTGTGCGGAACCGTATCAAAAGCTTTGCTGAAATCCAAGTATATGATATCGAGTGCTCTTCCTTGATCCAATTCCTTGGTTACCCAGTCAAAAAAGTCAATCAGATTTGTCTGACAGGATCTTCCCCTGGTGAATCCATGTTGCCTCTGGTCCATCGATTCTCCGGACTGTAGATTGTTCACTATTCTCTCTTTCAGCAGTGACTCCATTACTTTTCCCACCACCGAAGTGAGGCTAACCGGTCTGTAGTTTCCAGCCTCCTCCCTGTTGCCACTCTTGTGAAGCGGGACCACCACCGCTCTTCTCCAATCACTCGGCACCACTCCCGTTTCTAGGGATCTATTGAACAGGTCACACAGTGGAGCCGCCAGAACATCTCTGAGCTCCCTCAATATCCTTGGATGGATACCATCAGGCCCCATGGCTTTGTCCACTTTCAGGTTCTTTAGCTCTTCCCACACATATTCTACTGTGAAAGGATTTTCATCTATTCCACTTCCCTCCAGTTTCTTGTTGTGTAGAGATGGTCCTTCTCCAGGGTCTTCTTTAGTGAACACAGAGCTGAAGTATTTGTTTAATATTTCTGCCATTTCTTCGTCACTCTCCACACATTGATCATTACCACCTTTCAATTTTGCTATACCACTTTGGACCTTTCTCTTTTCGCTGATGTATCTGAAAAATGTTTTGTCACCATTTTTTATCTCCTTGGCAATCCTCTCTTCCGCTTGACTTTTTGCCAACTTGATTAATTTCTTTGTCTCCCTCAGTTGATTCAAATATGCTTCTTTGTGCTCCTCCCTTTGGGATCTTTTATATATCTTGAATGCTGTTCTTTTAGCTTTAATTTTGTCAGCCACCTCCTTTGAGAACCAGATAGGTTTCAGTTTCCTTTTGCTTTTCTTTACATTTCTAACATATAGAGCAGTTGCCCTGGTGATTGCTCCTTTTAGATTGGTCCACTGCTGATCCACATCTCTCTCGTTCTCCCATCCTTTTAGTTCTTCCTCCAGGTACTTACCCATTTCCTCAAAGTCTGTGTTTTTGAACTGTAAAACTCGGGTCTTTGTGGTTCTTTTCCCTATTCTTTTATTGATATTAAAACCATACCGTTTGATGGTCACTGCTGCTGAGGTGGGCTCCCACCTGGACATCTGAGACATTATCTGCATTAGTGAGCACTAAGTCGAGTATAGCTCCTTCTCTCGTGGGTTCCAACACCATTTGTTTGAACAAAGATACTTGCATGGCATCCACTATCGCTCTACTATTTTTAGTTTCTGCAGATGGGATTTTCCAGTCTACATCTGGCATATTAAAGTCACCTACGATCACCACTTCTCCCTTCTTACCTATCTTATGGATGTCTTCAACCAGCTCTCTGTCCAGCTCTTCCTTTTGGTTTGGAGGCCTGTAAACCACTCCAATATAAATGGATGCTCCGTCATCTTTTTTTAGGTCGAGCCATAGAGCTTCTTCCTTACCCCAACTTCCTTGTAGCTCAGTTGCTTGGATGTTTTGTCTGACATAAAGAGCCACACCTCCCCCTTTTCTATCCTTTCTGTCCTTCCTTAACAAGTTGTAGCCTGGTATTGTTGTATCCCATTCATGAGATTCTGTGAACCATGTTTCTGTTATAGCAACAATGTCTAATTCTGCCTCAGCCATTAGGGCCTGCAGATCTGGGATTTTATTTCCCAAACTATGAGCATTTGTGGTCATTACCTTCCAGGTACTCTCTTTAAGGTTATTGCATTTCCTGGACTCCTTATAAGATATTAGTTGAGATTTGTTATTCACTTCACTCTTTCTTTTTGTAGTTGTGCCACTGTTGACAGAGTTATTCCTCTCAATTAGATTTTTCTTTTGGTTATGGATCCTGAAATACTGCATGCATTGTGTTTTTTCCCTCTTTTCTGGTAACACTTCAATGTTTTTCTCATGAACTTCTTCAGTTTTTAATATAGAAAAGGCTTGTTCTTTTTGCATTTGGTACATGGTGTGTCTCCTCATCACAGGTCTAATTCTACCAGAGCCCACTGTATTCCTGGATTTTAAAGAGTTTCTTAATGACCTGTTTGAGTGGGGGGGTATACCTGTTGACTGCTCTTCTGTCAAGAATGGGTGACTGTGGGTCCTTCCTGAGCCTAATGAATTTCCTTTTCTTGACTCCTGGTTTTTCTGTGATATTGGGGAATTATATTCTGAGTAATGCAATGTGGGTGTATTATTTTTAATTGAAGCTAATTGTTTTTTAATGTCAGTCAACTCCTTTTTCAGGGAAGAGAGTTGTGCACAAATTGGGCAAGCTCTAAGTTTCCAGATGCTTTCCCTCAAAATAAAGGCTCCACAGCAGTTACATTGGATAGTCCTCATCCTGGTAATTTATGATTTGTATGTCCTTGACTGTTACCTATGTACTAATTTATGTCGCTGCCAATGGCAAGTTAGGCAGACTTTATTAGAAAACAAGCCCCAGGGGTGGGTGGGTAGAGGGGTAGGGTGGGTGGGAGTTAAACAGTTAAGCCTGGGACCAGCTGGGTAAAGCAGGGCACTTCTGGACGGTTATCTTTGCTTTTTGGTCAATTGTTTTAAAAAACAGTCTTTATGCCCCAATATTTTAGTTTGAATAGATTATTTCTGCCAGCTAACCCCAAAATAGAGAGATTATAACAGTTTACAAGCTGGAGAGAGTTTTTGTTGGGGGGGGGGGTTCTAACTTTGTGCAACAAACAGCAATTTAACTTACTAGAAAATTATTATCTTACTATAAAGAAAATTAAAACAGGCAGGAATTAGGCACAGAGGCTTTCTGCACAAATACAAAGCAGTAAGCCCTGTGCAAGCAAACAGCAAATGAACTTACTGGAATAATTTCTTACTATAAAGAAATGAAACACACTATAAATAGGCACAGAAGCTTTCTACACAACTTCAAGAATAATCAGAATACTTAGCCACGATGCAGGTTCAAAGCAATAAGCAGAATTACTTAAGCCACAGGTTTACATCATGGTGTTCTTCTCAATCCCTTGATCCCTTTACCTGTTCCACCACGAAGTTTCTAGACTATCTCTGGCACTTGTCAGAATCAGGTCTAAAATCTTCCTCCATCAGAATGCATGTCAGTGCGGTGGCCGCCTTCCATAAAGGTGTCAGGGATGTTCCTATTTCGGTACAACCCCTTGTAAAACGTTTTTTGAAAGGCTTGCTTCACCTCAAGCCTCCACTATGCCCTCCGGCCCCTTCTTGGGACCTCAATCTGGTTTTGGGTCGGCTCATGAAACCACCATTCGAGCCTCTCCAATCCTGTGATCTTCGCTATCTCACATGGAAAGTGATTTTTCTTTTGGCAATCACATCTGCTTGCAGAGTTAGTGAGTTACAGGCCCTAGTTACCTATCCGCCTTACACTAAACTTCTGCAGGACCGGGCAGTACTCCGCCCTCACCCTAAGTTCTTACCTAAGGTAGTATCGGAGTTTCACATTAATCAATCCATTATACTACCTACCTTCTTTCCCAGGCCTCACTCCAATCCAGGCTGTGCATACCCTTGACTGCAAACGGGCTCTAGCCTTCTATCTAGACCGTATCGCTGCCCACAGGAAAAGCTCTCAATTGTTTGTCTTTCCATTCCATCAAATTGGGGCAGCCTGTGGGTAAGCAGACTCTCTCCTCCTGGTTAGCGGACTGCATATCCTTTTGCTATCAGCAAGCAGGCATTCCGCTTCAAGTCTGTGTTAAAGCACACTCTGAGGGCCATGGCGACTTCAGTGGTGCACTTACGCTCGGTGCCGCTTCCTGACATTTGCAGGGCTGCTACCTGGACTTCTCTTCATACCTTTACAGCCCATTATTGCTTAGACAAGGCCGGAAGACCAGATTCCATCTTCGGTCAGTCTGTCTTGCGAAACCTTTTTACAACTTGATGTACCAACACCCTTCCGCCCGCCCGTTAGGGTTCAGGATGCCCTCTACCAAATTCCACTCCAGTCCTTGTGCCTATTACATCTTGGGTACATTTGATGCATTTCTCGGACATCCTCAGCTCGGTACTCACCCATATGTGAGGACTACCATCCTGCTTGTCCTGTGAGAAAGCAAATGTTGCTTACTTGTAACAGGTGTTCTCACAGGACAGCAGGATGTTAGTCCTCATGAAACCCGCTCACCGCTCAGCGGTGATGGGTTCGTTACGTTTTCTTATTTTATTTTTCGGCACTTCCTGTAGCTTTAAACAAGACTGGACCCCTGCTGGCTGCAGGTTTAGTGCCATGCTGAGCATGCCCAGTAGGTGCCAGTCAAAGTTCTAGAAACTTTGACAAAAGTGTTCCTTGATTGGGCTCCATCCTGTGTCACCCATATGTGAGGACGAACGTCCTGCTGTCCTGGGAGGACACCTGTTACAGGTAAGCAACATTTGCTATATCTGCAAATCCACCTTAAAATGGTTCATGGACTTTTCCTGTAGGAACTTGTTCAAACCTTTTTTAAACGCAGCTACACTAACAACTTTGACCACATCCTCTGGCACCAAATTCCAGAGTTTAATTATGCGTTGAGTAAAAAAAAAAATATTTTCTCTTATTAGTTTTAAATGTATCACCTGGTAACTTCATTTTGTATCCCCTAGTCTTTGTGCTTTCAAGAGTAAACAGCCGATTAACGTTTACTTGTTCCATTCCACTTATTATTTTATAAACCTGTATCATATCTTCTCTCAGCCACCTCTTCTCAAAGCTGAAAAGTCCTAACCTCTTTAGCCTTTCCTCGTAGGGGATTTCTTCCATCCCCTTTATCATTTTGGTCGCCCTTCTCTGTACCTTTTCTAATTCTACTATATCTTTGAGATGTGGTGACCAGTACTGCACACAGCATTCAAGATGAGGATGCACCATGGAGCGATAGAGGTACTTGTTTTGGACAGTTTATGAAACTACCATCTCCCACCATTCATTATTACAATTTGGAATGACAGCCACATTTGTCCAATCGTTTGTGATAGGGTGTTTTTCTAGTTTATTGGTATTTTTTCACTCAAAAAATAAAATTGGTGAGGCAAGACTTCCTTTGGCTAAATCCATGCCGGCTTTGCCCCATTAAATTGTCTATCTAATATGTTCAGCAATTTTGTTTTTTGTAATAGTTTCTACCATTTAGCCCAGCACAGATGTCACTCACTGGTTTGTAGTTTCCCACATCACCCCTTGATCCCTTTTTAAAAATTGGTGTCTAATTGGCAACACTCCAATCTTCAGGTACCATAGACTATTTTATTGATAGTTTTTAAATTTCCAATAGCAGATCCGCAATTTCATTTTTCAGCTCTTTCAGCATTCTGGGATATATACCAACTGGTTCAGGTGATTTGCTACTCTTTAGCTTGTCAATTTGCTGTAATACATCTTCCAGGTTCACTGAGATTTGTTTGTTTCTCTGAATCATCACTTTATGAATATTTCTGTCATGGGTATCTTAATCTTCCTCAATGAAGACCAAAGCAAAGAATTAATTTAGTCTCTCTGCTATGGCTTTGTCATTCCTAAGGGTCCCTTTTGCCCCTTGATTATCTAATGGTCCGACCAACTCCCTCACAAGCGCTTTTACTTTGAATATACCTGTAAAAGTCTTTATTATGAGTTTTTGCTTCCATGTCAAGCTTGTTTTCAAATTTTCTCTTTGCCTTCCTTATCAATGCTTTGCATTTAACTTGCCAGTTCTTATGCTGTTTCCTGTTTTCTTCATTCAGATCCCTTTTCCAGTTCTTGAAAGATGTTCTTTTAGCTATTATAGCCTCTTTCACCTCACCTTTTAACTATGCTGGTAGTCATTCAGACTTCTTTCTACCTTTTCTAATGTGTGGAATACATCTGGTCTGGGCTTCCCAGATGGAATTTTTAAACAACGATCATGCCTGATCTAAACTTTCAACCTTTGCAGTTGCACCTTTCAGTTTCTTCCTAACCATGTTACTTATTTTATCAGTGCACTTTTTGAAAGTTAAATACAATTTCAGTAGATTTCTGTAGTGTCCTACTTCCAGTTAAGTCAAATTTGAACTTGTGATCACCATTGCCAAGTGGCTCCAACACTGTTACCTCTCACACTAAATCTTGTTTTCCACTAAGGGCAAGGTCTAAAATAGATTCCCCTCTTGTTGGTTCTTGTACTAGCAGCTGCATGAAGTAATCATTTATTTCATCCAAGAACCTTACCTCTTTAGCATGTCCGGATGTGACGTTCATCCAGTCAGTACTTGGATAATTGAACTCCCCTGTTATTACTTTGCTACTGATTTTGCTAGCCTTTCTAATTTACTTTATTTATTTATTTTATTTATTTAACTTCTTTTACTATACCGACACTCAAGACCAGGTCTTATCGTACCGGTTTACATTAGAACAAGGGGAAAAATCAATTAACGTATAAGTGGAAAAGAGAAGTTACATTAAAACAGGGAGAGTAAAAACATGGATGTCGGAAGATAGGACAGAATTAAGTAATTGAACAATAAGTTAACAAAATTACAAACTATAAATTAACATAAAACAATAAATTAATAATACAGAAAACATGGATTATAATCAGCGGAAATATACATGGAAATATATATATATGGAATATATACAGCTGGAATATACATGTTATGTCAGATGGGAGGAGTGGCGGGGGTGAGGGAAAAGGGTGGGTTGAGGTTGCGAGTGGAAAAGGGAAAAAAGTGAAAAAAGTTTGGGAGTGCGGGGAGGGAGAAGGGTGGGTTGGAGGTTGAGAGAGAGTTGGTTAATAGTTTCATAATTATAACTATAATTATGAAACAATTATAAAATTATGAAATAATTATAATATATTATGATATATTATGATATATTATGATATATTATGATATATTATAATATATTATGAAATAATTATAATATATAATATATATATAATATATAATTATAAATAATTATGAAACAATTATAACTATAATTGGTTAATAGTTGGTTGAGAGAGAGTTGGTTAGCATTTCATTGTCTGTCTGTTTATTCTGGCCAGGTGAAAGGTAACACCCCCCACTGCTATTTTATTCCCCTCTTCACCTGGAATTTCTATTCATAAAGATTCAACATGGCATTTTTTCCTATAGAACTTTTATCCGGTTTGACTTATGCCCATAAGATATGCCATACTGGTTAGACCAAGGGACCATCAGGCCCATAATACTGTCTCCAACAGTGGCCAATCCAAGTCACAAGACCTGGCAAGTACCCAAACATTAAACAGATCTCATGCTACTAATGCCAGCAACAAGCAATGTCTATTCCCTATTGATTAATAGTTTATGGACTTCTCCAGGAACTTACCCAAACCTTTTTTAAACCCAGCTATACTAGTTGCCTTAACCACATCCACTGGCAACAAATTTTCTTTGTTTTAAATGTGTAACTTGCTAACTTCATGGAGTGCCTCTAGTCCTTGTATTCTCCCAGGACAAGCAGGATGGTAGTCCGCACATATGGGTGATGTCATTAGGCAGAGCCCTATTACGGAACACTTTTGTCACTTTTGCCATGATCCCTGTGTCCACAGGGGTTCCCTTCAGTCTCTTTTTTTTCCGCGCTGCAGTTGCCTCGCGTTTAAGAAGCTCTGTGAGATTTGTTCTCACAACGTTTCCTCACGGAAAAACTTGAAGTTTTACTTCACAAATAATTTCCCTTCATGGATCTCCCTTCGCGTACATTTTCATCGACGATTGGTGAGTACTATTCTGTGTTCTCCGGTTGGTTCCTGTCACCTCACTGTCGATTCCCCCGGGTTACCAACTGTTTTGAGCCTTCTTTTTTTTTTTTTTTTTTTTCCCTATGTCTATCACACTCGGTCTGCCCCACAATGCCCACGGATGTCCTTGCTGCAATCTTTCACCGGGTCCATCGGGGCTAGGGGGATCAGGGCGTCCACGGTTCCCATTGATGTCATGGAGGCCGCCATCAATCCCGTTGCGGCTGCGGTCGATGCCTCCATCAATGCCTTTGAGGCCACCATCCGTGCCATCGCTGCCGCCCTCGATGCCGCCTTCAATTTCATCGAAGCTGCCATCGATGCCTCAGAGCCCTCGACTAACGAAAACGCTCCATACTTCGGGACCTTAACCAGAGCCCCTGTGTAATCCTTAGGTGAAAAACAACACCAGGAGCAGTAGAGGCATGGTGACCGTCCATCACCAATGCCATCCAGGACAGCGGTGGCATCTTCCTCGGTGCTGGAGAATGACAGGGCTGAGTACCGAGAGAAACATTGTCGCCGGCACTGACACCACATCAGCATCGAAGTCCATCGAGCCATTTGTGAAGCGGGCTTGGGTACAAGAGTCTCTATGCTCCTCAGCACCGAGGCGTTCCCCACTGACACCGGTGCCAGGTACTGACCCACCACAGATCCATGTGGAAGTGCCAGTAATGCCTAGCCTGCCTCCCCCTGTAGCTGCGTTACCTAAACCAACTCCAGGGAGGAGCTGGACGTCCTCGTCTGCCAGGCTGTCCTCGATGCCTTCTGGAATCTACAACCTCAATCGATGCCGGCCCCCATACCGGCACCAACACTAGAGCCATCGATATTCGCACCATTGTGGCACCGCCTCGTTGCCCTCATCGGTACCCTACTAACGACAGCCTAAGTCATTGACGCCGACTCATCCTTCTGAGTCTCCACGGGCCCCTATACCCATCCCGGGATCCTCGAAGGGCGATGAGGACTCTAATCCTACTTCAGCACCGATCCCATCGAGACCTAAACCAACCTCCTCTCGGATCCTTCTCCACCAGAAGATTGGAGATGATCTCTCCAAATGACATCCCTTTCGACCTGGTCACTAAAGAGGACCAGAAGTTTTCGGGAGGGTCTAAGTTGTAAAATCTTCCGGGAATCCATGTTGGCGTCACATATTGCTGTTTTACCAGCTATGTTTGATACAACACCAAGGGAACCTCGCTGCCATCAACATGAAGTTCGAACAACATATGATTGCTTCGAAACGTCCTCCCGTTGCCAGATGGTGACCTGGCTTACAGCCCCTGATTTACGGCCCGAAGCCCAAGATAAACTAGCTGATATGCCATGCACCGCAGATCATCTCTTCGTGCACAAGGTCCAGCAGACAGTGGCTCAATTGCAAGACCACCACGAGACCCTGCGACAGCTCTCTAAGTTTCTTGCAAATCCTCCCTCCTCGGCTATAAAACCAGTGAAGAGGGATGTTAGAAGGACCTTTCACTGCTCACACGAGTGTTATCCAGCTCCTGCGTGAGACCAACCAGTCCACTTCAAAAAGCACATACATGTCAACAACTGATATCCAGATCACACCAGCTCCGCCAGTTGGGCAGGCTTCTGGATTTTGAAACCTTGCCAGAGAACAGAACAGTCCATCCTACTGAGGACCAGGGCTCAGGACACCGGTCCCCGGACACAGCAAGGCAGAGGATTTTAATCCCACTATTTCCTACTTCCAAGGAAAATAGGCAACCTTCACCCATCTTGGACCTCAGAAATCTCAACAAATTTCTTCACAAAGAAAAGTTCAGAATGGTGACTCTTGGCACCATGCTTCCCTTACTATAACAATGAGGTTGACTCTATTCTCAGGACCTTCAACACACTTCATAGTGAGTCAACAGCATATTTTCAATACCAAGTTCTGCCATTCGAACTAGCTTTGACACCTCGTGTATTACACCAAATGCCTAGCAGTGATTGCCGCTCATCTACGAAAAAACAGCATTCATGTGTTTCCTTACCTGGTTGACTGCCTAATAAGGAGTCAATCCAAACAAGGAGCTCTAAATTCTCTAAGACTCACTATAAGTCTACCATATTTACTGATATTTCTGATCAACTACCATAAATCCCATATGGATCCGTCTCACCTCCTTGCTTCCATCGGAGCAGATCTGGGCACTACAGCCCAAAAGGCCTTCCTGCCCAGCAATCACGCAGACATCCTATCAAACTGTCCACATCTCTGCGCGCATGCAACATAGCCTCAGCCCATCAATTCTTCCCATTGCTGGGTGACATTGCTTCCATGGTCCATGTCACTCCTATAGCCAGACTAGCCATGGGGAAAAACTCAGTGCACTTTAAAATTCATTGGCTCTAAACCATTTAACCGCTTTCGTCCCTAATCCATGTCACCAATCCAGTAACCAATTCCTCAGGTGACCTTGGCCACGGTCATATCCAACTTGGGTTGGGGAGCTTGTATTAACAACCTCCAAACCCAAGATGTGTAGACTCCGCTCGATGAACAGTCTTACATCAACTTCCTGGAGCTTCGAGCCATACGTTATGCAGTTTATGCCTTCAAATACTGCCTCTCGCACAAAACTGTGTGGATACAGACAGACAACATAGTGGCAATGTGGTACTCAAACAAGCAGGGATGCACAGGCTCTTATTGGCACTGCCAGGAAGCAGTGCAGATCTGGGCCTGGGCCCTTGCACACTCCATGCATCTCCGGGCCACTTATCTAACAGGCATACCAAACATACTAGCCAGACCATCTCAATCGATGTCTCCATCCCCATGAGTGGTCTCTGAATCCATGTGTACCAGTGGCCAGATCCGGCTTCGCTTTCCTGGGTGGAATTATTTAAGGGGATTCACGCCTTTGTCCAGATGCAGTCTGCTCCTCGAATGGGTCCTCCCGTTCCGGCTGATCCGGTCCCTGGACCCTCGAGACCTAGGCGCAGCCACTCACCACCCGACAGCCCCGCTTATGGGGATTCGGATTATTCCCAGGTAAGTGAGGAGCCCCCCGAGGAGGGTGAACGTCCCTCTGAGATAGAACCATATCGGACCATGAGACGCTTCTTTCGGAAAGATGATCTGCCAGGCCTGGTCTCACAATGCTTATCGGAGCTGGCCATTCCGGGCCAGGACCCCCCAGGGGACCCTATAAAGAACCCCCTGCTAGAGGGCCTGCGCCAAACGGCTCACCACTTTCCCCTACTACTAGCAGCACAGCAGCTAATCGAGCTGGAATGGAAGGCACCGGAGGCCTCATTCAAAGGGGGTCGGGCCTTGTCTGGCATATACCCTCTGGATCCGGCGTCCAAGGAGCTGCTGGCGTGCCCCAGGGTAGACGCCATAGTTAGCGCAATTGTGAAGCGCACCACCATTCCGGTGGAGGGGGGAGCGGCCCTCAAGGATACGCATGACCGACGCATGGACACCATTCTGAAACAAGCTTTTGAGGTGGCAGCCATGTCCCTTCGAATCGCGACTTGCTGCAAGAAACAACACCCCGGGAGAAGACATGGAATCAGCTCTCGCATTTCTCACTGACGCAGCCTCCGACCTCGTCCGTACGGCAGCCAAGGGAGTGTCCTCCTCAGTGGCAGCCAGGAGACAGCTTTGGCTACGCAATTGGGCGGCCGACTCGTCCTCCAAGACACGGCTCACAAGAATGCCCTTTAAGGGTTCCCTACTGTTCGGCAGCGACCTCGAGAACTGGGCTACTAAATGGGGTGCCTCTCCATTACCCTGTCTACCAGAAGACAGGTCAAGGAGGAGCCAGCGTTCTGTTTCTAGACCATCCAGAGGTAGAAACTCGCAGCACTTCAACCCCTACAGGACTCGCTATCAAGCACCTCGTTCTCAGGCCAGGAACCAGCCCTTTCGGACTAAGCACACCAAGAAGAGAACCGGCCCGGGTTCTGGCCACGGCTGTAACCCACAATGACAATCAGCCGACCCATCTGAGGGTAGCAGCCATAGGGGGCAGGCTAACCCTCTTCTACCGCAGGTGGGTCGAGATCACTTTGGACCAGTGGGTCCTCGCCATCATCCGGGAAGGATATTACCTGGATTTCTTTCGGCTTCCGCCGAACAAGTTTGTGGAATCTCCTTGTTCGCCACTCAAGGCAGTGGCACTAGAAGTGACCTTACAGAGGCTCCTGGCCTTAAAGCCATAATCCCAGTACCTGCGGAAAAGGTAACTTCTGGGCATTATTCCATTTATTTCATAGTACCCAAGAAGGAGGGCACTTTCAGGCCCGTCCTGGACCTCAAGTCAGTCAATCGACACCTACGGGTCCCCAGCTTTCGCATGGAAACTCTACGGTCTGTCAAGAATTCAGTACAGCCAGGGGAGTTTCTCACCTCCCTAGATCTGTCAGAAGCCTACCTGCATATCCCAATCCATCGGGATCACCAGCGCTATTTACGCTTCAAAGTCCTGAATCAGCACTTCCAGTTCCGGGCTTTACCCTTCGGGTTAGCCACCGCGCCGCGGATCTTTACCAAGGTAATAGTAGTAGTGGCGGCGGCACTCAGGAAGGAAGGAATCCTCGTCCATCCCTACCTGGACGATTGGCTGATCAGGGCAAAGTCACCGGAGGAGAGCCACTGGGCAACCAACAGAGTTATAGCTCTTCTGGAAAGCCTTGGATGGGTAGTCAACGTAAACAAGAGCTCCCTACAGCCGTCCCAGTCGCTGGAATACCTAGGGGTCCGATTTGACACCCGAGAAGACAAGGTCAGCCTGACCGCCAAGAGAAAAGCAAAACTCCAGAGTTATCTGCAGGTCCTGCTTGAGCGCCAGCCGGCCCACAGCTCGAGATTACCTACAGGTCCTCGGCCTCATGGCATCCACTCTGGAAGTGGTCCCATGGGCGCGGGCTCATATGAGACCGTTACAACGTGCCCTTCTATCTCGATGGAGCCCACGATCACAGAACTACACCGTACGCCTACCTCTACCGGCCAGAGTGCGGTATCAGCTACGGTGGTGGTTGCAGCCCGGCCACATAAGCCGGGGGTTAAGAATGTCCTCCCCAACCTGGATTCTGCTCACCACAGATGCCAGCCTGAACGGATGGGGAGCACACTACGAGGAACTCACCGCCCAAGGGTGGTGGACCAGAGAAGAGTCGAGGTGGAACATCAACCGACTAGAGGCACGGGCAGTCAGGCTAGCGTGCCTGCGATTTGCCCACAGACTTCACGACAGAGCGGTCAGAGTGATGTCAGACAATGCCACCATGGTGGCATACATCAATCGACAGGGCGGAACCAGAAGCCAACAAGTGTCCCTAGAAATAGCTCCCCTGATGATTTGGGCGGAAGCAAATCTCCAGGACATCTCCGCCATCCACATTGCTGGGAAGGACAGCACGACGGCAGACTTCCTCAGCAGAGAAAGCCTAAACCCGGGGGAGTGGCAGCTGTCACCCACAGTTTTTCAGATAATTGTGGATCGATGGGGGACACCAGCCATGGACCTATTAGCGGACAGGTCCAACGCTCAAGTTCCCAGATATTTCAGCCGCAGGTGGGATCCTCGGGCTCAGGGGATCGATGCCCTGGTACAACCATGGCCTCAGGGGATCCTGCTGTACGCCTTTCCTCCATGGCCCCTGCTGGGCGCCATTGTTCACAGGATTCAGAGACACAGAGGCCTAGTTCTTCTAGTGGCCCCGGACTGGCCAAGAAGACCCTGGTACGCAGACATGAGAAGACTACTGGCAGGGAACCCTCTACCCCTGCCTCCACACAGGGACCTGCTGCGGCAAGGTCCCATCCTCCACGAGGATCCGGCTCAATTCTCTCTTACGGTCTGGCCATTGAGAGGGCTCGACAGAAGAAAAGGGGATACTCTGAGCCGGTTATAGATACACTCCTCCGAGCACGCAAATTCTCCACATCACTAACATATATCAGGATCTGGAGAGTTTTTGAGGCTTGGTGCGACTCTCACGGCACCAATTCACATACCGCGAAGATTCCTATCATTTTGGACTTCCTACAAGATGGACTTCAGAAGGGTCTGTCCCTCAGCTCCATCAAGGTTCAGGCAGCAGCGCTGTCTTGCTACGGTCCCAGGAGTGACGGCAACTCCATTGCCAAACACCCAGACGTTTCACGCTTCCTTAAAGGAGTTAAACACATTCGCCCACCACTGAAGTGGCCAGTGCCCTTGTGGAACCTCAACCTAGTATTGGAATTTCTAGCGGGATCCGCCTTCAGGCCCCTTCGAGGCCTGTCCCTCCGTTTGCTAACCTTGAAGATGGTGTTCTTGCTGGCTGTGTGTTCAGCACGCTGCATCTCAGAGCTACAAGCACTATCCTGTCGTGATCCATTTCTCAGAATCACTCCAGAGGCCATCCATCTTCGTACAGTTCCCTCCTTTTTACCCAAAGTGGTCTCACACTTTCACCTCAACCAAACCATATCCTTGCCTACCACGGACGGTTTGAAGAAGTCGGAGGAAGGTCGAATGCTACGCCATCTCGATATCGGCAGACTGCTGTCCAGATACCTGGAAATGTCAGAAGCAGTACGAAAGACGGACCACCTGTTCGTCCTGCACAGCGGGAAGAAGCTAGGGGAAGCAGCCTCATGGCCAACCATCGCCCGCTGGATTAAAGAAGTTATCAAGGCAGCCTACATAGAGTCGGGAAAACCACCGCCTCTGCTTGTCAAGGCTCATTCTACCAGAGCACAGTCGGCCTCTTGGGCAGAAGCTAAGCTGCTGTCGCCTGCAGAGATATGCAAAGCGGTGACGTGGTCCTCCCTCCATACCTTCTCCAGATTCTACCGTCTGGACGTCCAGGCCAGGGAGGACACAGCATTTGCGAGGGCGATCCTACACGGTCCTCGGGCAGCCTCCCGCCCAGTCCAGGAGTAGCTTTTGTACATCCCATTTGTTTTGAGTCCATCTGCTACACGCTAGGAAATGTTGAGATTACTTACCTGATAATCTCCTTTTCCTTAGTGTATGCAGATGGACTCAGCATCCCGCCCAGCTGCCCGGTATACATGGGGATTCGCCGACTCACGGTAAGCCATGTTTTGCTTATAATAGGGCTTCCACCCTGCCGGGTGTCGACGCTTTCCGGTTGAGAACACTGGCGGTCTCCAGCTACCATCAATTGGTCAGGGTAATCCTGTTGATTAATCGATCGATCAGTCACACATATATCCACAAAGCTTTTGCTAGGAAGATTACTGAATAGCTACACTTCCTGTGGGGGTATATGTACCCGTGCTGACGTCAGATCCATCTCCAACTGCTAGCACGAGCACACAATACCCATTTGTTTTGAGTCCATCTGCATACACTAAGGAAAAGGAGATTATCAGGTAAGTAATCTCAACATTACTCTATGGTTTTCTGTTTATATGCTGTCTATTTGATTATCAACTACCTCCACCATTATTTTCGTGACCATCCTTTCTTGTTTAATGTTAAACCCTGTTTAAAACCACCCTGTTTGACGTATTTCTAACCTTGGTTCAATGTAAACCAACGTGATATGTCTTTTCATGAATGTCGGTATAGAAAAGCCTTTAAATAAAATAAATGTATCAAGATGGCCGGCTCCTGCCCAGCATGATCTAAAATCCTATCTGTGTGACGCATGAGGTCCACTAACTTCGCACCAGGCAGGCAAGTTACCAAGCGATCCTAATAATCGAATCACCAGCTACAACGGCCATCCTAATCCTTCCTTCCTGGGCACTGCTCCTGAAGACACATCCTTAGTGTGAGAGGATACTACATCACCTTCGGGCCGATACAGTACAGTGCGCTCCAACAGAGCGTTTTCGACGTGCTAGCGTTACCTCTTATTCAGTAAGGGGCCGAAAACGCCTACCCAAACGCCAAAAATGCCTACCCAAAGGTAGGTGCTAATTTCTTCTGGCACCAGAAAAGTGCACAGAAAAGCAGCCCGTGGCTGTCGGGTCGAAAATTGGACGCTCAATTTTGCCAGCGTCCGGTTTCCAAGCCCGTGGGTAGGACCTAGCTAAAGGATTGTTTCCTGCCTCACCAAGGTGATGCTGTCCTTCCAAGCGACCTTTGTCCTCTAAGACAGCATAGGGGTTGCCAGATTGGAGGTGGGTCTTCTCTACTATGTCCCTGAAGGTCTCCTCTTATACCACTCTATCTCCTTGAGCTCCTCCAGGTCTGTCACTCTAGCCTCATAGCGACAGCTATGGCCTCTTTGTTGCCCATTTGAGAGCATTACATGTTTGAAGACCTCTGCATATCTGCAATGTGGTCGTCCGACCACACCATTATATTCCATAACTGTCTGGACAATCTCTTAAGAAAGGACAGTAAATTCAGACAAGCAGTTTTATTCAACCTGTTCTCGCAGTAGTCTACTCTCCCATGGTGGAGTCTAGGATACTTATTTTGTAAACACTCTGCTGCAACCTTCAGCTTGGGACTCCTCACATGTCATAGCTAATTCAGAGGGTCTTTTACCAAGTGGATCGTACGCGATAAGGGACCTTTTGCACGCGTCAGCCCCTGAAGAGGAGGAGTTGTGGCTGCACTGGGGCTGATGCCGCAAAGACTGCGCCGACAGCAAAAGGTAAGCACCTTTATCGCTGTCAGTTTCGTGCTGAATAACTACCATGGAGGTGCGATCGCTGCCGGCTATCGCAGGACCGCCCCCCCCCCCCCCTGTTATTGTGGGATTCATTATGCCTTGCATCATTAGTAAATCCAGCCCTCAGTCTGCTTAATGATGGAAAAAGCAAGTTATGGTAAGCAAAATAGTGTTTTCCATAGATACGATGAATTGATATTGATAAATATCTGCCTGCCTCCCTGGAGAATCAGCTACCTAGCTAGATTAAGCTGTATTATTGACTGAGGAGGCTCACGAGGCAACTTCAACGTATGAACATCCACCCATGCTTAGTAGAGCTAAAAGCTCTGCTAGATAGAGGAATCTGTTTGGTGCTGCTGGATTGCATCACCTGTATGTCATGGCTAATTCATCCTGCTGTCTATAGAAAACAGTTTGTGGTTAGCAAACTTGTGTTGGCTGATTTTATTTTGCACTTTTCTGAGAATATCCATTCTCTGAGGACAAGCAAGATATGAGTCTTCATAGATTTGTGATGTCTTCAAATAGAGCCTGACCACTATAGCTGACTTAATAGCTTTCAGAGCTCTACCTATGTCTACCCTCTACATTGAGGGTGTCATGCAAGAACGTTTTCAATTTGTTTTTTTCTGTGGAGCTGGTTGGTTCTCACTTGACTGGATGAAAATTCTTTTTCACTCAACGCACAATAAAGTTCTGGAATTTGTTGCCAGAGGATGTGGTTAGTGCAGTTAGTGTAGCTGGGTTCAAAAAAGGTTTGGATATGTTCTTGGAGGAGAAGCCATTAATGGCTATCAATCAAGTTCACTTAGGGAATAGCCACTGCTATTAATTGCATCAGTAGCATGGGATCTTCTTAGTGTTTGGGTAATTGCCAGGTTCTTGTGGCCTGGTTTGGCCTCTGTTGGAAACAAGATGCTGGGCTTGATGGATCCTTGGTCTGACCCAGCATGGCAATTTCTTATGTTCTTATGACTGAATAAAATTCTTTCCTTTGCCTGTTCAATTCATGTGAGATTCTTTTTTATAGTTTTCTCCCTCTTACCTTCCTAGGTAGGGTTTTCAAAAATTTTCAAGTTTTCTTTACTTTTCTGTAGCTGTGTTTGGACTGTAAACATGCATTTGCATTTTACCTGGACTGCACTGCATTCCATAGGAAATCCACACAACTCTTTGTTTCTTTTGATAAAAAAAAAAAACCAGGAGTTGCAGTGGGCAAACAAACTCTCTCCAATTGGCTAGCAGACTGTATTGCATTCTGCTATGACAAAGCAGGCCTTCCTCTCCAGGGACGAGTAAAGGCGCACTCAGTGAGAGCCATGGCAACCTCAGTAGCACACTATCGTTCAGTGCCGATTAACTGACATCTGCAAAGCTGCAACATGGAGCTCTCTTCACACATTTGCAGCCCATTACTGCTTGGACAAGGAAGGACGCCAAGATTCAGCCTTTGGCCAATCTGTCTTGAACTTGTTTCCAGTATAGTACCAACTTCTTCCACATCCACCTGCTGTGATTCAGGCTGCCTCATTTTTTCCCAACAGTACACCACAAATTATGTGCTGTTGCTTCAATTAAAATATGACTCATCCTGTAGCTTGCTAATCACCCATATGTGAGGACAACCATCCTGCTTGCCTGGGATAAAGCAGAGTTGCTTACCTGTAACAGGTGTTAACCCAGGACAGCAGGATGTAGTCCTCATGAAACCCACCCGCCACCCCGCAGAGTTGGGTCCGAAACATTTTATTATTTTATTTTTCGCTTGCACCTTTTGCTACAAACAAGACTGAAGGGAGACCCCTGTGGCTCGAGGGATCATGGCATGCTGGGCATGCTCAGTAGGCTCAGTGTGCCAATCAAATGTTTCTAGAAACTTTGACAGAAAGTTTTCTGTGATAGGGCTCTGTCCAGTGACATCATCCATTTGTGAGGACTACATCCTGCTGTCCTGGGATAACACCTGTTACAGGTAAGCAACTCTGCTTTTTAACAAAAATAAAAAAGGTTTTGGGATAAATAAAAATGGAATAAAATTGTGAGAAGTTTCTCTAGGCCCATGATTGCATCTACTGGTATAAAGTCTGATGAAATATTCAGTAGTCACCAGTGCTGAGGTCTTTTCCTCTCTTTTGAAAAGATATATTAACGCATTTTACAAGATAAATAGTGTTGATAATAGCAACAACTAATAATCACATCAGCTATATAATTTTGATGGGAGTTCCCTTATGGGACGGTACCTTCTTTTTTTTACCAAAGGTGGTCTCAGCATTTCATGTCAATCAATCAGTAGAGCTTCCGGACTTTTCTGCCTTACTGAACATAAGAAAATGCCATACTGGGTCAGACCAAGGGTCCATCAAGCCCAGCATCCTGTTTCCAACAGTGGCCAATCCAGGCCATAAGAACCTGGCAAGTGCCCAAAAACTAAGTCTATTCCATGTTACCATTGCTAATGGCAGTGGCTATTCTCTAAGTGAACTTAATAGCAGGTAATGGACTTCTCCTCCAAGAACTTATCCAATCCTTTTTTACTGGCATCTGATCCTCATGTGAGGGAGCTCAGATGTTTGGATGTTACTTTGTTGCATTACCTCAAGGTTACGAATGACTTTAGGAGGTCCGATCATCTCTTTGTGCTGTGGAGTGGTGCGGACAAAGGTTCCAAGGCTTCTAAAGCCTATATTGCACGTTGGTTGAAGGAGGCGATTTTTTTCTGCGTATATCACATGGGGTTGTCCAGTTTTGGAAGGGTTGCGTTCTCATTCGACACGTTTGCAAGCAACCTCATGGGCAGAAGCACAACTTGTTTCTCCACAGGAAATTTAGAGGGTTGCGACTTAGAAGTCGCTGCAGCAAGGCACCATTGTCTCGATGTGGGGAATACGGCATCCCCTTCTTTTGGCGAGAGTGTTCTGCGAGCGGGACTCTCCAGGTCCCACCCTGTATAAGGGCTTTGGTACATCCCAGGAGTCTGGACTGATCAGGGTACATACAGGGAAAAGAAAATTGGTTCTTTCCTGCTAATTTTCATTCCTGTAGTATCATGGATCAGTCCAGAGCCCACCTAATTAGGGAAGGGGAACATTTAGGGGAGAGTCGTCCGCTCATCTGTAAGATTGTTCTCTTCTGCATTCTGTGTTATTGGTTTTCGTTTACTTGTTCAACGTTTTTTGCTATTTTCTGCTTTGGTATAGATATATACTGAGGAACTGCAGGGGGCACTGGGGGTTATGATGCAGAGTCAGCGAAGCTTTTCTCTGTCTCCATCTGCTGGCAGGGGGGAATGAACCCAGGAGTCTGGACTGATCCGTGGTACTACAGGAATGAAAATTATCAGGTAAGAACCAATTTTCCTTTCTGTGACACAGTTTTCTCTATTTTAAGAAGTCCTGTGTTCTGATTAGACTGGGTTCTTTGGTCACGTTTAATTGAACGTTTCTGAGCCTGATACTTCCTGATTTACTGTGCTTTAGCTTTTAATGCTAAATAAGGGCCCATAATCTAACAATCTTAGACTGATAGATTTATTTTTTTTTATGTTTAAAACTTAAGTCCTTATGGGTTGTTGCACTCTTTTCTTACTAGATTTACTAATTGCTTTTGTTTTAGTTACGGACCTCCAAAGACAGTGGGACACTCGTCTATTGTGTGCCGGGATTCCATGTTGATTTTTGGAGGGAGCAGACCAAGCTGTACGCCTGTGAATAACCTCTGGAAATTCCAGTTCAACTCTCAAACTTGGAAAAAACTAGCCATTCCCCAAGATGCAAGCCATCCTTCCAAAGTTTTTCATTCTTTGATAGGAATGGGTTGTAGCTTCCAGCCAGAACATAAACACTCCTCACTAAATCATCTGAATCACAGGAAGGCAGAACAGAAGGAAACTTCCTCAAAGCAGGTGCCTTACAAACTTGGCTACTTTTACTCCCAGCGCACTAACAAAGTATCTGCTATTTCTGATGGCAATGAGCTGGAAATGAAAACCTTTACACAGTCTCTTGATCTCCCAGTCTATTCTTGCACTTTGCAAACCTGCTTTGAGGATAGCCTTACAAATGAAGTACAGAGTATACTGCCTACAGAAAAGAACCTTTTTAGCCCTTTTGTAGAAGATAAAGCTATTTGCACTGCTGAAATTGTAGAAAAAGATCAAGGCATTCAATCTCAGCATATCAGCTCTCTGGACATGACTGTACCCATTTGTCCTGATGTTCTCCTCCTCATAGGAGGGAAGCCTTTGTCTAACTCCCGCAAAATCACCCTATGGCAAATGAAACCAAGCAACATTTAAATGTTTAATCCCTACAAATCTAGAATGCTTTTATCCTAGAGAGAAGGATTCCAGGCTTGTATGATTGTACATGTATTTGGCTGTGAATTAACTTGAATTTCACCACCACTACTCTTTATGCTAAGGATTAAAGTTAACAAAAACAGAAAAAAAGGTGATACTTTATTATTAGACTAACTTCATAATTTCTTGAGTAACTTTTGAGAGTTAGTCAAGAATTCTGACCTGAAGAAAAGAGTATTAGCTCTTGAAAACGAATCCAAGAAATACCTTTTTATTTGACTAACAATATATCACCTTCTATATTTTGTTTTTCACTTTTTATGCAAGTGGACTAACGGCAGCAAAATGACTAACGGGCCGATACAGAAAACTTAGCGGGAGAACCAGCGAGCAGGCGCCTATGCCAGGAGCCTGGCATGGGCGCCCGCTCTCCCGACTTAATATCGCCCGCTCTCCCGACTTAATATCGCTGTGATATTAAGTCGGAGGGTGTTCAGAAAAGCATTTTTTTCTGCTTTTCTGTACACTTTCCCGGTGCTGGCAGAAATTAATGCCAGCCTTTGGGCAGGCATTAACTTCTGAGAGTAAAATGTGCGGCTTGGCTGCACATTTTACTTTCCGTATTGCGAGGGAATGACTAATAGGCCCATCAACATGCATTTGCATGTTGCGGGCGCTATTAGTTTCGGGGGGGGGGGGGGGGTTGTGTTGGCTGCACGTTTTCCACACGCTATTACCCCTTACTATATAAGGGGTTAAAATAGCGCGTGGAAAACACGCGGCCAAACTGGGGCTAAAGGTGCGCTCGGCCAAGCACACTATACTGAATCGGCCTCTTTGGTATTAGACTATAATCTCTTTTGAGCAGGGACATGCAGCCCTTTGATCTTAATCTGTGCCAATGGTTCCCAATGTTATCTTGGCCACTTCCTGGCCAGTCAGATTTGCATATGAATGGGAGATTTGCATGCACTGCCTCCATCAAGGCCGATACACCACAGTGAGAATTTTTGCAGAGTCCCCTTCATATTGAAAAATGGCAAATGGTGTGCACTCTCTTCTTCCCTTTCCACACATGAAGTGGACGACATGAAATTTTTATGCTTTGCAAATTGTAAAACTACATGAAAATGTACTCTTGTGAAAATGTATTTAACTTAAGTTAGAGTTGCTGTGATGTAAAATCATGGAAAGCTGCTCATTCTCTAAATCTCCATGTGAAATTTTCTTCACAGCCTGGACAAAGTGTAGTGGTTTTTTTTTTGTCAAACTTCCATTAGCAAGACTTTGCTGTTTTTCTACTGGATTTATTTCCATATAAATTTTAGAGGTAAAAAAGTATTTGGCAAATTGTGTGTACAGTTTCTTATAGTACATCAGCCTCAATGTATGCAACTGTCTTAGCTATATACTTGGACTGAGTTGAGAGCCACTGTCTTAGTGGGGGACTTTAGATCGGTCCTGGTTTATTTGCCCTTTCATCCTAATGCCTGGTGGAATTTATGGTCCTGCTGCTGCTTTTTGAAGTCAGCACTACAGATCCAAAAGTTTATCAGGAACTGCTGTCAAAAAGCCAGGATTTTCCTATGTCTCTAGCCAGAA
This sequence comes from Rhinatrema bivittatum, assembly GCF_901001135.1. Taxonomy (NCBI): domain Eukaryota; kingdom Metazoa; phylum Chordata; class Amphibia; order Gymnophiona; family Rhinatrematidae; genus Rhinatrema; species Rhinatrema bivittatum. The sequence continues at coordinate 27,055,562 of NC_042620.1, read as the reverse complement.
ACTGAAGCTTTTCTGGTGCCTCTAGCCACAGTTACCATTATTGAAGATGTTAAAAGTACAGAAATACTTGTGCAAAGTAAGCACTATGCATTGTATAATTTTAATTTCTAGAGAACAAAAAAAAGAAACCTTGGCTTCACATAAAAGGGATATTTGAGTCAAGGGCTGACAATGAATGTATGTGCCCACTTCACTCTGGCAAACTACTTTGTCATGACTAGTAATGAGCACTGCCTGTGTATTGTATCTTACTTTTATAAATCTGTAAGAGTAGCAGCCATTTGTCATGCTTTATTTTCACCCTTCAACAGCTACAAGCTAACGTCTGGCCCATTGCTGTATTATGAAATTTATGTATAACATTTTGGGTACTTGCCAGGTTCTTATGGCCTGGATTGGCCACTGTTGGAAACAGGATGCTGGGCTTGATGGACCCTTGGTCTGACCCAGTATGGCATGTTCTTATGTTCTTAGTGCAGTTAGTGTAGCTGGGTTTAAAAAAGGATTGGATAAGTTCTTGGAGAAGTCCATTACCTGCTATTAATTAAGTTGACTATGAACATAGCCACTGCTATTACTAGCAATGGTAACATGGGATAGACTTAGTTTTTGGGTACTTGCCAGGTACTTGTAGCCTGGATTGGCCACTGTTGGAAACAGGATGCTGGGCTTGATGGACCCTTGGTCTGACCCAGTATGGCTTGTTCTTATGTACCTTTTTTTTTTTTTTTTGTTTCGCAACTTACTTCAGCTCCTGAGCCAACAAGGCACTGTCCTGGCCTGTGCTTCGCCGGGTGTCGACGCCTTCCGGTTGAGAACACTGGTGGTCTCCAGCTACTATCAATTGGTCAGGGTAATCCTATTCATTTAATCGATCGGTCAGTCACACATATATCCATAAAGCTTTTGCAAGGAAGATTACTGAATTGCTGCACTTCCTGCGGGGTATATGTACTCGTGCTGACGTCAGATCTGTCTCCAACTGCTAGCACGAGCACACTATACCCATTTGTTCTGAGTCCATCTGCATACACTAAGGAAAACGAGATTATCAGGTAAGTAATCTCTACAATCCCTAGCATGCGTCCATTGCATGGGGTGTCCAGCAGTGAGGCTGTACGCCGGTTAGTAAAAGGCATGCTCAATTTTTTAGGTCCATTTTTCCCATGGGAGCTTTATTACTGGCACAATCCACAGGCACAGTATATTGTGCTCCCACCAATTGTTTTTTTAGGTTAAGACTTTTTTTTTTTTTTTATGGCATGGTGCTGCTTTCTGTGGTTATTCCTACTTAGTATCACCTCGCTATGAAGTAAGAAGAATCTCAGAAAAGCAGACTTGTTTGTTTGTTTTTTCAAGTTAAGCTCTTGATGTGCGGTAAGACTTTACTCCTGCTCCAGCAGGCTTAAAATTTTATGGGTTAAAAAGTGTGCCTTGGGTATATGGAGACTTTTTGCATTGCAGGGTAATAGCTAATAGCCTCATCTAAATGCCATTTACATGGGATGAGTGCTATTAGCTATGCCTTTGTTTGGTTGCACGGTTTGGATGTGCTGATCACCTTATTGCAGCGGGAGATATAGCATAAGAACATAAGAAAATGCCATACTGGGTCAGACCAAGGGTCCATCAAGCCCAGCATCCTGTTTCCAACAGTGGCCAATCCAGGCCATAAGAACCTGGCAAGTACCCAAAAATTAAGTCTATTCCATGTAACCATTGCTAATGGCAGTGGCTATTCTCTAAGTGAACTTAATAGCAGGTAATGGACTTCTCCTCCAAGAACTTATCCAATCCTTTTTTAAACACAGCTATACTAACTGCACGAACCACATTCTCTGGCAACAAATTCCAGAGTTTAATTGTGCGTTGAGTAAAAAAGAACTTTCTCCGATTAGTTTTAAATGTGCCCCATGCTAACTTCATGGAGTGTCCCCTAGTCCTTCTACTATCCGAAAGAGTAAATAACCGATTCACATCTACCCGTTCTAGACCTCTAATGATTTTAAACACCTCTATCATATCCCCCCTCAGTCGTCTCTTCTCCAAGCTGAAAAGTCCTAACCTCTTTAGCCTTTCCTCATAGGGGAGTTGTTCCATTCCCCTTATCATTTTGGTAGCCCTTCTCTGTACCTTCTCCATCGCAATTATATCTTTTTTGAGATGCGGCGACCAGAATTGTACACAGTATTCAAGGTGCGGTCTCACCATGGAGCGATACAGAGGCATTATGACATTTTCCGTTTTATTCATCATTCCTTTTCTAATAATTCCCAACATTCTGTTTGCTTTTTTGACTGCCGCAGCACACTGAACCGACGATTTCAATGTGTTATCCACTATGACACCTAGATCTCTTTCTTGGGTTGTAGCACCTAATATGGAACCCAACATCGTGTAATTATAGCATGGGTTATTTTTCCCTTTATGCATCACCTTGCACTTATCCACATTAAATTTCATCTGCCATTTGGATGCCCAATTTTCCAGTCTCACAAGGTCTTCCTGCAATTTATCACAATCTGCTTGTGATTTAACTACTCTGCACAATTTTGTGTCATCTGCAAATTTGATTATCTCACTCGTCGTATTTCTTTCCAGATCATTTATAAATATATTGAACAGTAAGGGTCCCAATACAGATCCCTGAGGCACTCCACTGTCCACTCCCTTCCACTGAGAAAATTGCCCATTTAATCCTACTCTCTGTTTCCTGTCTTTTAGCCAGTTTGCAATCCACGAAAGGACATCGCCACCTATCCCATGACTTTTTTCTTTTCCTAGAAGCCTCTCATGAGGAACTTTGTCAAACGCCTTCTGAAAATCCAAGTATACTATATCTACCGGTTCACCTTTATCCACATGTTTATTAACTCCTTCAAAAAAGTGAAGCAGATTTGTGAGGCAAGACTTGCCCTGGGTAAAGCCATGCTGACTTTGTTCCATTAAACCATGTCTTTCTATATGTTCTGTGATTTTGATGTTTAGAACACTTTCCACTATTTTTCCTGGCACTGAAGTCAGGCTAACCGGTCTGTAGTTTCCCGGATCGCCCCTGGAGCCCTTTTTAAATATTGGGGTTACATTTGCTATCCTCCAGTCTTCAGGTACAATGGATGATTTTAATGATAAGTTACAAATTTTTACTAATAGGTCTGAAATTTCATGTTTTAGTTCCTTCAGAACTCTGGGGTGTATACCATCCGGTCCAGGTGATTTACTACTCTTCAGTTTGTCAATCAGGCCTACCACATCTTCTAGGTTCACCGTGATTTGATTCAGTCCATCTGAATCATTACCCATGAAAACCTTCTCCATTACGGGTACCTCCCCAACATCCTCTTCAGTAAACACCGAAGCAAAGAAATCATTTAATCTTTCCACGATGGCCTTATCTTCTCTAAATGCCCCTTTAACCCCTCGATCATCTCACGGTCCAACTGACTCCCTCACAGGCTTTCTGCTTCGGATATATTTAAAAAGTTTTTACTGTGAGTTTTTGCCTCTACAGCCAACTTCTTTTCAAATTCTCTCTTAGCCTGTCTTATCAATGTCTTACATTTAACTTGCCAATGTTTATGCTTTATCCTATTTTCTTCTGTTGGATCCTTCTTCCAATTTTTGAATGAAGATCTTTTGGCTAAAATAGCTTCTTTCACCTCCCCTTTTAACCATGCCGGTAATCGTTTTGCCTTCTTTCCACCTTTCTTAATGTGTGGAATACATCTGGACTGTGCTTCTAGAATGGTATTTTTTAACAATGACCACGCCTCTTGGACATTTTTTACTTTTGTAGCTGCTCCTTTCAATTTTTTTCTAACAATTTTTCTCATTTTATCAAAGTTTCCCTTTTGAAAGTTTAGCACGAGAGCCTTGGATTTGCACACTGTTCCTTTTCCAGTCATTAAATCAAATTTGATCATATTATGATCACTATTGCCAAGGGGCCCCACCACCGTTACCTCTCTCACCAAGTCCTGTGCTCCACTGAGAATTAGATCTAAAATTGCTCCCTCTCTCGTCGCTTCCTGAACCAATTGCTCCATAAAGCTATCATTTATTCCATCCAGGAACGTTATCTCTCTAGCGTGACCCGATGATACATTTACCCACTCTATATTGGGGTAATTGAAGTCTCCCATTATTACTGCACTACCAATTTGGTTAGCTTCCCTAATTTCTTTTAGCATTTCACTGTCCATCTCACCATCTTGACCAGGTGGACGGTAGTATACCCCTATCACTGTAGTCTTCCCTGATACACAAGGGATTTCTACCCATAAAGATTCAATTTTGTATTTAGTCTCATGCAGGATGTTTATCCTGTTGGACTCTATGCCATCCCGGACATAAAGCGCCACACCTCCTCCCGACTGCTCCTCTCTGTCATTGTGATATAATTTGTACCCCGGTATAGCACTGTCCCATTGGTTATCCTCTTTCCACCATGTCTCTGAGATGCCAATTAAGTCTATGTCTATGTCATCATTTACTGCTATACATTCTAATTCTCCCATCTTACTTCTTAGACTTCTGGCATTAGCATACAAACATTTCAAAGTTTGTTTTTTGATTGTATTTTTATTCTGCTTTTTAATTGATAGGGATAAGTTAGAATTTTTTAGCTCAGGTGAGTTTTTAGTTACAGGCACTTGGACTACTTTTCTAATTATTGGAACCTCACTGTCGGGATGCCCTAATTCTAATGCATCATTAGTATCCTTTAAAGATACATCTCTCCGAACCATGCGCTGCTGAGCGACTGTCGGCTTTCCCCTTTGTTCTAGTTTAAAAGCTGCTCTATCTCCTTTTTAAAGGTTAGCGCCAGCAGTCTGGTTCCACCCTGGTTAAGGTGGAGCCCATCCCTTCGGAAGAGACTCCCCCTTCCCCAAAAGGTTCCCCAGTTCCTAACAAAACTGAATCCCTCTTCCTTGCACCATCGTCTCATCCACGCATCGAGACTCCGGAGCTCTGCCTGCCTCTGGTGACCTGCGCGTGGAACAGGGAGCATTTCGGAGAATGCTACCCTGGAGGTTCTGGATTTAATCTTCCTACCTAAGAGCCTAAATTTGGCTTCCAGAACCTCCCTCCCACATTTTCCTATGTCGTTGGTGCCCACGTGTACCACGACAGCCGGCTCCTCCCCAGCACTGTCTAAAATCCTATCTAGGTGACGCGTGAGGTCCGCCACCTTCGCACCAGGTAGGCATGTTACCAGACGATCCTCACGCCCATCCGCCACCCAGCTATCTACATTCCTAATAATCGAATCACCAACTATGACGGCCGTCCTAACCCTTCCCTCCTGGGCAGTAGGCCTTGGGGGGATATCCTCAGTGCGAAAGGACAATGCATCACCTAGAGAGCAGGTCCTTGCTACAGGATCCTTTCCCGCTACATCTGGTTGGTGCTCTCCCATTATGAGACCTTCTTCCTCCAAGGCAGCACCAGGGCTGCCAGTCTGAAGTTGGGACTGGACTACTATGTCCCTGAAGGTCTCATCTATATACCTCTCTGTCTCCCTCAGCTCCTCCAGGTCTGCCACTCTAGCCTCCAGAGATCGGACTCGTTCTCTGAGAGCCAGGAGCTCTTTGCATCGCATGCACATGTACAACTTCTCACCGGTGGGTAAAAAATCATACATGTGACACTCGATGCAAAAGACTGGGAAGCCCCCCTCTTGCTGCTGGACTGCTGCCTTCATCTCAATTTTGATCAGTTCCTAGTTAAGTTTTAGGTTGCTATGGGAGTAGGAATGTGTCTAAGTTCCTTTAAATGTATTAGTGAATTCACTATATGTCTGGTAGTGGCCTACTGGGGTCTGATCGAATTCTCAATAAAGTTTTTGTTGATGGGGTTTTTTTTTTTGGTTTTTTTTTTGTGCAAGTGGCACCTGCCTATAAATTAAGGGATGAGCTTGGGGTGGGTGGGCGAGGGGTGGGAGGGTTGGGAATTACAAACAGTCTAACTTTAGTTAGTCAGCCTGAGTGACTCACAGCTCCCTTGATTAACAAATGTTGTTCCCTATTCAAACCTAATCACACTACCTCAACACCTTTCCAAGGTGAGTAACTGAGCTGAACTATTCAACTTTTTTACTTTGGTATATACTGCTCCTAGCTTATTTCTAGCTTCTGGCTACTTTTTTGTGGGGGGTTTTTTTTTGTGTGTTTTTTTTGTTTTTCAATACAATGCACTCAGTTATTTATTAAATAAAACACTTAGCTCTTTAAAAGTCTGGAGGACACTTTAATAGTCAGGCAGACTTTTAAAAAATAAACACACTACCTACTGCTACCTTATTGACTGACTAAAAATACAAACAGTCTAACTTGTGTATTCACTGCCTACCTACTGCTACCTTATTGACTGACTATTTAAAAATGCAAACAGTCTAACTTGTTTTATTCACTGACTGACTATTAAAGACACAAACACACTAAATAATATTCCCAAATAGTTAACTTTGCCCCAATACTTTTAAAAAAGTCAATGTCAATGTCCCAAGCAAAAACTTACTGATTCCTTTCAGCCACCAGCAAGGTGATCCTCTCCTCTCAGTGTTTCCAAAACATGCGTCTAACAGCTCATTACGCTGTGCACTAGGCTGGATGCACTTTATTGCATCGGCCTTATTGAATCTTACCTACACCCCCCTCCCCCCCCCCCCACACACACACTGGTTTTTTTGTCTTTGTTGTAATAAACACTAAGTAAATTTTATAAAGTGCACAAGTGCGCTTCCTGGTACGCATTCATGCCAAGCGCATCAGATTTTATAATCCATGCCCTGTATGTGTGGGTGGCGCATGCAAGGGGGAAGGGAGAAATTATGCAACTTCCACGTGGTGATGCATTCGGGCGGTTCCGTTTCCTCCCAGTCTGCTCCAGGAGCGGACTGGGAGGGAGCTTCCCTACCCCCTATCTAAACTCCCTTCCTCTTCCCCTGTCCTCCCCAGTCCCTAAACTCTACCTAAACTCTCCCTAAACAGATAATAGACTAGGGGGCACTCCATACATGTGGCACATTTAAAACTAATCTGAGAAAGTTCTTTTTCACTCAACGCACAATTAAACTCTGGAATTTGTTGCCAGAGGATGTGGTTAGTGCAGTTAGTATAGCTGTGCTTAAAAAAGAATTGGATAAGTTCTTGGAGGAGAAGTCCATTACCTGCTATTAAGTTCACTTAGAGAATAGCCACTGCCATTAGCAATGGTAACTTGGAATAGACTTAGTTTTTGGGTACTTGCCAGGTACTTGTAGCCTGGATTGGCCACTGTTTGGAAACAGGATGCTGGGCTTGATGGACCCTTGGTCTGACCCAGTATGGCTTGTTCTTATGTACCTTTTATTTTTTTTGTTTCGCAACTTACTTCAGCTCCTGAGCCAACAAGGCACTGTCCTGGCCTGTGCTTCGCCTTACCCCTCCCTGCCCAGAACACACCCCTGGCCCGCCCCTTCGAAGAGGCCTGGCACTTATTTGCGTATCTGCCTTTATGTGCGTGACCGGGCCTCTTCGAAAATTTGTCTGGCCCGCACAAGGCCTGGCCCGTGTGTATGGTTTTTAAAATCGGCCATAACTTATCACACAAAATAAAATAAAAACTGAAAACAATGGTCCCCATCTATAAACAAACAAGGCCTTATGAAGAAATACACAGAATCGCCAACTGGGCAATTACACAAAACCAATTTCTTAATGCAATTTAGCAGGCAAAGACAAGCGTGAGATTTTTTGAGTTGTCATGGAATTTATGTACAAATTGGGATCCTGGCGGCTACTTGTGACCTGAATTGGCCACTGTTGGAAACAGAAGCCTGGGCTTGTTGGATCTCAGTCTGACCCCGTATGGCAGTTCTTAATCTCACAAATGGCCTTTAAATAAGGTTACAGCCAATCCTCTCTCACCTGTTGCAGATAATATGGCTAGATCTGTATTTACAGCACCATTCAACCACAAGCTATGCCTGTACTGGTCAAGAAATCTGGTATCCAATTGACTGACATGTTTTCCAGATGCCATGGTATTGGGGGAATTTATATTCTCACAGGACAAGCAGGATGGTTGTCCTCACAAATGGGTGACATCGAGGATGGAGCCCACCACGGAAAACTTCTGTCAAAGTTTAAACAGAACTTTGACTGGCCCCTACTGGGCATGCCCAGCAAGGCACCGACCCTGCAGCCAGCAGGGGTCTCCCTCCAGTCTTCTTTTTTCCGCGCAGCAGCTGCCACGCGGTGAAAGGAGCTCTCTTACCACGTTCCTGACAGGAATTCGGTTTTTTCTTTCCGAAGAAAATTTGCCCCTCAGGGGTCTCCCTTCGACAAATTTTTGTCACCTTCGCGGAATCCGGTAAGTTTTTTGCCGATTTTCATTGACTGCCGTCGATTTTGGCCCTTGAGGCCTGTTTGCACTTACTGATCCCGCGGCTAAATTTGGCCCTAGGCCATGGCGACGGGGTTCCGTCGTTGTCCGGATTGCACCCGGACTATGTCCATCACAGACCCCCATAGGGTCTGTGTTCTGTGTTTGGGAAGTAAGCATGATGTCCTGACTTGCACTAAATGTGCCCTAATGACACCTAAGGGTCGTAAAGCCAGGATGGAGAAGATGGGGCTCCTCTTCCATGCACCCACCCCAACACCATCGATAGCATCGACGTCATCGGAACCGGCACCGTCGAAGTTGCACCACCACCGTCAACCCTCCGGTGACCGTCCACCACCGATGACTTCTCGGCCGTCGACTCCTGTCCCCTCCCCGGATGGGCGAGGAGATCGGAAGGACAAACATCGCCATCGGCGGCACAAGTCTCGGCCCGTCGAGGATCCACAGCCATCGACCTCTGAACAGGCCGAGCCACCGAAAAAAAAGCCTCGGTCAGACCTGGCACCGTCCACGTCTCGTTCGCAGGCATCGAGGAAACCCTCACCCTCTCGGGGTGTGGGAGCCGTGATCCCACCGGTTACGGTGGTCCCTCCGGCTCTGCCTCAGCCTCCCTCTCCCGACGAGCCGGGTATCGTTACCCCTGGTCTCCGGGCAGAACTGGACCGGCTGGTCCAGGAGGCCATCGAGAAAGCGATGCAAAGGTTCCAGCCTCCACCGGCACCGTCTCCGGCACCGATTCTGGCACCGCCTCAGGCACCGACCTCGGCACCGACTCCGCCACCGAGGAGGGAACCGACCACCGAGCCTCTAGTGGAAGCGCTGGCACCGCTACTGAATCGTATGGAGGCACTCATGCGGGCCCTTCCATCGGTGATTCCAGTAGCACCGACTACACCATCGTCTCCGGCAGGATTCTCATCGGCAGGAGAAACACCGTTTCGGATTCCCCCGTCCGGAGTAGTCCCATCGGTGCCTTCGCATACCTCTCCACCGATTTATCCCTCGGCTCCATCGATTCCAAGACCGGCACCGATTCCATCGGCAGCCCCGAAGCCCTCGATGCCGTTTACAGTTCCGCTTGCAGCACCGATTCCATCCAGATTTCCATCGATGCCTTTGGATCCTCAACCAGGTCCTTCAGGTCTGCAAGCCCCACATGATCCTTATGATACCTGGGGTGATGATACATCTTCTGATACAGATTTGCCATCCCCACCATCTCCTACAGAGAGTAGAAAACGATCTCCTCCTGAAGATCTCTCCTTTATTAATTTTGTAAAGGAGATGTCAGAAATTGTACCTTTTCAGTTGCAATCTGAGACCGATGACAGGCACCAGATGATGGAACTGCTCCAATTTCTGGATGCCCCAAAAATCATCGCTTCCATCCCCATTCACCAGGTATTTCTGGATCTTTTAAAGAAAAACTGGGAATCTCCTTCATCTGTGTCACCAGTTAATAAGAAAGCTGACTCCACATACCTTGTTCAGTCAGCACCAGGATTTCAGAAGCCTCAACTGGATCATCGCTCTGTTGTAGTTGAGTCTGCACAAAAGAAGGCCAAGCGCCTAAAACCACACTCTTCCACTCCCCCTATCAAGGACAACAAATTCCTAGATAGTGTGGGACGGAAAGTGTATCATGGGGCCATGTTGATATCTCGCATAGCTTCATACCAACTTTACATGACTCAATACAACAGAGCCATCCTTAAACAGATGCAGGACTACGCTGACACGTTACCGGACCAATACCAGCCACAGCTTCAAGCCCTTCTTCACAAAGGATTTGAGGCTGGGAAGCACGAGATCAGAACGGCCTATGATATCTTCGATGCTTCCACAAAAGTCTCAGCTACTGCCATCTCAGCCAGACGTTGGGCTTGGTTAAAGTCATCTAACCTTCGCCCAGAGGTCCAGGATCGTCTAGCCGATTTACCCTGCTTAGGGGACAATCTGTTTGGAGAACAGATTCAACAAATTGTGGCAGAATTGAAGGATCACCACGAGACGTTGAAGCAACTTTCGTCTGTTCCATCTGAGGTATCCTCCAAACCACCACCTAAGAAGGACTCTAAAAAGTCTTTCTTTCGGCCACGTCGTTATTATCCTCCGTCGGCTAGGCCTCATCCGGCTCGATCCTCCACTAGACCTCAGCCACGCCAACCTCGAAAACAAAGACCTGCTGTGGCCCCACCTCCTGGGCCTGCGGCAGGCCTTTGACTTCCCGGTACGGAGCACATGCCACATCCCACTTCCCGACATCCCTGTGGAGGGTCGTCTGTGCCACTTTTTACAGCATTGGATACAGATTACCTCAGATCAGTGGGTGCTGGCAATTATCACACAGGGTTACCACCTCAACTTCATAACTCTTCCGGCAGACTCCCCGCCTCTTCAAGCATGGAGTCTATCCAGCCACTTGACTCAATTACAACAGGAAGTATCCCTTCTTTTGCAATCAAATGCTATAGAACCCGTCCCTCCCTCTCAACGAGGCAAGGGATTCTACTCCAGGTACTTCCTAATTCCAAAGAAGTCAGGGGGGCTACGTCCCATTTTGGACCTTCGGGCCCTCAACAAGTACCTTCAATAAGAAAAGTTCAAGATGGTAACCCTGGGTGCGCTACTCCCTCTGCTGCAAAGGGGGGATTGGCTGTGCTCCCTCGACCTAAAGGATGCTTATACCCACATTGCGATAACACAATCCCATCGCAAGTATCTGCGGTTTCTGGTAGGCCGCAACCATTATCAATACCGAGTACTACCTTTCGGTCTGGCATCTGCTCCACGAGTCTTCACCAAATGCCTCGTAGTGGTAGCAGCATTCCTCAGGAAGGAAGGTGTCCACGTCTACCCCTATCTGGACGATTGGCTAATCAGGGCCTCCACCCCTCAGATTGCCCACTCCTCCCTAAAATTGACAATCAACACACTCCTTTCCTTAGGGTTTCTTGTCAATTACGAGAAATCTTGCTTAGTCCCATCTCAAACCTTATCTTTCATTGGGGCAGACTTGGACACCTTACAGGCAAGGGCTTACCTTCCGCTGCAGCGGGTCCAAACTCTCATGTCCCTAGCTCGCCAGCTCCAGTCTCAGGACACGGCCACGGCTCGCCAATTCCTCATTCTCCTAGGACACATGGCATCCTCAGTTCAAGTCACTCCCATGACCCGACTAGCCATGAGAGTAACACAATGGACTCTGCGACACCAATGGATTCAAGCTTCTCAGCGCCTGTCCTCCATAGTCGCAGTTACACAAGCGCTTCGCCTGTCTTTAACCTGGTGGACGACTCAAATCAATCTCCTTCAGGACTTACCTTTTCTCCTACCAGATCCACAAGTAATCCTGACCACCGACGCTTCCCACATCGGTTGGGGGGCTCATGTGGACGATTTCCAAACCCAAGGGTTATGGTCACCAGAGGAAGCCGAACACCAGATAAATTTTTTGGAACTTCGAGCAATCCGTTACGCGCTCAGAGCGTTCAAAGATCGTCTTTCGAATCAGATAATCTTAATCCAGACAGACAACCAAGTGGCCATGTGGTACATAAACAAGCAGGGAGGCACAGGCTCTTTCCTTCTGTGTCAGGAAGCTGCGCAGATTTGGGCAGAAGCCCTCTCCCACTCCATGTACCTCAGGGCCACTTACCTGCCGGGAGTAGACAATGTATTGGCAGATCAGCTGAGCCGGGTCTTCCAACCACACGTGTGGTCACTCGATCCTCTGGTAGCGACCTCTCTATTTCACAAGTGGGGTTATCCCGACATAGATCTCTTTGCGTCCCCTCAGAACCACAAAGTAGACAACTACTGCTCTCTCATTCGGAGCCAGCACTCTCGGCCGAGGGATGCCTTCTCCCTCAAGTGGACATCAGGTCTGCTCTATGCATTCCCTCCACTTCCTCTTCTGTCAAGGACTCTCGTGAAGCTTCGCCAGGATGGAGGAACCATGATCCTGATAGCACCCCACTGGCCACGCCAGGTGTGGTTTCCCATTCTTCAGGATCTCTCCATCCGCAGGCACATCCCTCTGGGAACGGATCCGCATCTGCTCACTCAGAACGACGGATGCCTCCTCCATCCCAACCTCCAAGCCTTGTCCCTGACGGCATGGATGTTGAAAGGTTAGTCCTTCAGCCTTTTAACCTTTCGGATTCGGTTTCTCGTGTCCTGATAGCTTCACGAAAGCCCTCCACCAGAAGATCCTATTCGTATAAATGGAAAAGGTACACATCTTGGTGCACTTCCCAGTCCCTTGATCCCCTTTCCTGTCCAATCTCTGAGTTCTTGGACTATTTATGGCATCTATCGGAATCGGGTCTTAAAACCTCTTCCATTAGGATGCATGTCAGTGCGATAGCCGCTTTCCATAAAGGCATACAGGGTGTCCCTATTTCAGTACAACCCCTGGTAACACGCTTTCTTAAAGGCTTGCTCCATCTGAAGCCACCCTTACGTCCTCCGGCCCCATCTTGGGACCTTAATCTGGTTCTTGGTCGGCTCATGAAACCACCTTTCGAACCTCTACACTCCTGTGAATTAAAGTATCTCACATGGAAGGTATTATTCCTTTTAGCTGTCACTTCAGCTCGCAGGGTTAGTGAGTTACAGGCCTTAGTCACCTATCCGCCTTACACTAAACTCCTGCAGGACCGGGCGGTACTCCGCACTCACCCTAAATTTTTACCTAAGGTAGTTTCTGAGTTTCATATTAATCAATCCATCATACTACCTATCTTTTTTCCCAGGCCCCACTCCAACTCCGGGGAACAGACTCTGCATACCCTAGACTGTAAACGGGCTCTAGCTTTTTATCTAGACCGTACAGTTTGTCATAGGAAGAGCACTCAATTATTCGTCTCTTTCCATCCTAACAAGTTAGGACAACCTGTGGGTAAGCAGGCTCTTTCCTCCTGGTTGGCGGACTGCATTTCTTTTTGCTATCAGCAAGCTGGCATTCCTTTTCAAGACCGTGTAAAAGCACACTCTGTAAGGGCCATGGCGACTTCGGTGGCACACCTTCGATCGGTGCCGCTTCCTGACATCTGCAAAGCTGCAACCTGGAGTTCTCTCCATACTTTTGCAGCCCACTATTGTTTGGACAAAGCTGGAAGACAGGACTCCATCTTCGGCCAATCTGTCTTGCGTAACCTTTTTCCAACATGATGTACCAACACCCTTCCACCTTCCCGGTAGGGTGCGGATGCCCTTACCAAATTCCACCCCAGTTGTTGTGCCTCTTGCACGTCGTTGGGTGCATTTGGTGCAAGTCGGGACATCCTCAGCTCGGTACTCACCCATTTGTGAGGACAACCATCCTGCTTGTCCTGTGAGAAAGCAAATGTTGCTTACCTGATGTAACAGGTGTTCTCACAGGACAGCAGGATGTTAGTCCTCACGAAACCCGCCCGCCACCCCGCGGTGTTGGGTTCGTTTTGTTTTACTTTTTAGGCACTGCCTGTAGCTTTGAAAATCAGACTGGAGGGAGACCCCTGCTGGCTGCAGGGTCGGTGCCTTGCTGGGCATGCCCAGTAGGGGCCAGTCAAAGTTCTGTTTAAACTTTGACAGAAGTTTTCCGTGGTGGGCTCCATCCTCGATGTCACCCATTTGTGAGGACTAACATCCTGCTGTCCTGTGAGAACACCTGTTACATCAGGTAAGCAACATTTGCTTTATATTCCTTAAGGAAAGACAAGGGGTGAATGATCTTAACAGGCCCCTTTAGGCCACAGTGATTATGGTTTCTATGGTCTCCACAGCTAGCTACAGTTCAACCAACCTGCTTAGTTGTTTTCTCCAACTCTGATCATGCAACACAAAGCTGCTGTTTCTTCATCCCAGTCTTCCTTCACTTATTCTCTCAACCTGGATGTTAACAGAGAATTAGTAAGTGCTATGGCTCTAGTGTTGGTAGTGAAGGAGGTTCTGTGTGGAAAGACTTCCAGAAAAAGATCATCATTTTAAAGGGAAAAGATTTTCACTTTTGTGCACAAATAAAGATGTTTATATACCCCCATTCAAGTATTCCTCACTATTTGCTCTCTAACACCAAGACTAATTCAGTGAAGAGTCCACTTGCATCCTACAGCAATATCTCAACATCCTATAATGACTAGGCTTATGAATAGTTTTGTTCATCTTTGTTCTCACAGGACAAGCAGGATGGTAGTCCTCATATAAGGGTGACATCACAGAATGGAGCCCAATCACGGAACACTTTTGTCAAAGTTTCTAGTGCCAGCATGGCACTAACTCTGCAGCCAGCAGGGGTCCCTCTTCAGTCTTCTTTTTTTCGCGCAGCAGTAGCCACACGGTTAAGGAGCTCTGCAAGGATTCCTGACAGGAATTTTCCTCACGGAATTATTAAAAGTTAAATTGCCCCACAGGGGTCCCTCCGTTAACATTTTTCAGTCCGCAGTACTCCAGTACGTTTTTACCCGTTTTCCGTCAATTTCCATCGAGTTTGGCCCTCGCAGCCTACTGGCCGTCGACCGTACCGCGGCTCGATTTTTTTCTATGGCCATGGCGTCAGGGTTCCGTCGGTGCCCGGTCTGTACTCATACCATGTCCATTACAGACTCTCATAAAGTCTGTGTAATGTGTCTTGGACGAGAGCACGATGTCTTGACTTGCACCAAATGTGCCCTTATGACACCAAAAGGTCGCAAGGCCAGAATGGAGAAGATGGGACTTCTCTTCCGTGCTCAAACCCTAACTCCATCCATTGCATCGACGTCATCTGAACCATCAACGTTGCACCAGCATTGACCACCGATCGGTGACCATCCGGCATCGACAACTTCCTGGCCTTCAACACCCTCTTCTCCCCCTCAGGACTGAGGGGATCGTAAAGAGAAACATCGCCACCTGCATCGAAAGTCTCAGACCATCGAGGGAGCGAAAACATCGACCTCGCCATCGTCCGAGCTGCCGTCGAAGAAACCCCATCCAGAAAAGGCACTGACCGTTTCGGCGACCGGGTCACCGAGGCACTCCTCACCCGACAGGGCATCGGGAGCTGCGACTCCGCCTTTAACGGTGGTCCATCCGGCTATGCCTCTGCCTCCTCCTGTTCTGGAGCCGGGGCTGCTTGTTCCAAGGCTCCGAGAGGAACTGGACCGGATGGATCAGGAGGCCATCGACAAGGCAATGCATCGACTCCAAGTTCCCCTGGCACTGACATCGGTACCAATAGTGGAACCGGATACTGACCCGATTCCAGTAGCCTTGGCACCGCTGCTATCGAGAATGGAAGCACTTATAACCACTTTTCAACCGATGGACCCTGGGTCACCGATGGCTCCGGTACCCTCCCCGCTTGCTTTATCGGGAGGAGAAACACTGTTCCGCATTCCTCCATCAGGAGTTCTGCCTCAGCCATCGAGGTCGGTGCGGATACTTCCATCGGCGCCATCGAGTCATCCACCGATGCCCTTGATGCCTGCGCCAGGGCCTTCATTGCTTCCTTCGATGCCTTCGGAGCCTAGACCGGGACCTTCAGGTATCCAACTCCTCCGTCCCTCCAGTTCCTAGAGGGACAGGTGCTGATCCTTATGATACCTGGACCGATGATTCCTCACCAGACACCGATGACTTGCCATCACCTCCTTCATCCACTGAGAGTAGAAAGCGTTCTCCTCCAGAGGACCTTTTTCATAAATTTTGTGAAAGAAATGTCTGAATTGGTCCACTTCCAATTATTAATGGAACAGAACGACAGACATCAAATGATGGAGTTGCTTCAATTCCTGGATGCACCCAAGGAAATCACCTCCATCCCTATCCACCAAGTTCTTCTAGATCTCCTCAAGAAGAACTGGGAACATCCTGGCTCCATTGCACCAGTCCACAGGAAAACTGACTCTACCTATTTGGTACAGTCAGCTCCAGGCTTTCAGAAGCCTCAGTTGGATCACCAATCTGTGGTGGTTAAATCTGCGCAAAAGAGAGCAAAAAGGTCGAAACCTCACACTTCCTTTCCCCTGGCAAGGAACAGAAGTTTTTAGATACCATTGTTCGCCGAGTCTTTCAAGGATCAATGTTCCTCCAAATTTCCACTTACCAACTCCATATGACCCAATATAACAGGGTCATTTTAAGAAGATGCAGGAGTTAACAACCTCCATGCCTCAGTCACTTCCAGAACAACTCCACACCCTAATTAACAAGGGTTTGGAAGCAGGAAAACATGAGATCAGATCATGCTATGACATCTTAGACACTGCAACTAGAGTATCTGCAGCAGCTATTT
Organism: Rhinatrema bivittatum; assembly: GCF_901001135.1. Taxonomy (NCBI): domain Eukaryota; kingdom Metazoa; phylum Chordata; class Amphibia; order Gymnophiona; family Rhinatrematidae; genus Rhinatrema; species Rhinatrema bivittatum. Next base: position 27,038,911 of record NC_042620.1, on the reverse strand, counting down.
CAGCAAGACGATGGACTTGGCTCAAGTCTTCAGACCTTCGACCAGAAGTCCAAGATAGGTTGTCTGACCTTCCTTGTATAGGAGACAATCCGCACTCTCGGGCATCCTCAGCTCAATACTCACCCATTTGTGAGGACTACCATCCTGCTTGTCCTGTGAGAAAGCAAGTGTTGCTTACCTGTAACAGGTGTTCTCACAGGACAAGCAGGATGGTAGTCCTCACAAATGGGTGACATCGAGGATGGAGCCCTGTACGGAAAACTTTTCTGTCAAAGTTTCAACAAGCTTTGACTGACACTAGCACACTGGGTGCACTGAGCATGCCCAGCCTGCAATTATCCCTGTGAGCCACAGGTGTCTCCCTCAGTCTTCTTTTTTCCGCTCTGCAGTCAGCATAGCGGTTGGAGCTCTGTGAGGATTTTTTTTAACTAATTACCTCATGGAAACACTTAACTTTTCACTTCAAAAAACACTTTTCCCTGCACAGGTCTCCCTCCGCGTACGTTTTTACGACGCTCGGTGAGTACTAATTCTTATTTTTCGGTCGGTTTCTGTCACTATCTTAAGGCTGTTAACTGACTGAAGCCTTCCCTTCCCCCATTTTTCAGTTAGCTTTAAACAGCTTGCGAGTATCTCTGTGACACTCTGCTTGCTTATGCTAGTGGGGTAGGGATTTTTTCCTTAACTTTAGGACCTCTGTAGCTTCAAGTCCTTCGTTCCCTGGTACCCTCACGCAGTCGATACCCTATCGCTACACCGGGACCCTTCTAAACCGCCCTGGGCTTTTATATGTCATCAGTGCCCCTCCCCCCACGGTGCCCTGATGCCTTTATCCATGTTTTTTGCTTTTCAGTGCTACCAGGCTTTTTCCTCCTACGCACTGTTTTTTTCCTTGGGCTTCCTCGGTGCCGTCCCTACCCGGATGCATGCCATTGACGCACACGCTGTTAGTCACTGCCATGCATACTCGGGTCGCCGCCACCGCTGCCCGAGACACTTTTTAATGATCCCAGGGTCACTTCATCGATGCCACCCCCCTTTTGGGGATGCCATCGATGCCCCATCCTCCCCACCGATGTCCAGCCCTTTTCCATCGGTGGGCATCGGTGCCACATCGATTCGTCGGTGGGCATCGATGCCGGATGGTCCCCATCGGTGGACATCAGTGCCGGATGGTCCCCATCGATGGACATCGGTGCCGGATGGCTTGTCCGTCGATGGCATCGGTGCCGGATGGCCGTCCGTCGATGGCATCGGTGCCAGGTCCTTTTGCATCGATGGACACCGATGCCCAGGTGTTTCATCCATGGGCATCTATGTTAGAATGCATCCATCGAGGGCAGTCGATGCCAGGCTGCTCCCATCAGTGAAATTCGATGCCCAGGTGGGTCCCATCGGTGGGTATCCATGCCGGCTCGATTCCGTGGATGGGCGTTGATGCCAATGCCAGCCTTATGGCTGGCATCGATGCCCATGCCGATTCCAGGACTGGCGTTGATGCCGGGATGGAATTCATCGACTGGGAGATCCATGCCATCGATTCCATACGAGTCCATATCGATGCCACCGACACACGTGTCTGGGGCACCGATGCCATGTACACTTGGAAATCTGAGTCTGTCCAAATCGATACCGTCAACGTCTGTGGCCCTATAGTTGATGCCCGTGGCCATGCCACAAACGGCATAAATGCCCGCCTCCATGCATCGATGCCCTCGACACCTCCGTTTTCCTTCGGTGTCCTTGACGCCCTATTGATTCGACTTTGACTCAGTCGATGCCGGTATCTTTTTCATTAACGGCAATGTTTTTCGATTATTCGATTCCACATCGTTTCAAAGATACCTATGCCACTGCTGTCAGTGCCCGTCACTGTCATCATTCTCCTGGCCAGTCATCAACGATTTTTCATACCCATTTTGATGATATCCTCGAAGCCCCTTAGGTTGCCTTCAATATCGTCAGTACCGACATAGCACCGCCACATAATACCCTCGCCTCCTCACATTGCTCCACGCTTTGGGTTCTTTTTTAAGCCCCGTATTAGCTTAAGACACTCCATTGTGTCAGGAGCAGAGCAGGCGTGCTGACAGTTCGTCATCGATCGCCTTCCAGGACGACGAGGGCTTCCATCTCGGCGCTGGGGAAAGACCGGGCCGAGCACCGTGGCACCCATCATCGCCGACATCGTGATCGTCCGCCGCTGACGCCATCCAGCACATCGGTGCCATCCTTCTCCAGGCTGGACAACGCTCGGGCAGAGCGACATCACCACTGCCATCAGCACTGTTCCTACAGTTTTGGCAGTCCTTGGTGATCCAGAACTTCCGGATCCAGGTCCGACAGCTTCTGCATTGGCGTCACGACACATCGAGCCGCTGTGACGAGGGAAGGGAACATGAGTTCCGTTAGGGCTCCTCTGTTTCTGGCGTGCCCCACCGTCAAGTGGTGTGGGACTATGGCCATCTGTTACACTTAGCAGTCTAAACGCCACTCACGCCTGGCCTGTCTCCTCTGTACCTGTGCCACCATACCGGGTTTCAGAGCGAGATGGACGTTTACGTCCCCGGCCTTACCCTCGAGGACTCCGGAGACCGTCGGAGTCAACAATCTTCACCGGCTCGTCTTGCGGCGATCCACGTCGGATGGTAAGTACCCGCTTCGGCGGCATTCCCATAGAGTTGTGTTCTCCCATTCGGACCGTGGTTCGAAAAGTTCTGGGTCATGTGCCTTTTAGAACTGTATTAGTGTCACATATCGCTATGTTAGCCACAATATCAGGAGAACCCCTCTATCTTCTTGGGATTGCAGCAGGGCTTCTTCTCTTGTCAGTAACAAGTCCCTGTGCCGACCAATGCTCTGACTCTTGGTTCCCTCCCAACCAAGGTCCAGCTGCATTGGCTGATCTGCTAAACATGAGATTCAGCAACCATTGCCCCATGTACAAGTCCACCTTGAGGCCTGGCCACAGGTCTCAGTGTCTCCTTGTACAGCATACAGAAATGCGGGTACCACTTACCGCTCACACACCTGCAGGAGCCTACATGATATCCTCCATTGGGACACCTCCTGGTCTCCCATCTGGTCAGATATCAGAGCGGCCACCCCACCTTGTACCAAAGTCCCGGTACACTCCCCCAGGCGCTACGAAGTGCAGAGGGGAGAAGGGAGGGGGGTTGGGGAGTTTTAATTGCACTATTCTTTCTTTTAACAGAAAATAGTTACTCTCCGCACATCCTGGACCTAAGAAAATCCAACTTTCTTTAGACGTCACAGGTACAATGGTATCTTTGGTTACCATCACTCCATACTGCAGTAAGTACATTATTTTAATGTTTCTATGTGCTTTATGGTGAGTCAACATTACAACCCCAAGCTCTGCCGCCGGCACCAGCTTCGGTAAGTGAACTGTCTCTTGCATCACTGTTGGTGAATGCTGTTTTCTCTGCGGAGTGTAACATCATTCACTTTCCTTGCATAGACTACTGCTAACCACTTTCAGTACATGCAAGGAGCTCTCACTTTTTTTCAGGACTCACTATACATTTACTAACTGGGATTACTGTCACTGCCATAAATCCCTTCTGTAACACTTCTGGACACCACAGTCTTAAGACCCTCTTGTCCAGCATGCGCACAGACATTCTGATACATTGTTATATGTCCCTGCGCATATTTTCCATAACCTCAGCCTTTCAACTTTTCATGGTTGGGCTATGGGGTTTCTTCCCACTATGCATTTTTCTCATAATTCAAAAACTGCTATGGGTTATATTCAGTGACATTCTATACTCAATGGACCTAAGTGGTTTCATTGCTTTCGTCCCTGATTCTTATCCCAGTTCGAACTAGGACCTAGTCTCCTTCGACTCATGCTCGCAATTCCTTAGGGTTATAAAGTTTCTCCTGAAAGCTGTCAACCCATTATGCATCTATTGCACTCCAGCATAGTTTCTCATAAACTTCCTGGACGTTGCACCCATGAGTTATGCCCTTATGCCTTCCAATACTGCTTTTGCAACAATTCTTTGTGCATACAGACAGACAGCATAGGGACAATGTGCTTTCCAACTCATAAGCACGCATTACCTCTTAGCTGCTCTGCTAGACAGCTGCGCAGCTCTACCCTTGGCCCTTGTTCACTTCATGCGTCCTTGGGCCACATATCTAAGAGATTTAATGAACGCTCTATCAGACCTTCTCCACGTAGGTTCTATCCTCTCGAATGGTCTCCATTACATGTGTACAGGGCAAATCTTTTAACGCTGAGTTTAACTAAACTTTCCTCGGCGTCTGATCATTCCATACGATGCACAGGTTCTGCTCCCTGCACATGTTTCCTATGCGTTCCCTTAGATGCCTTTTCTTCCATCAAAGGCCTCTTCAATATATCTCTTCTGCTGCCTCTCGTAGCCAGCATTCTTCTAATGTTGAACTGGGATGGGGTTCAGTATTCTTTTCCCCACTCCCTGACTGAGATCAGTATGCTTTCCCATACTTCTCAATCCATCATATCAGTAACCTTTTATTCTCTCACCAGTCAGTCCCAAATCATAGACTTACTGATGTTCTTAGGTTCTGGTAGCGTCACAAAACCTTCTAAACATAAATCTTGCCGTTTAATATGGCAGGCTTTACCTCCTGACGCTAAAAAAAAAAAAAAAAAAAAAGAGGTATTACCCCTTTTACTTTTCCACCATTTTTTCTTACTCCCTCGGATTCTGTTCTCCAGACATCCTCCACATAGATACACCTTTCTCTTAGGAGGTGTATCGTTTTGGGAGTTGGGTTCCCGTTTTCGGTAATCCTCTCTGAGTCGGCTTACCATGGATTATCCACTGATCAAGCCGCCTCTATTTCTCTAATCACGGAATGAACATATATATTCTCCTTATAAGTCTCATACATTCTACGTTTGAGCCTTTCCATTCCTCTCTTCCACAGTTTGGCAAGGGAACTTCTTTCCCTCTTAATGTCATTCCTGCCAGCAGGGTCCGTGAGTTATGCACTCTTTCCATACTCACCTGACTCCGTTCCTCTGCCACTGAGTAGTTCTACGCATTCAACTTTCTATCCTTTTCAGGTAGATGTTGTATCTCCTTTCCTCAGGAAATACTCTATTAATTTTTCCTAACCTCTCTCTCTCGCCCTAGGGAGAGACTGGGTTTTCCACATTCCTGGACAGTAATGCTGCGCTTACATTCTATCTACATTGCACTGCATTCCATGTGAATTCCACTTGACTCTTTCCTTCATGCAAGGGTCAAGCTGCTACTTCCAGTGGCCACACAGACCTAATCCTTCTGATTAAGTGGTCTATATTTCCTTTCCTACCAACAAGCAGACATTTCACTACAACACTGTGGGTATCCACATACTGTTGTGTCCGTCTTAGCCTTAACAGCTTCCCTTTGGTTACTGCTGCTTGTACTTTTTTATCAGGTTGCAGCCTGGAGTCCTCTCCATACCTTCGCAGCCTATTATTGCTTACATTGACTAGCCGGCATGCTCCATGTTTGGCCAGTCCGCCTACTCTTACTTTTTTCAATTCACTACCCAACATCCTTCCACGAACCCATTATGGTGTTGCGGATGCCCTCCGTTCCCATTTCCACCTCAGTCGTTACGCCTTTGCGCATCTGCGGTGTATCTGGTGCATTCCCGGGCATCCTCAGCTCGGTACTCACCCATTTGTGAGGACTACCATCCTGCTTGTCCTGTGAGAAAGCAAATGTTGCTTACCTGATGTAACAGGTGTTCTCACAGGACAGCAGGATGTTAGTCCTCACGAAACCCGCCCGCCACCCCGCGGAGTTGGGTCTGTATACTTTTATTTTAGTTTCGCTTGCGCTTTTTAGCTATAAGACGAGACTGAGGGAGACACCTGTGGCTCACAGGGATAATTGCAGGCTGGGCATGCTCAGTGCACCCAGTGTGCTAGTGTCAGTCAAAGCTTGTTGAAACTTTGACAGAAAAGTTTTCCGTACAGGGCTCCATCCTCGATGTCACCCATTTGTGAGGACTAACATCCTGCTGTCCTGTGAGAACACCTGTTTCATCAGGTAAGCAACATTTGCTTTCTCACAGGATAGCAGGATGTTAGTCCTCACGAAACCCACCCGCCACCCTGCGGAGTTGGGTCTGTATACATTTTTACTTTTATTTTAGTTTCGCTTGCGCTTTTAGCTATAACGCGAGACTGAGGGAGACACCTATGGCTCACAGGGATAATTGCAGGCTGAGCATGCTCAGTGCACCAGTGTCAGTCAAAGTTTTCCATGCAGGGCTCCATCCTGTGATGTCACCCATATGTGAGGACTAACATTTTGCTGTCCTGTGAGAACACCTGTTACAGGTAAGCAACACTTGCTATCTCCCATTGTTGTATCGGCTATGGAACCTTTGCCGAATGTTCACCCTAAGGCAGAGGTAGCCTTGTTTGAGAGATTTTCTCTTGGCTTTAAGATTCCTTACACTGGATCTTTGAAGGGTAGTTCAGGTGAAGTTGCAGACAGAATTACAACTGGGCAGGATGACTAGGCCTTTTGAAAGGGTGATTTTTTTTTTTCACCTCTGGCTGTGGTTCCCAAGAAGGAAGCTGGGTAAGTTTAGATTGATTCCTTCTGTCCTTTCCTGCAGGAGGTTTGGCAAATGATTTTTTTGCCAAGGGAGCTTTACGGGGTGCATTACGCTTCCTTTGATTCTGCGGTGCAGATGATGTATCAATGGGGTCAGGGAGCCCTAATGGAAAAAAGGGATATTGAATCCACTTTGTGTCTCTTACCTGTTCATCCTGCAAGTTTTCTGCTCTTAGGTTTTCAGTTTTGGGGAAATTATTATTTTGAGTTTATTTTGGGTTGTTCTATTGCCTGTGCTTATTTTGAGATGTTTAGTACTTTTGTACATTGGGTTACAGCACAGGTATCAAGGTTGCCCAATGTTGTGCATTACCTTGATTTTTTGTTTGTGGGTCCACATATTTGTGTGGTTTACAGCATTATTATGCACTCTTTCTTTAGTGTAGCTTCTGATTTTGGTATATATATCGCCCAGAAAAAGACTGAGGGTCCTTGTACTCAACTGGTATTCCTGGGCATATAATTGGACTTGGTTGGGAAATGGTGTCTTGGTTGCTAGAGGAAAAAGTAGCAAGCTCAGTCTGTGGTGGGTAGTCTGATGTTTGCATGCAAGGTCATTCCTATGGGGAGGGTGCTTTTGAGAAGGCTGTCAGTGGCTATGCTCGATGTTAGATACCAGCATTATTACATTCATATTTTGTGGGGTATTTAGGGAGGATTTGGATATGTGGTTGAAGTTTTTGGCAGAGTTTAATAGTTCTCATTTGTGGCAGGCAAATTCTGTTTCTAGTAAGGATCTAGAGTTGTTTTCAGGGTCCTTGGTGTGCTTCTACTTGGCTAGAGGAACAGGTTCAGATGGAAGTCACTAGGAATATTATTTTCCTGGAATTATTCTAGATTGTGGTGGTACTGCACGTGTGGGGCTCGCAGCTGCGTGATAGGGAGCTGGTGATTTGGGTCAACAATTTGAGGGTAGTTGAAGTGATTAAACTTTTGGTCGGCGAAGTGTATATTGGTGTCAGAGCTGTTGTGGGAATTCGTATTGTGCTGTATGATGCTGAACACTTTGGCCTGGATGGGACATGTTCCGGCTGTGTCTGTTATTGCTGATCTTCTTTCTCATTCCAAGTGGGTGCTGTTCCAGAAGCTCGCTCCAGAAGTAGACATATATGGGACATCGGTATCAAGTTTCCTTTGGAGGTTTGGTTCCCTGAAGCATGGGAAATGCTGCAATCATCCTTAGCCCCATCTACTTGGACAGGGTATCTACATGGCACTGGCAAGGTGGTGGCTTTTCTCTTCTCAAAAGGCTGGTCATGGGGGCCGGTATCTGATGTATTATGGTTGCAGTATAGTGAGGAGATTGGGGGGGGCCGGGGCGGCAGCGGTATCCAGGCATATATCAGGATTTTCATTTTTCATGAGAGCGCATGGGTGGGGGTTGCCGGCTGGGCATTTTCTTGTGTGTCTGCTTTTGTAGGGCTGGTCTAGAGCTATGAAGGATAGGCTGGATAGTTAGCTACTGATTACACATGAAACTTGGATTTGTGGGACATGATCCCTAATGTTTATGTGTCAAGTTTTGAATCGCATTTGTTTCAGGTTGCCTTTGTTAGCATTTTTGGGGGGCTTTTCAGGTGAGTAAATTAGTAGCTAGAGCAGGGTTTACAGCTCAGGCATGATCATTGTGGTACAGATAGTGGAACAGCGGTGATTCCATGTTGCATGACAGACCTTACTCTTGAGTGGTGCATGGTTTGCAGACTTGTCTGGTGGCTAATGGTGTTGAATATGGTAATCATCGTCCAGCAGGAGGGACACATTTTTTGATTCATACTGACTAAGCCACTGACAAAATATTAGTTTGAAATGGTCTTGAGGTTGGTTTAGATGGGAACCATTTTGGCACTCATTCTTTTAGAATTGGTGTAGCCACGTCCACTGCTGTTTTAAGTCTTGCTGGGGGGGGGGGGGGGAGGGGAAGGGTGATTCAGATGCATTCGTGTCTTATGTTATTCAGATGCATTCGTGTCTTATGTTAGGCCTGGGGATGTTAATTGATGTTACTAACTTCTGTTTCTTTCTTAAATCACAGTACTTTGGGACGTAATGATTAGATTGTGGGCCACTCCTTTAGCATTTGGGTGTATAGACAAGCTTGTCAGCATCCTTATGGCCCACATTTGGAACTGGCAAGTCATGGAGAGACAGCCAATTGGTTGGGATGTCAAGGAATAAACTAGGAGGAGCTTTTGCAGTGTATGCAATTTTAGTTGAGCTGCAGAATGCACCCAGCTGTCCTGGTGATTCATCTGAGGGGAAATGACTAGGGAAAGTTATCTGGGCCTCAGTTTAGTAGTATTCTGCGAAAAGATTTAGCAACATTGTTAGGCTAGTTGTTGGGTCAGATATCATTCCAAGGCCTACTGAAATGGGGCAGTTAGTGTGGAGTCGCAGTAGAGCTAAGGCTAATCAACAGATTGGTTCTTGGCTTTGTGCAATGGGAGGGTGTTATATTACACATGCTTGGTCAGGGATGTGGGTAGTGGTCTTTTTAGGTTAGACGGGGTTCATTCATCCTTTGTGGGCTGTGATTTGTTCAAAAGTGCATTTCAGGAGGCCTTGGAAGTTATACAACTTTAAGAACTTCTGGCTGCATTTTTGGGCGGGGAGAGGCAGGGGATAGGCTTGCCTTGCCTGTGGCAGGTTGCCTGAGTTTGAGTGAGGTTTCAGTGTTGTGGTGACCATTTAGCTGGTATTGGTTATAGGGCCAGCAATGGATACACCTGTTGACTGGAGCGTTTGGGGGCAGTTGCTCTAGCGATGGCTCCTTGCTGGGTAGTGGCGGGGGCTGTGCACCAGGCAGCATGAGGATGTGTTCATCTTGCTGGGGTGTGGCTGATAACCAGGGGGGCTTGGTATTTTGTCAGGCCTAGCTTGGGCATGTTATTGTTTTATGTATTTGTAATAAAGCTGTGGCCAGTCGATTTCCAAGCAGTTAGTCTTGTGTTTATTGTATGGTATGAAGATTACTGGAGAAGGGCGGAGGGTAGGAGAGGCTAAAGTCCTGGATACCCGTGTTATCACTTCACTGTTAGCCACTGATTATTATTTATTTATTGGTTTTTATATACCACCGTTTATCGAGATATCACGTCGGTGTACAGAGAACATAATAACATACGCCTAAGCGTTTTACATAAAACAAGATAGTAAGGGTTAACTATAAGCCTAAACATTATACATTAAACAGGTTAATAATAATAAAACTATTATAAAGAAAATTTCAAAGTTGGGGAGGCAAACAATGGTTAAGCTAGTTAAATATGCGTAGCCAAGTGTAATTAATAGGAAAGCAACTTAGGATATTACCTAAGAGTAGCTTAAATATTTACATTGGTGAAAATAACTTAGTAAGACGGGGAAAGATAGGGGAGTGGAAAGGTAGGGTGAAAGGGTAAATAGTGGGGAGAGAAGGGTTGAGTCAGGTTTTACATGTTGGGGGAGCGTGTCCTGGGGAAGGGTGAAAAGGATATTTAGGGGAGGTGGAACCTATAGGATCCTCTAGGGCTGTAAAGGAGGTGAAAAGGAAGGGTGAGAGGAAGGAAAAAGAGAGAGAGGAAAGTCAAATGGAAGCTTTGAGGGAGAAGATTAGTCTCTTCCCTGACAGCTGTCAGTCAGAGGACTTTCATTCATAAATGTCACAAATAAAGACGAGCGGGAAAGAATGACAGCACCAATACCAAGAGTGATAGCACAAGCCAAGAGAAGAAACTCTGAACAAAGTCCTCACATGCAAAGTTCAAAAAGGTTGTTCCAGGTCAAACAAAGCAAAAGAAAAAGGTTTCTTTTCAGGGCAGCATCGACTGAAACATTTCAGTTACTCTGGGTGCTCATTTTAGAGAGACTTAGCAATGCCAGTTTGCGTTCGTTCCTTTTTATGAGCCTAACAAATAGACATGAATTTTTTAAAAGTAAAAACTGATATGTTGAATTAAAAGGTATTTTACATTCAGGTGAGAAAGTATTGTTGCCATTCTGCACCTGCCGGGTACAGCCACATCACTCTTCCCAAGCTGGGACTTAAGCAGTGCCCCTTGTCAAGCCCTCTGAGGGGACTGCACTGGAAACAGCAGACAGAGCAGGGCTTTTTGGAATAAGACTGTTGTTAAAGTCTCCCATTTTCCAGCTGTAATTTGATAGACTTCCACTAGGCTGCATCTCCTATTACAGTATATTGGAAGTTGTGGCCCAATATCTGTAAACATTTGTGTACAAAAATGATTTTTTTAAAATCTTCCTTCTATTATTCTTGTAGAAGTAGGTTACACTATGTTTTTCTTTCAGTTAAAAAAAAAAAGGCAAATAGATCCACACAAGTAAAAAGTTGTAGTTGTTATATTTGAATTCTACAAAATATAAACATTTGTGACAGATTTGAGTAAAGCACAAATCACAGTTCTTGTTCTCATGTACATATGGAGTAGAAATCTCACTATAGTGCTTCTAAAACAGTTTATACATCAGCTACAAATCCTGGTAAGTACAGAGAGAAAAGGGTGCACTTAAAAAAAATAAATTACACTGAGATCTACTGCAAAGCTTTACATATACAAGATACAAGTCCAGTGGTCTGATAGAGGACAGTATTTTGGATAACACTTGATATTAAATCAGTACCTATTTCTTAATAAGAGGTGTCCATGTACAGAAAGTGGCTGTGGTCTTACCTGCCAGATATCACACTGCTCCTGAGCTTTTCCAGTGACCAGGGTTCACGTTGACTGAAGGCAGCAGGCATAGCAGGGTCTATGCAAGTGCCCCACGGTACAGCTTTTTAAAATAGCACATTTCTGTGTAATTGAAAATGCTAAAGAGGTTTAACACAGAAATGACCTGTTCCTAAGTAAAAAAAAAAAAACCAAAAAACTGCTAAAACTGATTTTAAGACAAAACTTTCACTTCAGGGGATAGGAAGAGATCTTAACCTTACTGAACACTAGCCTGTGACTGGAATGTCTGCTTTTGGGGAAAATAGACCTTTTTGTTCATCTGACAGAGGTTATCCATCAGGAATTGGTGGCAAGAGAAAGAAGCAACAGCTCATGCCTTGGCTCCAAGGAGGCCACACAGGGCATATCTAGTCCTTGAGTAAAATATAATACTGGCTGACCTGGCAGCACCCAGAACCGGCTCAGCTCAAGGGCAGTTTTGGACCTTATGAGGTGCCTGAGGGCATAAATTATCAGGCCTGGTCAAGTTCTTGAGTGCACTGCATTTTCTGGCCTCGCAAGCCTTCCAGAAGACGGTGGTGGTTGTATGTGTGCCCGCTGCCTGGGCCTGCCTCCTAGTGCAGCGGGGCCTCCCTGCCTGATCATTCTTCCCACTCCCAGCTGGCTCTGCCACCCCCCACCTAATCTCAACTTATACATCTGTTCTCTTTTTTGCTACCTCTCTCTTCCTGCTGTATTTCTGCACCGTCCCTCCTCATCTACTCTCTCCCTTCATTCTCATTGCTTCCTAAACTCACACCGCCTGTTCCATGCTTCATTCCCATAGCAGGCATGCATATCCACTCTGCTCTTTCAACAACCTCAACAAAAAATTGGACTGTATAAAGGTTTTCAGGAAAGGCCGATCTAGTCCTGGTTTTACCCCACTGCCTGCATGAACCTGTAGATCTGGGGACCCTAAGAAAAGTGAGACTACAGGTCCATGTAGGCAGTGGGGTAAACCAGGACTGGATCAACCTATCCTGAAAATCTGGAACCAGTTAGCAACCCTAAGCACAACCAACCACTTCCTCTCTACAACTTCACTGAAACAGAAGACTAAGGACACAATAAGCAGAGATCACAATATAAAAGTCACTGCTTCTCTCCTCTCACTTAAAGTGATCTCCGATACCTAAGTCCAGAGCTCATTGACACCAGATGCATGCGCAGGAGGCAGCTCTGGAGAAAATCCAAAAACCAGGAATGAAAGGGAAACAAACCAATTGCACCATAATTCACTTTTGTCATGATTTTTCAGCCAACAAAGAAACCTGTTCTGCTGCAGGTGCTTCTTAATGCAGTTTTTTCCTTCCCCTTTTAGGGAAGGAGTAAAGTTACTTCTGATTTAGGGAACTTAAGATATTAGCATAGATTTTTCAACTACTGTGAGCTTGGCCTATCAGTAGTTTATTAAATCAAAGGTAAAGTTAAGTTTTAGCACAGTAGTAGTGCAAAGTTTTAATGTGGGTCTTACTACAGTAACCTGTAAGTTAGTTGTCCCTGCAAACCATCACAGGCTACCAAATACCCAATGAATGACTGAAAAGGATCAGGCAAGCTGCCATTTGACTGAAAACTCAAACTTTTTTCTAAAAATGCTAAAATCTGTAAGGTTACCAGTTTTAAGATAAGGATTTGTTGTTAAATATCTATTTCCCTACTAATGATTCATCATAACCAAAAGAAAGGTTAAAAAAAAAACCCCTCTTAAAAGCCTACACAATAAAAGAAAAAATTCTGAAGAATATTAGTTCTTGAAATCTACTCAAGAAATGTATTTAGTCAAATAAAAAGGCATCAATTTATAGATTTATTTGTTTTATTTAACTGTTAATTCTGTGCATTCAAGTGGACTGAGACAGCAGCCAAATGTGGCTGTGTCAAGATGTTCACCTGAACTTTGCAGCTCTGTGCCTGTTGAGAGCTGGGACTTGTTTACAGTTTGCCTTGAAACGATCCAGACATAATTCATACAAATCTGTGCAGGCACTGGTGGCCCTGATTAAATGAGGTTCCCATTCCCCCACCTTTCTCCCATTTGCCACATAATGTGTTGGTATTTATCTTAAAATTTAAAATATCAAACATCCTATTTTCCTTTGGGTACAGGTGTACGTCAGTTGAACATGCATGAGAGAGAGGCAGTGATGAGCAGAGGTCATTTCTGGCCCAGGAATGTTTCCTTACACCCATATTTTTCTGCTTAAGTGGCAGCATATCACATTGAACAATAACTGGTACATGAAACTGTGCCGTACCAGCAGGGAACACTGTGTGAAGTTTGCTTCTGTAGATAGCAGGATGAATTTTAGCTGTTCCATGTGGATTCCGTGGCACCAAACAGACTCATCACTCCAAGCAAGTACAACTTTGAGCTCTTCTGAGCATATGCGGGAGTTCCCATGTGGGCATTGCCTTCTGAGCCTCCACAGTCTATACCAGATTTAATCTAGTTTTGAAGTCAACGCTCCAGGGAGGTGGGCGGGTATTCCATGGCTAATTCATCCTAGCTATGGAAAACAGTTTACAGTAAGCAAACTTGCTTTTTTCATGAATAAGCAGGCTGAATTAGCCATTACATGTGGTGGAGGTCTGCAGCAGCGCATTTACTTAGTAAGCATCCTGGCCAACACTGTGCATAGTGGACTATAGCGAGAACAGATTTTGCAAAATTGCTTGTCCAAATTTACTGTCAGTCTTCAAGAAGTTATTAAAACAGTAGTGGATATAAAGGTATGAATGAAAGACCAAGTTGCAGTGATGCAGATATCTTCAATAGGTACTTTTCAAAGATGATCAACAGAAGCAGTCATGGCTTTCACCTGATGAACCTCCACAGAGTGTCCTGTTAACGTGCAGCAGTGGTGAATGCACTCAGCCAGACAGACAAGGTACACTTGGCATCTGCTACTCCGAGCCTGTTGGGATCATATGAGATGAACAGTTGGGAGGTTTTAGGATGCGGCTGAGTTTGTTTCGCTATGGCCCTTTTGGATTCCAGAGGTAAGCAATATGATGGCTTAATTGATATGGAAAGCTGAAGACTGCCTTCGGCAGAAATATGGAGAGCCACCCTTTTATGAAAGAATTGCATGCACGGAGTGAACGAGAGCTTGGCGTTCGCTGACTCTTCTAGCTGAAGTCACTGCAATGAGAAACACCACCTTCATGTCAAATATTTTAGAGAAGCTTCATTTGTTAGGAAAGGAACACACTCAGGTCCCATGGAACACATGGCTTTTGTACTGGGGGCCTGACATGCTATAAACCATTCATAAAACAAAATATGAGGATGAGTAGAGATTGATTTTCCATCATAAGAACATAAGAAATTGCCATGGTGGGTCAGACCAAGGGTCCATCAAGCCCAGCATCCCGTTTCCAACAGAGGCCAAACCAGGCCACAAGAACCTGGCAATTACCCAAACACTAAGAAGATCCCATGCTACTGATGCAATTAATAGCAGTGGCTATTCCCTATGTCAACTTGATTAATAGCAGTTAATGTACTTCTCCTGCAAGAACTTATCCAAACCTTTTTTGAACCCAGCTACACTAACTGCACTAACCACATCCTCTGGTAACAAATTCCAGAGCTTAATTGTGCATGGAGTGAAAAAGAATTTTCTCCGATTAGTCTTAAATGTGCTACTTGCTAACTTCATGGAGTGCCCCCTAGTCCTATTATCCGAAAGTGTAAATAACCAATTCACATTTACTCGTTCAAGACTTCTCATGATCTTAAAGACCTCTATCATATCCCCCCTCAGCCGTCGCTTCTCCAAGCTGAACAGCCCCAACTTCTTCAGCCTTCCCTCAAAGGGGAGCTGTTCCATTCCCTTTCTCATTTTGGTTGCCCTTCTCTGTACTTTCTCCATCGCAACTATATCTTTTTTGAGATGCGGCAATCAGAATTGTACACAGTATTCAAGGTGCGGTCTCACCAGGGAAGCTGCTATAGCCCTGAGGTGCACTTGCATTGAAAAGATGGCGAGACCTGAGTGAGAAAGGTGGAGCAAGTATTCCAGCAGATGCTTAGAAAATGGGTCCAAAGGATTTTGTTAATATCATTTGGAGTATTTATTTCATTTGAAGGCATAATTTCTTCTAGTTGAAAGCTTTTGAGATAAGTCTAGTACAAGAGTGCCAAAGCCAGTCCTCAAGAGCCTCAAACAGGCCTATTTCCAGGATACACACAATGAATATGCATGAGATAGATTTGCATGTACTACCTCATGCATATTCATTGTGTATATCCTGAAAACCAGGCCTGTTTGTGGTTCTTGAGGACTGGACTAATATGTCCACATTCCATGTAGGTAAGTGCAGATCATTGATTACTGAGTGTTCAACATCTAAGCTGTGAGTTTGAGGGCTGAAAGGCTGGGATGATATAGGGGCAGATTTTTAAAAAGTGTGCACGCCCGGCGCAAACAAAAGTACACCGGATTTTAATAGATACGCGCATAGCTGCGCATATCTTTTAAAATCCGGGGTCAGCATGCACCGAGCTGCTCAGCCAGCCTCCGTTCCCTCCAAGGCCGCTCCGAAATCGGAGCGGCCTCGGAGGGAACTTTCTTTCCGGTGCCCCCCACCCCTCCAGCTCTATCTAAACCCCCCCTACATTTATTATAAAAGTTACGCCTGCCTGAGGCAGGCTTTAACTCGCTTGCGCCGGCCAGCTGCCGGCGCGCGATTCCCCAGCCCGGGAGCGGTTTTGGAGGCCTCGGCTAGGCCCCCGAAACACCCCTGGGCCAGAATCACGCCCACAGCCCTGCCCCCGGAACGCCCCCCGATGACGCGCTGCCGTGACACACAGCCCCCCCCCCCCAGGAAAGCCCTGGGACTCGGCACGCGTAAGGGGTGGAAGGGGCAGCTTTTCGGGGGTTACATGTGTATCTTAAGCACGTACCCCTTTGAAAATCTGCCCCACAATGTCCCATCTTCCTGAGTTAACAACTCCAGGTCCGATATGCATACCAGATCTGTCTCGGCCAGGTCAGGATTATGAGGATCAGCTGATGCAGTACTGAAAGACCTTTTGCACTATTCTGGTGATAAGCAATAATGGTGGGAAAGCATGCATCAGCTTTAGCTCCCATTCAAGGAGGAATGCATCTTGAGTTAGTCTATGATCATTTAGCAGAAATGAACAAAATTGATTTAGTTTTGTGCTTTGTTCTGATGCAAATAGGTCCACTGATAGTAGACTCCATAAGCTGAAGAGTTCACTGGTCACAGATTGCTGCAGAGACCACGTGTATGGTTGAAACAAACACTCTGCTGCGTTGATCTGCCAGTGTGATGGAGATGCCCGATCAACAGTTGCCTGTAGAACAGCTCAATTTCTTTCTGCCCAGTTCCAGATTTTTAAGGCTCTGTAGCAGAGAGACCATGATGCTGTTCCTCCATGCTTGTTGACAGCAACCAGTTTGCCATGTTTTATATTTGAACCAGAATGCTCTTACCCTTAAGGAGATGTACAAAGGTAGTCTTCCAGAGTTGAAAGCAATCATATACACTGATTTGATAGCAGCTCTTTTGAAGACTCCAGATACCCTGTGTTTGAATGGTCACGGTGTGTGCTCCCCACCATTTGGTGGAAGCATTAATTACCAGTACTACTTGATAGGGGAGCGAGCGAAGAGGGGCTCCTTCCTTGAGAACCTGGGGCACAGCCATCAATGCAACTTCCGTTTCATAGCTGTATTTTGTACTGGGTATATAGACCCCACTGGAGGTAGCAGATATGACGACAGGTCAGCGGGAGCACATGGTTGGCTGCTGCAATGTGACAGAGGACTATGAGGAGCCTTCTCGCTGATGAGCGTGGAAAAGAGAGAAGGATGAGGATGAGCGACATCATGGTGTTTGCTCAGTTGGGAGACAGGCATGGTCTTTGCTACAGCAAGTTTATCCAAGTCCTTATAAATTTAAGTCTTTGAGTCCTAAGCAGTATAGAAGACCTATCATCGAGCCAATTGTTCAGGGACAGGACAACTTGTACTCCTGGTGACAGAGATGAGCTGCCTCTACTATGAGGCTGACAAGAGGCCAAACAAGAATACTCTATAGTGGTAGTAGGAAGAATTCACCTGGAAGTGGATGTAGTGCCACGAAGAAGGGTGGATGTGTATGTGAGTGCAAATATTTATATTCAAGGCACACATCCATTCTCCCTTCTGTATGTAAGCAAGAGTAGTGCTGAGGGAATTCATTTTGAATTTCTCTTGGAGAATGTTTGTTCAGACATCTCAAGTCCAGAATGGGTCAAAATTCCCTGTGTTCTTTGCATAAGAAAATACTGAAAATAGAAACCTCATGTATTTTGAATCACTGGAATTGGCTTTATTGTTGGCTCTGATTGGATTTTCAGATTAAGCTGCGGTAGATGAGATGGATCTAGAAGAAGTGCTCAACATTGTGGAAGGGACAGTGGTTGGGAAAAATGCACCTGATACCCAGACTGTTCAATTTGAAGGACCCATGGGTCCTTGGTGATCTGATGCCATTCCTCCAGAAAATGTTGAGATTGTTGGGGCAATCCGGGAAACTATAGACCAGTTAGCCTGACTTCAGTGCCAGGAAAAATAGTGGAAAGTGTTCGAAAGATCAAAATCACAGAACTTATAGAAAGGCATGGTTTAATGGAACAAAGTCAGCATGGCTTTACCCAGGGCAAGTCTTACCTCACAAATCTGCTTCACTTTTTTGAAGGGGTTAATAAACATGTGGATAAAGGTGAATTGGTAGATATAGTGTATTTGGATTTTCAGAAGGCATTTGACAAAGTTCCTCATGAGAGGCTTCTAGGAAAAGAAAAAAGTCATGGGATAGGTAGTAATGTCCTTTCGTGGATTATAAACTGGTTAGAAGACAGGAAACAGAGAGAAGGATTAAATAGACAATTTTCTCAGTGGAAGAGAGTGGGCAGGGGAGTGCCTCAGGGATCTGTACTGGGACCCGTGCTTTTCAATATGGGGCGGATTTTCAGAGCCCTGCTCGCGTAAATCCGCCCAAAAACCGGGCGGATTTACGCGAGCAGGGCCCTGCGCGCCGGTGAGCCTATTTTACATAGGCTCACCGGCGCGCGCAGAACCCCGGGACTCGCGTAAGTCCCGGGGTTTTCGGAGTGGGCGTGTCGGGAGGCGTGTCGGGGGGCGGGGCCGGAGCGCGCGGCGTTGCGGGGGCGTGTCGGCAGCGTTTTGGGGGCGGGTACGGGGGCGTGGCTACGGCCCGGGGGCGTGGCCGCGCCCTCCGTACCCGCCCCCAGGTCGCGGCCCGGCGCGCAGGAGGCCCGCTGGCGCGCGGGGATTTACGCCTCCCTCTGGGAGGCGTAAATCCCCCGACAAAGGTAGGATGGGGGTTTAGACAGGGCCGGGCGGGTGGGTTAGGTAGGGGAAGGGAGGGGAAGGTGAGGGGAGGGCAAAGGAAAGTTCCCTTCTAGGCCGCTCCGATTTCGGAGCGGCCTAGGAGGGAACGGGGGTAGGCAGCGCGGCTCGGCGCGCGCAGGCTATACGAAATCGATAGCCTTGCGCGCGCCGATCCAGGATTTTAGCCGATACGCGCGACTACGCGCGTATCTACTAAAATCCAGCGTACTTTTGTTTGCGCCTGGAGCGCAAACAAAAGTAGGCTGTTCGCGCTCGTCTGAAAATCTACCCCTATATTTATAAATGATCTGGAAAGGAATATGACGAGTGAGGTAATTAAATTTGCAGATGATACAAAATTATTCAGAGTAGTTAAAGCACAAGCGGATTGTGATAAATTGCAGGCGGACCTTGTGAGACTGGAAAACTGGGCATCCAAATTGCAGATGAAATTTAATGTGGACAAGTGCAAAGTGATGCATATAGGGAAAAATAACCCGTTCTATAGTTACACGATGTTAGGTTTCTTATTAGGAGCTACCACCCAGGAAAGAGATCTAGGCAACATAGTGGATAATACATTGAAATTGTCAGCGCAGTGTGCTCCAGCAGTCAAAAAAGCAAACAGGATGTTAGGAATTATTAGGAAGGGAATGAGGAATAAAATGGAAAATGTCATAATGCCTATCATTCCATGGTGAGACTGCACCTTGAATACTGTGTACAATTCTGGTCATCGCATCTCAAAAAAGATATAGTTGTGATGGAGAAGGTACAGAGAAGGGCGACCAAAATGATAAAGGGGATGGAACAGCTCCCCAATGAGGAAAGACTAAAGAGGTTAGGGCTGCTCAGCTTGGAGAGGAGACGGCTGAGGGGGGATATGATAAAGGTGTTTAAAATCATGAGAGGTCTAGAACAGGTAAATGTGAATCGGTTATTTACTCTTTTGGATAATAGAAAGACTAGGGGGAACTCCATGAAGTTAGCAGGTAACACAATTAAAACTAATCAGAGAAAGTTCTTTTTCACTCAATGCACAATTAAACTCTGGAATTGGTTGCTGGGGATGTGGTTAGTGCAGTTAGTGTAGCTGGATTTAAAAAAGGTTTGGATAAGTTCTTGGAGAAGCCTATTATTTGCTATTAATCATGTTGACTTTGAAAATAGCCATTGCTATTACTAGCATCAGTAGCATGGGATATACTTAGTTTTTGGGTACTTGCCAGGTAATTGTGGCCTGGTTTGGCCTCTGTTGGAAACAGGATGCTGGGCTTGATGGACCCTTGGTCTGACCCAGTATGGCATGTTCTTAAGTTTGTTTGGAGGATCAAATACTAGGCCCTGATTTGGGCTGGGCCTGTTGTGTAGTTTTCAGCTGATGGCATTCTCTTTGTTGAAGCCTGGTAGGCAGTATTGTTCAAAAGATCGGTAGGGACTCCTGTGGAAGTATAGTCATTTGTAAGGGTAGAAGTGATGTCTTATCATGGAGGGCTGTTCAGGAGCCGTCAAGAGCACTTGCACTGCCATATTTTGGTCTTTATCTGAACATCCATCTCTTTTAACTTTCTGCCAAAAAGACTGACCCCCAATCAGGGGAGGTCTGCCATTATTTTGTGGATGTCCTTGTGGAAGCTACTTGCTCAAAACCATGCCATACACATCTATAGCCCCAGTGGAGGTTGAGGAGCTATGTGAAACAGAATAGAAGGATTCGTAGACTGATTGAAGTAGGTGGCGGATGCCCTCTTCTGCATCTAGGAGTGGTTGTGGATAGTAGTTTTCTTGCTGAGGGACAGGTAAGAAAAGCTTCAAGTTTAGAATGCAGCCGTGATTCAAGCTGCTTCCAGTGACTGATGCTGCTTTGTCTTTGATGTAGGGCAGCTGGTCGAACTTAACCCTGTGGCTTCATCCTGAGTGGACAGGGGAGTTTTAGAGGAGCTCCTGCTCAACTCCTTTCCCCATGAGGCAGACGTGGCAATACTGCGGGACGAGATCCTACTGTATCTCTGGAGTGATTTGTGGAATTCCTTGATGTGAAGCACCCTAGCATGCTGTAAGCACAGGGGCATCTGTCCACAGGCATAGCAATAATTGTAGTCATGTTCTGGGCTGAGACATTGGTAACACACATTTCATGTCTGTCAGTGAAAGACCATCTTTCCACAGATACAAGTTTTAAAACCGCTTACCATTGTTGACGTCTTCTGGCCAGACATGATGGACGAGGTGGTCACGCTTTTTTTTTTGGTAGCACTGAAAAGTGCTGTTGTGGGGCTGCAGAATCAGCAAGGCTACTGAAGAAAAATATTGAATTTAAAAGGTTTTAAGGATTTTTAGAGAAAAATTATTAGGACAGCATGAATTCACAGTCATGTTGTGTTTGGACAAAAAATGACTGATCAGACTCACAAGACAACCCCCACACATGCTCAGTAGAACTCAAAGCTCTATCATCTTGGAGAGAGGGTCTGTTTGGTACTGCCTGATGTCACCCACATGAAATGGCTAATTCCATCTACTCATCGATGGAAAAAGTGACAGCACTGGGGACGGCAGCTTGCACTGTTGTCCCACAATACACAGTATTTATGTCCAGCATGAGAAATTTACTTCTGCTGTTAATGGGTAGAACATAAGCCTGGATTTTCAAAGGCCCGTGCGTGTAAAAACCAGGGCTTATGAGAGTGGGTGGGCCTTGTGCGCACCGCACACATTTTAAAATGGGCCCAGCCACGCGCATAAACCCCAGAATGCACACAAGTGCCGGGCCCTGAAAAAGGGGCGGGCAGGGACAGCGGCCATTAGCCGCTGTCACAGGGAAGTGCTCGCCGGACAGAAACGTCTGCTCTAGAGGAGCAGTAAGTGGTAAAATAAAAAGTGTTCAGGTAGCTAGGTAGGGGTTAGGGGTAAGGGTGGAGAGGGGAAGGGAAGAAAGGTTAGGCAGGGGGATAGGGAACTGGGGAGGCCTGATTGTGTCGTTTGTGTATTACTTGAAAATTTGCCCCCCCTGCGTGTGCCACACGCACATGCAACCATCAGATTTTAACATGTGCGCTCCGGCACACGCATGTTATAAAATCGGCACATCCATGTGCTCGTGCTGGGAACTGCGCGCACATGGACGGCTGTGTGCAGCTTTGAAAATCGACCCCATGGTGCAGAAAGATTTTTTCTCTCTTTTTTTAAACCATATAATAAACAGGAGGCCTCGGGACATGTACTTTGTCTGGGCTTGGCTAGATTGTAAACTTCAGGGCGTATGGTGTGGCTCCTCTATATATCTGTATAGTGCTGTTTACAGCCAAGAGTAATTGTCTTCTTTTAAAAAAGGTTTACACTAATATGCACTGCTTCTAGACCCAGCGTTCCTCATGTTTTGGAAAAATTAGCTTCTTGTACATCTAACAATTTCAATAATTAAAACCAAATGCTGAAGTCAATAGTTCAGATTCTCCTCTGGCTGCCTTGTCCTTTCCAAGGTTCACAGAGGCAGCCTAGCATGACATGCACAGTCCTCATACAGTTTTCTCTCAATTTCTCTGCTATTAGCAACACTGCGCATGTGGCAGGTAAGAAATGTACTTTTATTTCAAATCTTCCGTATCCTCTTACTGCTAGTAGCAGCTTTATCCTGTATAATCTGCTTTCAACCCAAACTAATTCAGTGATCTCAGAATCCAGTGTTCCACATCATTTCCCAGCCTACAAATACAGTATCAGAAAGAGGTGCTGACAGTAAATTATTCAACCAAAGGAAAAAAGTTAATAAAAAAAAAATACTCCCCCCCCCCCCCCCCCTGCCTTCATTAGTCAACCATGATGGGGGAAGTGCAGAACACCATTTAAATACAATTGGGGAAATATACATAGTATAATGCACCTACGTAAGGCAAAGGATTTTCAAATTGTTACGCTCAAGAATGATATTCTTAAGCAATTTAGGGTGCTCTGATGATCAAACAGCAGATATGTTAACAGAAGGCTAAACCATTTTCTCTAGCAGATTATACAGAAGGGCAGATTTATTTGCATCTCTAGTCAAAATGGATTTTCAGTTCTCTCCAGCTGCTGCTTCTTTGAATATTTAGTAATCCACAGAAGCTTAACTGGATCAAGGTTAAGTATTCCAAGACGTTAGCCACCAGTTCTAGCACTGACCACAGGGTGGCGCTACTTATTTGTTCCTACTTCCATCATTATCAAGTCACACAATACAGCAGTGGGACAGAGCTTCCCTCATGACCAGTAGGAAGACGACAGCTTCAGCCAAATGCTCAAGAGCCCTTCCTGAATGCCCAAAGCTGTTTCCAGTTTGTCAGTTATCTTTCGTGAAGTCTTTTGTGCAGTTTCAGTTGGGGGTGGAGGGGTTGGTCACAGCCTCAGGCCATTCTCCTTCACACAGGAAGCCATCCAGAGGTCTTCCAGTGTATTTCAGCAATGAAGCTTTTGTGCAATGGTAAAATGATATTCCAGTGATCAGAAAGGTGACAATCACGAAAGCTTGTCCTCGCTCACAGTTCTGTGGTTAGTAAGCATTTAGGTATGGCAAGCTCCTCACTGATCTGAGTAATAGCACTAAAATAAATGTTAAAAAGACAAAAAGTAATAAATATCCAGGTTTACCCTTTATTATGAAAACTCACCAATAACTGAGCACCTACAATTGTTAATCACTTATTTTTTCTCTTATCAGTTAAGGAAAAACAGATCAAAATCTAAATGAAAAGAAGTATTTTTCAGCCTTGCAAACTGCTGCGCAGAAAACCATGCTCTTTACTTCTGGGGGAATTCTGCGCAAAGAAATTTAAAATTCTGTGCACAATAACTTAAAATTCTGCAAACTTTATATTGGTCAAAATAACACAATTTACATGACAGTTTTTAAGTAATTACATTTTAAATTAATACAGAAAAAATTATTTCTTAAAGATGCAGAATTTTAAATATTTTGAGCAGAATTTCCCTAGAAATTCAGTTTAAGTGTCCCTTCCACTCGCTCTCCCTACTCCCCTGCCCACTTTGCCCTCTCAGGCTCCAACTCCTCCACCTGTCAGTATCTCTCCCCTCCACCTCTAGGCTCAACCCCTTCCACTCTATTGCCAGTCCCAGAATTTGATCCTGTTCTCAGTACTGCCCCTCACACAGGCTCCCTCTCTCACACATAATAACATGCCATACTGGGTCAGACCAAGGGTCCATCAAACCCAGAATCCTGTTTCCAACAGTGGCCAATCCAGGCCATAAGAACCTGGCAAGTACCCAAAAACTAAGTCTATTCCACATTCTCCCTCTCTCTAGTGCACACACACACACACCCTCAAACAGGCTCTCTCACTCGCACACACACATCATCTCATACAGGGTCCCTCTCTCTTGCATACACACCTACACAAGCTCTCTTTCTCTCTCACACATACACCCTCACACAGGCTACCTATGTCTCTCTCTCTTGTACCCCTTCACACAGACTCTCTCACGCATACACAATCCCTACACACAGGCTAGCACCCTCGCATACACACGATCCCTTTTTTTACACACCAGCTCCCAATCTCTCACACACATACACACTCCTTCACAATCTCCTCATATAGGCTCCCTCTCTCTGGCACCCACACTCAAGTACCTCCCCATGCTCTCTCACACCCCCCTGCTTACCTTCCCTAGTCTCGCTCATACCCCCCCTGCTCGTTCACCCCCCCTTACCCCTGCTCTCTCTCTCTCACACCCCCCTCCCGCTCATCCCTTGCTCTCACCCCCCCCTGCATTCTCTCACTCACCCCCTCCCCTCTCAAACACCTCTCTAGACACATTCCCTCTCACCGGGGGCTTCCTCTTCACTGCGAGCGGAGCACGACAAGCCAGGGCCTTCCTCTTCGCCAAGAGCAGAGCGCATCCCGTGGCGGTTTTCCTCTTCGCTGCAAACGATGCGCGCTCCGTTCATGGTGTGGCAGGGCCTTCCTCTTTGCTACGAATGGCGCGCCAGGACCTTCCTCTTTGCCGCGAACGGTGCAAGCTCCGTTTGCGGCATGCCGGGGTCTCTTCTGCTATTTTCTGCGCAGAATTTGGCAATTCTGCACAGGAGGGGAATTCTGTGCTTCGCAGTAGCACAGAATTCCCCCAGGACTAGCTCTTACATCCTACACAACATCCCTACAAGAGGCAGGGATTTTGTAGGGGAGATTTATGGGGCTAGGATGGTAGAGATTACACAATTCTGTGTTCAGAGCAGAGGCCAGGTTCTCTCCAACACCTGTATCTTAAAGCTGGGCATTATAAAATCTTACTGGAAACACCCAACAGCAACCCAGCACTACCAGGGGATGCTCAGGTCGCCTGAATTAGGGAAATATGTGAGGTAGCATCCTTTCCAGAAACTACAGGACTGAGGGGTGAGGAAGGAAAATAGGAACATGAAGGTGGTGGTAAAGGTTTATGCAAGCAGGCTGAACATAGCTTATTTCTCTTTCCATCTACACTACACTGGGCGTCTCCAATTAATATTCACAATTTTTTCTAAGCAGATATAAAGGTGCAAAGTAGTAAGCTTTTAAGAATTGTGACGCATATATTATGATGCAGTCTTCCTTGCCTTTTAACAGCTGGCATGGGTGGCTGTGCAGGCAGCAATGATGCTGATGCCTGAAGAGTCTCAGGATTGTCATTGGGTACCTTTGCAGGTAAAGTGACCTCGTTTCCCAAAAGCCCGTTTGAAATGGATCCACTCTAAACAGGAGAAACGCAAGAAAAACAAGAAACATGGCACTTCGAGACAGGGGGAGTGGATTTTTACATAAATATCATTCCAAATGCAAAATTCATCTGTCTGATTTCTTTACCAACTGCCCCCTCTCCTCACTGATTTATACTAACTGCCAATGAAATGTTTGTTTTTTTTCTCCTCAAAATTCTTCTACTAACCTACAAATGCATCTATGGTTCTCTCTAGTCCTTTTGTTTTGTTCCTTGTATAAATCAGGCTTCCTAAACTAACTAAACGATTCTTTCTCGCCACTGATCTTGTTGTATATATGCCGCTGTCATTCAGCAGTGACAATGCCCAATTTATGTAAGGTGCCCTGGGGAAGAATGCTAGAAAAGTGCAGAAACGAAAAGATAAAATAAACCAATATAGGTTAAAATAGAATCATTCTAATTAAAAAAAATATATATAAATCACTTACAGGTAGTTTCCATTTGGGTGTAACTGCCAGATAGGATGACACCTAATGAAGCAAAGAGATAAACTGTGAACATTCCTCTTTGCACCCTGTAAACTGAATGGGGGAATATTAAATCTCAGCGAGACTGAGGATCATCCTCTAAGAATTTCAGTTCTATGTGAAAAGGTAAAGTCTGTTCTCATAACCAGCCCTGCTAATAATGGAGAAATTACTTACCTGATAATTTTGTTTTCCTTAGTGTAGACAGATGGACTCAGGACCAGTGGGTTTATGCTCCCCTCCCAGCAGATGGAGATGGAGCAAGCTGACGTCACAGTATATATATAACCCTGCAGTGACCCCAGCCTGCCAGTATGCCCTGGACAGACTAGCAAAAAACTTGATTAAAAACAGATAACCAGAACTGTACTCAATCAACCAAAAACATTGAACTCACATAAGAGTTTAGGTACCCCAAGCTAGGGACTGGATGAAGACTTACCAGTAACACGTTGGGACCCAGAGCTCCACAGAAGGACTATTGACACACTCATGTGGCAGCTGAGGGCGGGAAGCTGAGTCCATCTGTCTACACTAAGGAAAATGAAATTATCAGATAAGTAATTTCTTCATTTCCTAGCGTGTAGACAGAGGGACTCAGGACCTGGGCCTGCACATCCAGACAATAAAACCTGGAAAAAGTGTGTGAGGAGGACCACGTCACAGCTCAGCAGATATTGACGGGAGCCAACAGACTAACCTCCACCCAAGACACTTCCTGAGCCCTAGCGGAATGAGCCCTAACCTGAGTAGGCAACAGCTTTCCAGCATCCACATATGCAGCCATGACCACCTCCTTAATCCAACAAGCAATGGTAGCCCATAAAGCTGGAGCGCCCTTCTTACTCCCATTATGGAGAACAAACAGGTGATCCGTCTTTCGAAAAGACTCAGAGACCTCCAGATACCGCACAACAAGATGCTTCACATCCAAGGAGCGCAAAAGGCGAAACTCCTCCGCATTCCTGACCTTATTCAGGGATGGCAAGGAGATGGACTGATTCAAATGAAAGTCCGAGACTACCTTGGGCAAGAAGGTGACGCCCCCGGAGTCACCCGAAGTAACAGCTCCCGGCAAGACAAAGTTCAGAAATCCAATGCACAGAACATATAGCCACCAGGAACACAATCTTCAAAGTCAACAACCGTAAGGAAAGGTTACGCAGTGGTTGGAACGTAGGGCCCACCAAAAAGGTCCAGCACCAAGCTAAGACTCCACAATGGAAGGGAGGCCCTAAGGTACTTTACTTCCTTCAATAAAACGGGCCACACCAGGATGAGATGACAAGGAAACATCATTCACCAGGCCTCTGAAACAGGCAAGAGCTGCAATCTGCACCTTCAAGGAATTAAGGGCCAAGCCTTTATTCAATCCATCCTGCAAAAAATCCAGAATGAGAGGGATCTTAACCGAACAAGGAAGAACACCCCCGCTCCCCACACCATGCCTCAAAACCCCCCCAGACCCACACATAAGCCAAGGAAGTGGAGAACTTGCGAATGTGGTGTAAACTGGCAACCACTGCAGAGGAATAACCATGCTTTAACAAGCGAGCCCTCGCAAGGACCAAACTATGAGACAGAATCGAGTCAGATCCTGAAGCAGATCCATGTGCAGTGGAAGACGAAGGGGGGTCTGTACCAGGAGTTGTTGCAAATCCGCACACCACAGACACCTGGGCCAGTCCGGCACCACCAGGAGTACTAGCCCCCTGTGGCCTTCGATCTTGTGAATTATCCTGCCCAGCAAGGGTCACAGAGGAAAGGCATAAAGCAATCTGTCTTCTGGCCAGACCTGTACGAAAGTGTATATTCCCAGGGACCATGGATCTCTCCTGTAACTGTAGAAGCGAGGAACCTTCGCATTTCGAGAAGTCGCCAGCAGGTATAGGAACGGAAGGCCCCAGCGATCCACAATCAGCTGAAATGCCTCGGCTGACAACACCCACTCTCCAGGGTGCAGACTCTCCCTGCTGAGAATGTCCACTTTTACGTTGTCTTTTCCTGCAATGTTAGAGGCTGAGATTATCTGCAGATGACCTTCCGCCCATTCCATCGGCTGGTCTATTTTCTGCGACACTCACACGAACCACTTGACTCCACAGCTTGTGGCTGAACTGCAAGCATGCCAGCTATACTGCCCGGGCCTCCTCCAGTGGGAATCTTCGACATTCCAGCAACCCTAGGCCGTTAACTCCAGATAAGGAGCCCACCAACTGTGGAGACTCGCATCTGTCGTGAATACCAACCAGGCTGGAGAGGACAAGGGAACTCCCTTTCTCAGATGATCCTCCTACAACCACCACTGGAAGCGGGAGCAGATTTCCATTGGCAAGTAGAGCCAAACCACATAAGCCTGAGACTGTGGATTTCAACGACATAGCAGAGAGCACTGAAGAGGACACATATACGGCCTTGCCATGGTACCACTTCCAGGGTAGCTGCCATCAAGCAAAGTACCTGTAGGTAAGGCCACAACGTTGGGCATATGGTGTTCATCAACTGACGCACTTGAGACATCAATCTCTAGATCTGAACTTCCGGTAGGAAAATTCTGTCCTGTCCCATGTTGAACTGGACCCCAGATACTCCAGTGTCTAGGATGATTGAAGATTGCTCTTGGTCAGGTTCACTACTCACCGAGCTCCCTCAATAAGGAGATCATCTTATGTGTCATGAGGCGGCTCTCTTCCTGAGACTTGGCTCGAATCAGCCAGTCATTCAAATACAGGTGCACCAGGATTCCTTCTTTTCGCAAGGCCACCACCATAATCTTGGAAAATGTTCTTGGAGTGGTGGCTAGACCAAAAGGCAGCGCCCAAAACTGATAATAGCACCCCAACACCACAAAGCGTAGAAAAGGTGTTGGAATTCCAATCGGATGGGAATATGAAGGTAAGCCTCTGACAGATCCAAGGTGGTCAGAAATTCCCCTGACTGCGCCGCCATTATTACAGAGCTTAAGGTTTCCATTTGAAAATGAGTCACCTTTAAGTGACGGGTGACCCTCTTGAGATCCAAGATGGGACAAAAGGAGCCCTCCTTGAGCACAACAAAATAAATGGAATATCGCTCCATACTTTCTTGAGACATAGGCACTGGAACCACAGCCCTCAGTCTGAGGAGCCATTGAAGCGTGAACTCCACTGCCTGATTCTTCTGCGGGGAGTGGCAAGGGGACATCATGAACACGACCCGAGGAATACTGCGAAATTCCAGTGCATATCCTTCACGTATCACCTCCAGGACCCACTGGTCCGATGTGATCTCGACCCACCTCCGATAAAAGAGAGAGACGTCCCCCTATTTCCTGTTCCAGAAGGTGGGTCGGCAAACATAAGAAATTGCCATGCTGGGTCAGACCAAGGGTCCATCAAGCCCAGCACCCTGTTTCCAAAAGAGGCCAAACCAGGCCACAAGAACATGGCAATTACCCAAACACCAAGAAGATCCCATGCTTCTGATGCAATTTTCCCTAAGTAAACTTGATTAATAGCCGTTAATGGGCTTCTCCTCTAAGAACTTATCCAAACCTTTTTTGAACCCAGCTACACTAACTGCACTAACCACATCCTCTGGCAACAAATTCCAGAGCTTTATTGTGCGTTGAGTGAAAAAGAATTTTCTCCGATTAGTCTTAAATGTGCTACTTGCTAACTTCATGGAATGCCCCCTAGTCCTTCTATTATTCGAAAGTGTAAATAACAGAGTCACATCTACTCATTCAAGACATCTCATGATCTTAAAGACCTCTATCATATCCCCCCACAGCCGTCTCTTCTCCAAGCTGAACAGCCTTAACCTCTTCAGCCTTTCCTCATAGGGGAGCTGTTCCATCCCCTTTATCATTTTGGTTGCCCTTCTCTCTACCTTCTCCATCAAAACGTTTTTGAGATGTGGCGACCAGAATTGTACACAGTATTCAATGTGTGGTCTCACCATGGAGCAATTATAGAGGCATTATGACATTTTCCGTTTTATTAACCATTCCCTTCCTAATAATTCCTAACATTGTTTGCTTTTTTGACTGCTGCAGCACACTGAGCCGACGATTTTAAAGTATTATCCACTATGATGCCTAGATCTTTTTCCTGGTTGGTAGCTCCTAATATGGAACCTAACATCGTGTAACTACAGTAAGGGTTATTTTTCCCTATATGCAACACCTTGCATTTGTTCACATTAAATTTCATCTGCCATTTGGATGCCCAATCTTCCAGTCTTGCAAGGTCCTCCTATAATGTATCACAGTCCGCTTGTGATTTAACTACTCTAAATAATTTTGTATCATCCGCAAATCTGATAACCTCACTCGTCATATTCCTTCACTGGGAAGCTCGGGAAGGTCCACCACCTGAGCCCGCTCCTCTCTTGGGCTGCTGGGGACGAAAGGATTGAGACCTACCGAAAGACCAAGTCCACTGAAAGGTTGTCCCCCTGCAGGAATGAAAATGCCTGGAATCCCGGAAACGACCCTTCATACCAAAGGGGCGCTACAATTGCTTCTTATCCTCCGGCAACCAAGGAACTGAAGACTTGCCCCATTTTCTGGTCAGTTTCTCCAACTCGCTCCCAAACAAGAGTGAGTCTTTAAAGGGCATCTTGGTAAGATTGGCTTTGGAAGCTGTGTCAGCTGACCAATTTCGCACCCAGAGTTGACGCCTGGCCGCTATCACCGAAGCCACTCTTCTGGCCGAGGTCTGGACCAAATCACAGCCTGTGTCTACTAAAATGGTGGCAGCAGGCTCCATAACTGCTCTGGAATCCCCACCAGACTCATCAATCTCCTGAGAGAGAAGCAGACAACATCTCGCCACTAGAGCACAACAGGAGGCAATCTCTAAATTCATCGCCACTGCTTAAGAATAGCTCCAATCTTTCTATCACGAACATCCTTCAAGGCCACTCCTCCCTCTACGGGGATAGTAGTCCGCTTAGACATGGTACATAACAGAGCATCCACTTTGGGAAACTGCAAATGCTCTCTCAAAGCCGGATCCAGGGTGTACAGGCCTTCCAATGTCCGACCCCTTTTAAAATTTGCCTCTGGGGCATCCCATTCCAGATCAATCAGTTCCTGGATGGCATCCATCACCGGGAAAAAACAAGAGGCTTTACGTAAGGAAACCAAAATGGGATTCTTCCTCGGTTCTGATATAGCATCCGAATCAGGAACACCCAGCTGTTTCAAGATCTGGGAAATCAGTGAAAGAACTGCAACATGCTTCGATACGGTTCCAGGCCTGGAGGAATTTCCTCATCTTCCAGGGAATCAGGATCAACCTTATTATCAGTGCATCCGGATTCCTGTCAGGAACACCCGCAGGGAGCAGAGGCGAGCTCCAGCGCTTAAGCATAGGACTGGAAGAGAGAGGAGCCACCAGCTGAGGGTCAGACCGGACACAAATGGCAGAAGTGGAGGACTGCGCCTGAGGAAAAGCTTGTAAGCCTTGAAAAAAATTCCACCCAAGAAAAAGCAACCGGGTCCAGACCAAATTCAGAAGGAACTGGAGCTGGTCCCACAAAACTGCCCTCACCAGCAGAGGAGCCAGTCCAGGAAGAACCAAGATCTGGGGTCCCCCCAGTCAAAGCCGTGACCAACCCATGATGATGGGAAGATCCAGGCTTTGCAAAATCCGAGGACGACAACTCTCCCTGAGCATCTGAGCAGAGCTGACACACGTTAGAAGCCAGGTCAGGCTGAGAAGCCCTATATGACAAGCAAAACAAATGGGAAGACGCTTAGACTTTTTGCTTACTGGCGCCATGGCTGCGGTAAATGTGCGTTGGAACAGCTTGAGCTGAAAAATGAAATGCGCCCAAAAAAATAAGTGCCTAAAGGAAAGTGCAGCAAGGCGTATGCACAACCTGTGTGCCAAGTTAAGCGTGTAAAAAGGTTTGTGCACATAAAAAGCGCGCCCAAAAACAGAGTGCACAATGCTTGCACAGAGCAGACACACTGCGCACACCAACGTCCTTTAGAAGGCAGAACACCCACAAAAGCGCGCGAAAATGGCTACTGCGGCCTACCACACAGCGTGTAAGAAAAAAGCCTAAGTACAGCGCCTAGACTAATGGGCTGCTCAACCCGCCAGGCTGCCCAGTTCCCCAACCCCAACGGGAGCGGGAACGAACATTGGCATGGTGTGCCAAGAACAGAGACCGGAGGAAGTCCTGAAACCCCTCTAACTGTCTCTAATTCAAGTAAAACTTTCTCTTTTTTTTTTTAACCTTACCTGAGCTCAGCGCTTATCGGCCGAGTACAGAGACTGTGTCCAGCTGTGGAGAGAGAGAGGCTATCTGACGTCACCACCACAATTGGCCTCCTGCACCCGCTGGCTTTCAGCTGAACTAGCAGCTAAGTCCTTGCTGGGAAACCCAGCTACCAGACCATGGCACACCTCTGAGGGACCACGGAAATCTCAACTGGGGGAGGTACCTTTAGGTATCACCGCAGAAGAACAGGGCTTTTTTTTCCTGAATTTGGAATTTCAAATTTCTCCTTTCAAAAAGCTCAAAGCAATCCCCATAGGGAGATGCACGTCCACCATCTGCTGGAGACGGAGACCACTGACAGGCTGGGGTCACTACAGGGTTATATATACTGTGACTTCAGCTTGTTCCGTCTCCATCTGCTGGCAGGAGAGCATAAACCCACTGGTCCTCAGTCCATCTGTCTACACACTAGGAAAAGTGTCATTTTATTCCTGAATGGGCACTGTGGATATAGCGCAGTCCAACATTTCCCCCTGCAACTTGGAGGTACTAGGACTGAGGGCCTCATTTACTAAGCATTTTCCCATAGATAACAGAATGGGAGAATAGCCTCAGTAATCAGGAGATTAGTTTCCTAAATAGAAGTGGTATGTATGTACCAAAGCTTTGCCAGAACAAGTTAGCTACAGCTGGTTAAAATCCTTCAAAAACTCTAATTCTGTAAAATTAACAAAAAATCATCTTTTAGATATAATGGCTAAAACTTCATTATGTATGAGTCACTAAATACTTATTTTAATAAACTGGTTTCCAGAATGTGCTACCAAAAAACTCAATCTCTTCCTGACCAGCATTCCTGGCTGGATTCAGGTCAAACCAACACTAGTGAAAAACTCAATAAGCTTAATGCTGGTATCATCATAAGCAGTATAAGCACACTATGGCGGGCATCAGCCTCAAGTAGTGTGATACACGGCCTGTTGTAATCATGCACCAGTGTGAGTAACAATATTTTTTAGAATTGTACTTGCATATTAAAAAAAAAAAATGGATGGTAAATGCCCCAAGTGTTTGCTTTTATGAAGGGTGTTGGTAAGCTGTCTTCAAACACTGTGAACATGGCCACCCTTCTCAGTGCTGTAGCTGCCCAACACTGGCAGTGTTTTGAGGATTCTCGCCTGCATTGGGGCAATTTTTATATTGAATTTTAAATGGGTCCCAGCCTTGTTGAAGCAGGGTCTGTTTGCCAACTGCCCTTCTCAATTTATTGAGATCAAATGATATGAACAACTGAGAAGTTTGATGGTGAGGATGAGTCCTTTTGCAGTCTAAAGAGTTGATGAGCCCATTTTCCTTTACATGTATGTTCTCTTGGAAAAAAAAGTAGGTAACCAATGGCTTTGGTTGATGTGAAAAACAAACAAAAAGAGATCAATCATAGAAAACAAGAGTTCTCCTGCCAGCTTAATGTTAAGCAAACAGGACCTTCATGCAGCAAACTCAGACCCAAGAAAACAGGTACATTGGTTCTTAGAAACTTAATCAGTCCATTTGCTTCTAATAACTGAGGCGCTCATATGGCAACATGTGCATGCAGGAACTTCCAAGCATGCTCACTCAAGTTTTTACTGAGCTCTGAGAGCTAGGTCTGTGCCATTGCCATGATGTCACCCATTGGTTATGGTTGGTTCAGGCCTGCTTGTCAATGGAGAATTTAAGCAAGACATTAAATATTAATATTATTCTGTTTCTCCCAAACTGAAGTGGCCAACTTGCTCTCTCTACATTTTTTCCCTTGGGTACCATTCAGTTGTCTCCTTCCTGCTTATCTGGAACCAGCCTATACTGGTCTGAGTTTTTTGTAGGGATGTGCAGGGGAAAAAATCTGTTTCCCTTTTTTGGTTCGTTTTCAGGAGGATTTTTCCCATGAATTTCGGTTCGAGGAATGTTTGATTCATTTAATTCATGTGAAAAAAAACAAAGCAAACATTTAACCCCCTTCCCAAAAAAACAAAAATGGGGCCTATCAAGGCCTCTCATCCATCCTGAAAAATACTGGAGTCAGGATTCCCCCCCGGCCTCCACTTACCCCGTCTGGTGGGGAACCACCTTAGCCTTGCCCTAGGCCCAGGCCAAAGCCTCTGCCTTGAGTAGGTTGACATCGGCCTTGACAGACTCAAGTCCACCTTCTCGGCCTAGGTTGGCGCCCAGGCCCAGACTCAATGCTGTGGCCCAGCCCATAGGCCGGGTTCTGGATCCAGACCCAGGCCAGAGGCTGGGTCCTGACATTTGGGCCTTGGCTGGAGCCTGCCCCAGAGGTGGGCTCCTGATGCCAGGGGCCTCAGCCTAGGCCAGGGCCTGGGCCCAACTCTTTGGACCAGCATTCGTTGCATTCATTTAAAATGAATGCAATGAATAAGGTTTAATTTGGGGGGCCCGGATTTGTTTCAGGACCCCCAAATGAAAATCGGCTGCATTTGTTGTAAACAAATGCAAATCCCTAGTTTTTCACCCACCTCTACTGCATAGCAAATTTACTTCAAAGTAGCCCAGCCACAGCACTGGGTTTTGTTTTTTTTTATTTGTAATCCGTCTGGATACTTCGGTATTTGATAGATTAAAATTTAATAAATGAAAATGGAGAGCCCATAGCCCAGGGGAAGGAAAGTGGCAGACCACCACAGAAGGGACGTCTTCTCCAACACAGAATGTGTGCACCTTACACCGGGCCTGCAAATGCCACCACTGTGGAATGTCAAAGTCTCTCCTCCACCAGGGACTGTGAATGCTTCCTCCGCAGCATCCCCAGATGATCCACTGTTTCCTTATCCTTTACTGCTCCTTAAATTTCAGCTCTTCTCGAGTTACAGCAATCTGACAATGGTGTCACATTTTGTTCTCACATCAGCCTATAGCCTAAAGAAAATTAGCATGTTTAGGAACCACACTGGTAGTTTGTAGAATTAGACTTGAATATACACAAGAGTGTAAATCTATGAAAAGTCACTTAAAAATACACATGAATAATTTTCAGATTTGGGAAAGGATAGTAAAAGGGACTGGACACCCCCACCTCTGGATTTGCAGTCTGTTTAATTTTTACCTGAGGAGCAGCATCTGTAAAATCAATTAGATTCTCTGTTAATGACGCCAGTATATTATTCAGATCGTCCACAGTGCTCTGTATAGATAAAAAGAAATTGATAAGCCTGATTAAGTCATTAGCCTAAATTGCTTAACAGCTCAGTAGCTACCAGATTTGTGAACTACTATCTTTGACCACATCAGCCAGAGGCTGGCACTCTACCCTGGGACTCCCAGGCTGGTTGTGGGCTTAGAATGCAGACAGCAGCAAAACAAGAATGGAGCAGCAGCCCCCACTACCCCAGGAGGGTAGTGGGGGCTGCTGTTTCAAAGCAATCATGGCCTTGGAATGGGTTTCCTATTGAGGACAATATCTCAAAATCCCAGCCATGCTCTCCAAATGGAACGGCCCAAGAAAGTGATCTTTTGTAAAAAGGTCCAGAATATATAAGAGTGAAGACAACATTCAGGTCGGGCACACAGCTTGTCACTCAGGTACTGTGCGGCATAAGAAAACAAGCTGCTTGAGGAAAGAGCTCAAAACGTATTGTAGAGTTACGATACGTTCTGGAACGTGTTACTCCTATTAGAAATTAGGATTCTTTTTATTGGATGTCCTTGATTTAGTCATGTGAAGTCTGTGTCAGCACGCCTGACTCTCAAGCAGAGTAACACAGAAACAGGACACCATGTTTAGCTCTCAAAGGGGCCGATGTAATAAGACCCACGGCAAAACAGGCGCCAGTTATGAGCACGCGTTTTGATCACCACGCGAGGCTAAAGCTGCTGCCTCCGCGGGATGTAAAAAAAAACCCCAACTATGCATATAATTTGCATGCAGAAATTCGTGCACACATGAAGAAATGCACGAACCTAAGCGCCGTTAGGCCCCATGTAATAGGCAGCCGCATCTGCGCTGAAAACCCGCTCATAAAAGCAAACGAGCAAATAGGTCTCCCTATTTAGAAATAGGAATGTATTTAATACTTCGAATAATTCTGTGCTACAGAAAAATGGCAAATATTTACACGAATGATAATTCACACCGCATGGCAGTGAGATAGGCCAGATTTGCAACCAGCTGAGTACCTATCGGGTGCCCAGAAAGATGCCTAGCTAATTACCAATCTTGCCGCTCTGCTGCTGAGCAATGCGCTCTTCTAGCCAGGTATCTGGCCGCTCAGGTGCTGAGACAGACACTCAGCTGCTCGTGAATCTGGCCACTCGGATGCCAAGAAAAGCACCTAGGCACGCGCCTTCCTAAGTTGGCCTCTTGGATGCCCAGAAAAGCACCTACCTAAGCTGGCCACTCGGACACAGAGATAGGCGCTCAGCTAGGTGCTTTTCAGGTCACTCGGGCACTGAGATAGGCCTCCCCCGAGTCAGTGCTGACACTTAACTAGTGCTCTGACCATGGCGGTAAAAAACCCACATTAAAAAAAACAGCACTAGCATTAGCATAGCTCCCTGCATTGCCTAAGACTAAGTAATCACCTCCTTTGCATGCCATTAGCATGCATTCGCACAGGAAAAACCGCAGATCTGCGTTTGTATGCGCTTTTTTCCCCGCACACAAAACCCTATTACATACCTGTATAGGGCTTTGTGTGGGAAAACGCACATACAAATGCGTGTACAGGCGGGTACAAACCCATGGCAGCTTCAGCGCACCTTATTACATCGTCCCCTAAGTGAACAGAGGCAACACTTACAACAGTGATGCTGCCTCTAAGTTATAGATTGGAAGTCTCCATTTATTGCTTTGCTGACGTACTATGAATATTGCTGTAGACCAAGACCCTTTATAACAAATTTTTTTTAAGAGATTTGTCACTTGAAACATTTACAGGGTGAGATTCTTAAGAGATTGTGGCTCAGTTGTAGCTGGAAGAAAACTCACATATAAAGAAAAAAAAATGGTGGATTTACTTGTAAGCCTCGCACATCTTCTGTTTGATCTGGTGTAGATGGGACTGGGGGAGAGATGAGGCCAGCAGTGGCCTTAATTTCATACAGCATGTTCCTGAAACCAGAAACCATTCCAGGGATCAAAACAGAGACTTTAGCCAGAAAACAGACTAATTGCAGTGCAGCATTATTGGAAATGGAAAACAAGGAGCAGGGTGATGTATTTTAACCAAAGTTATAAGGATCACTTCACAGCTTGCAGTCCTTTTGTACAAACAAGACTCCCGAGTTATATATTTAGACCAAGCAGACTGTGGCAGGACATTTGTAACTGATTAATCTTGTAAAGCTCTGCAAATCCATACAAGAGATAAAACAATTGAGTATTTATTTAAACTTCTCTATTTTGCTTGGGTTCTTAAACTCTATTTTGCTTATTTTTTTTGAACTGTAAAATCAGAATAGGTACTGACACGTAAACTGCAAGATTACTAAAACAAATCTGATCTCTTTAGTAGGTGTGCTTGCATTGCATGATTGGCTAGTAGGTTTTTAAACATAAGCAAATGAAACTAAGAAACATCTTTCACTTCACCAGTAATTGTTTAAGTAGCACACTGCCAAGATGAAAGAACATGTTAGGATGATTCAATATGTACAACTCATTTACAGTCCGATACAGTACAGTGCGCTCCGATGGAGCGCACTGTTAATTCGCATTTGGACGCGCGTTTTCGACGCGCTAGCTTTACCCCTTATTCAGTAACGGGTAATAGCGCGTCGAAAACGCGCGTCCAACCCCCCCGAGACTAATAGCGCCCACAACATGCAAATGCATGTTGATGGCCCTATTAGTCATTCCCGCGCGATACAGTAAGTAAAATGTGCAGCCAAGCCGCACATTTTACTTTAAGAAATTAGCGCCTACCCAAACTGCTTTTCTGTGCACCCTCCAACTTAATATCATGGCGATATTAAGTTGGAGGTTCCAAAAATTAAAAAAATATTTAAAAAAAAAAATTTAAAATTAGCCCGCGGCTCGCGGGTTGAAAACCGGACGCTCAATTTTGCCGGCGTCCAGTTTCCGAACCCGTGGCTGTCAGCAGGCTCGAGAACCGATGCCGGCAAAATTGAGCGTTGGCTGTCAAACCCGCTGACAGAATCCGCTCCTGTCCAAAAAGAGGCGCTAGGGACGCGCTAGTGTCCCTAGCGCCTCTTTTTACCACGGGCCCTAATTTAAATAAATTAATTTACTGAATCGCGCGCATAGGAGTGTGTCCTGGGCACTCGCCCGCTCTCCCGCGATTTTTACTGTATCGGCCCGTAACTGAGTAAAACTGTCCACGCTGTGGTACAGTTAAAGAGTCTGAGACCTGAATAGGGTAGGCTGGAGAATGTTTCACCGAGAACCATTTTACTAATCTTTAAAGTAAACCAGCTGACTAGTGCTAGAGTATTAGGGGATGAGAACAGAGAGCCCAGAGACCCTCTTTCCCCAGGAGCAGCAGGATGATGGCAGAAAAAGACCATGGCTCATCTAGTCTGCCCATCCGTCCAATTAATTTAGCTTTACAATTCCCATCACTTCCTTAGAGATCCCCTGTATTTATCCCATGCTTTCCTGAAATCAGATACTGTTTTTGTGTCCACCACTTCCACTGGGAGGCTGTTCCACACATCCACCACCCTCTCTGTAAAGAAATATTTCCTAAGATTACTCCTGAGTCTACCCCCTTTCAACCTTATTTCATGGTTTTAGAACCTCCTTTCCACTGAAACAGGTTCACCATCATATCTTCCCTTTCCTCTAGGGTATACATGTTTAGATCTTTTAAGTCTATCTTCATATGCTTTAGAACGAAGACCACTGACCATTTTAGTAGCCACCTTCAGATCTGACTCCATCCTATTTATGTCCTTTTAAAAGTGTGGTCTCCAAAATTGTACACAGTATTTCAAGTCTGTATCTCTCTCTGTGAAGGCCGATGAGGAAGGCCTTCCTCATACCGTAGGCCCTCACAGAAAGAGAGGCAGTAGGGGCTATAAAGTAAGAAATGAGCAAGGAGTAAAAAAAAAGAAGAAAAAAATAAGGAACAAAAAAAAAAAAAAAAAGGAAAGACAGGTTGGGGAGAGAAACAGAAAAAAGGTGAGGGGAATATTGGTTTAGGGGGTGAGGAAAATGAGATCACTTCCTGATCTTGTTTAAACCTTTAGTGTCTGCTTAGCAATTCATTTGGAGCTAGTTTGGATGTGCTGAATCAGTTTAAATGAGGATATGTACAGTGTGAGCTGAGGGTAAAAGTACTCACGGAATGAAGTCTTCGGAAGTAGAAATGCACCTTGGTGCCTCTCTCGACTCCTGTAACTCTTGGATTCTGCTGCTTAATGGACTGCTCTGGATGTTCCCTGCTACCAGAATCCTTCAGAGAGAAAATTATTTTAACTTTTTTCTTTTCCTTTTATGAACAGAAGCAGCACTATCTTACTAAAAAGAAGCAGAACTGACCAGGGACTCTACCACCAAAAAGCTCCTGCATTGTCCTACTTCCATAGGTAGGCCTTAAATACATTTTGTTATGCAAGTGAGATGTGGCCGGAGGGTAAACTTCACAGACGAAGGCACTTGAATGGCATTTTGCTTCCAGTTGTGGCTTTTTCATACCTACCTGGCTGCTGCGTCCTGCACATTGGTGTTTTTGTCACCTGAGATGCTGTCCTCTCTACTGACCTGAAAGGGGGAAAAATGGCAACTAGTTAAGATACAATTAAATAATACTTGGAAACACCACACCCTGACTGGCCGAGCGAGACTATGAGATGATCTTAGGATCAAAAAGTGTTGCTCAACAATAATCAAGGTCAATGGCAGTTAAAATTTTACATAGATTTGAGGGATAGAATGGATTAGCAATGTGAAGGTAAAAAAAGGATGTGTAGTAGCCCCAATGAAGACCAACCTTTCAGGCCCCTAACCTATTGCTCAAGGTTTCCTAATGCCATTACAGAAACAAAGAAAAAATATAGTGGCACATAAAACCCACTGGGATCACCTAGTCTGACTGCCTCCCACACCTGCTGAAATACTGCACATCTTAACCAATCCTCTGTAATTACCCATGCGGACTTCAAATCTAGCATGGTTTATAAGCTTCAGCAACAGCAATAGTGATTGGGACAAAACTTTAGAATCCACAAAACTCAAATAGCTGTTCAAGAAATGTTTTATTCGTTTATAGAAACTGAATGAATCATGATCATGGACCATGTTTTGATTAACTGCGTCGGGAGGGACCAGATACAAACATACATGTCTCAGTGAAAAATGAATGCAAATGCATTGAAATGATTAAAATTAAATAAATTTGTGTTTCCAGTTATGCACCGATCTGAGCAGGAGGCGATTCCCTTGCGCTCCCGTCTACAATTGATTTTTCTTTTATCCTAGTGTTTGTCGGAATTTCCTTTTCTCATCATGTTGCAGTCTAAAGAAGATGGCAGACATTCTATACCATCGATGTGGGCCGAGGTATCCTGAAAAAAGAAAAAAATGGTGCCCGAGAATGCTGGTTGACTGTGCGCCTCGTGCAGAGGAGTCGGCCTCTGAGGACAGCGAACTACCGGAAAACGAGGTGGATGACAACATTGCGTATATTTCCCAACTTATGGAGAATTTTGCAGAAAAGAATTCGAACAAATTAGATGCCCAGCTCAGTGTTATAGTTGAAAAGGTTGCCACTATGGTGCAGTCGGTACAGGACAGCACTAATAGAATTGAGGAGGTTGAACACTGGATTTCTGACACTGAAATGTTACTTACCTTGATTAGCGCAAAGGTAGATTGCCTGGATCGTTTAACAGCTGCTTTCACAGACAAGATTGATTATCTTGACAACAAATCAAGTTGTTGCAATATTAGAATTGTTGGTTTGCCTGGAAAAACTGAAGGTACAGACATGGTTCATTTTTTTTCAAAATGGCTGCCTGAAGTTTTGGATTTCCCTCTTCCTAAAGGCATAGTGAAACTTGACAGAGTGCATAGATCTTCGGCACCTATACGGGGTAAGGGACTTCGCCTGTGATCTGTTATAGGAAAATTGGTTCTTACCTACTAGTTTTCATTCCTGTAGTACCATAGATCAGTCTGGACTCCTGGGTTTTGCCTCCCTTATAGTACATGGAGACAGAGAAAGTTTTGCAGGCACCACCTTTTAACCCGGTGTGCCACCTGCATCTCCTCAGTATTAATCAGTACCCAAGCAGAAAAATTTTAATCAAAAAACTATCATTAACCAACCAACCACATTCACTCCAGAATGAGCAGGGGAATAAAGAAACTAATAGAAAAAACCACACATATCGAGCGGACTCTCCTATGCTTCTCCCCTCCACTGGACGGGTCTGCAGACTGATCTGCGGTATTACAGGAATGAAAATTAGCAGGTTAAGAACCAATTTTCCTTTCCCTGTACGTACCCAGATCAGTCCGGACTCCTGGGATGACCCAAAGCTTCCCTAACCGGGGTGGGACTGCGAGAGTCCCGCTAGAAGGACGTTTGCACCGAAATTGCCGATGTCTGAGGTCTGGATATCCAACCGGTAGTGTCTTGCAAAGGTATGTAAAGACTTCCAAGTAGCCGCCCTGCACATCTCTTGTGGCGACACTAGCTGACATTCCGCCCAGGAGGCCACCTGAGAACGGGTAGAATGTGCCCTTAACCCCTCTGGGATAGGACGACTGCAGTTTATATAAGTGGAATCAATCACCTCCTTTAATCACCATGCAATAATGCCTTGGAGGCCTTTTGCCCTTTTGTTTGCACCACTCCAGAGCACAAACAGGTGATCAGACATTTGAAAGCTATTAGTGACTTCCAGATATTTTTATTTTTTTTTTATTTATTATTTTTGTTGTACCGAGTTTCATGATAGGCATCACATCAACCCGGTTTACAAATAACAATGTGTGTAAAGTATAGCGTAACGTAATAAATATTTCCAATACAACTGTGAACTTTAAATACAGAGCATCAATTAAAAGGTGTGAGAAAGTTACAATAAAAATATATTGCAACAAAGCTCTTCTGACGTCCAGATGCCACAACTCCTTGGCGTGTGATGTACTAGCTTCCCAATGTGGGAAAGCTGGTAGCTCCAC
The DNA here is from genome assembly GCF_901001135.1 of Rhinatrema bivittatum. Lineage (NCBI taxonomy): Eukaryota > Metazoa > Chordata > Amphibia > Gymnophiona > Rhinatrematidae > Rhinatrema > Rhinatrema bivittatum. The sequence continues at coordinate 26,996,596 of NC_042620.1, read as the reverse complement.
TGATTGATTCAAATGAAACGCCGAAATGACCTTCGGTATAATGGAAGGGTCAGTGCATAAAGAAACTCCGGAATCGGAAATCCACAGGAAAGGGTCCCTGCAGGATAGAGCCTGAAGCTCAGATACTCACCTTGCTGAACAAATTGCCACTAAGGCCACCACGTTCAAAGTGAGGTCTGTATGTTAACCCTCTTAAGAGGCTCAAAGGGAGATGCACACATGCCCTTGAGGATGAGATTAAGGTTCTAAGATGGGCAAAACCTTACAACAGGGGGCCGCAAGTGCTTCACTCCTCGGAGAAAACGCATGATGTCGGGATGCACTGCTAGGGATACCCCGCGAATGTTTCCTTGTAAACAACCTAAAGCAGACACCTGAACCCTCAGGGAACTGAAGGACAAGCCCTTCATCAACCCTCTCTACAAAAAGGCCAGAACCTGTGTGACCAACGCTCTGCAAGGGTCACCCCCATGTTCCACACACCAATACTCAAAGACCCTCCAAACCCAGACATAAGCCAAGGAGGTAGAGGTCTTTCGGGCCCTCATCAGAGTGGAAATTACATCCTCCGGATAAACTTTCCTCCTCAATTGCTTCCTCTCAAAAGCCAAGCCACTAAACAAAAGAAATCCGCTTGATCTGAAAATATAGGTACCTCGAGATCCACTCCACAGCTCAAGTGGTTCTGCACAAGCCACCATGAGAGACTGGTTCTGGCCTGCTCAGTAAGGGGAAGTGAAAGATGAAATTGTTCCGAACTCAGATCCCACCAAGAGAGGAGTGCCCTCTGTAGAGGTCTCATATGAGGAAATGCCCAGGGGTCCAACTCCAGAGTTGAGGCCATCGAGGCTAGGACCTGCAAGTAATCCCAAACCTTGGGAACCCGGACCTCCAAGAGCCTCTGAACTTGTGACTGTAGCTTTCGAATCCTGTCCACCGAGAGATAAACCATCCCCACATGGGTGTCGAAGCATGCGCCCAAGAACTCCAGACCCTGTGAGGGTACAAGATGGCTTTTGGCTTGGTTGACGACACAGCCCAAGGACTTCAATTGATCCATGACCAAGTTCACTACCTGACGGCAAAGATGAGCCAGTCATCTAGATATGGATGAACTAGTACACCACGCTTCCCGAGCACTGCGGCCACCACCACCATGACCTTGGTGAACATTCAAGGAGCAGTAGCTAGGCCAAAGGCAGAGCGCAAAAACTGAAAATGTTGTCAGAGGATCATGAACCTGAGATATTTGTGATGATTCCTGTGTATTCCGATATGTAAATACGCTTCCATCAGGTCCAGGGATGCTAGGAACTCCCCGCGTCATGCAGCTGCTATGACAGACCTCAGAGTTTCCATCCAGAAGCGGGGGAACTTGAATGCCCTGTTTACTTTCTGTAAGTCTAGGATAGGCCAAAAGGACCCATCCTTTTTTTGGCACTACAAAGTAAATGGAGTAATGCTCCTTGCCCCACTCCTCTCCTGCTCCGTGCACATCAGCCCTTCACCCCCCATCGAATACAGTTCTTTTGGATTTCCACACCCCATATGCATGACTCTGCACTTCTTGGCATTGAATCTCAGCTGCCATATCTTCGACCACTCTTCCAGCTTCCTTAAATCCCGTCTCATTCTCTCCACTCCTTCCGGCGTGTCCACTCTGTTGCAGATCTTAGTGTCATCCGCAAAAAGACAAACCTTACCTTCTATCCCGTCCGCAATGTTGCTCAAAGTTATTGAACAGGACCGGTCCCAACTTCGATCCTTGCGGCACTCCGCTCAACACTGCTCTCTCTTCAGAGTAAGTTCCATTTACCATCACACATGGTCTTCTGTCCGTCAACCAGTTTGCAATCCAGGCCACCATCTCGGCACTCACTCCTAAGCTTCTCATTTTATTCACCAGCCTCCTGTGCGGGACCATATCAAAAGCTTTGCTAAAATCCAAGTAGATGACATTGATTGCTCTCTCTCGATCCAATTCCTTAGACACCCAATCAAAAAAGTCGATCACATTTGTCTGACAGGACCTTCCCTTGGTGAAACCATGCTGCCTCTGGTCCATCAATTCTGCTGCTTGTAGATAGTTCATAATTCTTTCCTTCAGCAGCAACTCCAATACCTTTCCCACCACCGAGGTGAGGGTAACCGGCCTGTAGTTTCCAGCCTCCTCTCTGCTCCTGCTCTTGTGAAGCAGGACCACTGCCTCTCTTCTCCAATCACTCGGCACTACTCCCGTTTCCAGGGATCTATTGAACAGGTCACACAGCGGAGCCGCCAGCACATCTCTGAGCTCCCTCAGTATCCTGGGATGAACCTCATCCGGCCCCATGGCTTTGCCCACCTTCAGTTTTCCTAGCTCTTCCCATACATTCTTTTCCGGAAACAGAGTTTCATCCATTCCGCTTCCCTCCAGTTTCTTAACTAGCATTGGTCCTTCTCCAGGGTCTTCTTTAATGAATACCGAACTGAGGTGTTCGTTTAATATTTCTGCCATTTCTTCATCTGTCTCCACCCATTGATCCTTTTCACCTTTCAATTTCAGTATACCACTTTGGACTTTTCTCCTTTCATTGGGTGTAGTGGCCTGTGTTTTCTGTTTCATTGCTTTCTGTTTGTTTTGCATGGTTTTTGTTTTCTGCTGCGTAATTTTGTATATCAATTTAGCTGACTGTGAGCAGTGGGGATAACATGGTTGTTTCCCCCTTTTATGTAATTAATTATAAGGATTATTTCAGAAATTATTATTTACATATGTTTGTTTATTTCAACTTTGTTTTTGTATTTACAGTTTCAAGTGGTTTATTAAGCCTACAGGCTTTCTAATCTCAGTTATATCTTTAGCTTTCTCCTCCTGTGGCATGGGAGAAGCCTGATAAGGTAATTATATAACCTGAGGTAACTTTTTTTAGTTGGTAGATTTTAGTAGAAAATTCTCTCTTATAATCTGTCTTTAATGATTTCAATACATTCATGTATATGTTCGGTTTAGTGTAGGTATTTAATCATATGGGGGGGGGGGGGGTTTGAGTCTTTTTTTCTCAATTATATGTTGTTTCATTGTTTATTTTTCTCATTAGCAATTTTGGGTGTCCAGTTCATCTGCTTTTTTCCCCTGAGGAAGCCAGTCTGGCGAAACAAGGGCCTTGTCGGGTCATTGTGACAGTTTACCCAAGAGGAACATCTTTTTCTAGTCCTTATTCTTAATAAATTGAGAATGAATGTAATATTGTTAAATAGTTACATTGTACAAGCATAATTGGGATATTGTAACAGCTTACCCAGGAGGAACACATTTTTCTAGTCTTTCTTGTTATTATACTGAGAATGAATGTAACATGGTTTAGCAGTAACATTATAAAAGCATAATCTGCTGATGCATTCAGGGATATTGTAACGATTTGTTACAAGGTACTTCTCCTTTTAGTTTTCTCTGTTAGCACACTGAATGAGTGTTACATTGTAAGACAAAAATGTGTTGGTCATTTTTGAGGTGTTTCTTAAATTGTCTTCTTATGTGGTTCTTACAGGAGTATTAGAGCTTTGGTGTATTAGTTTCAAGAAGTTCTTTATTCTTGAAATATTTTATTCTTGAAATATGTTATTCTTTACTCTTGAATATTTTATTTGACATATACATATAAATAAAGAATTATTGTAATACATTTATTTTTTATTTTACGATATTTCTTGTGTTAGTTAAGTACTTTTGGCCCACTCTTTTTAGAGTGTATCGGGAGTATTATTTATTTAAAAACTTTTCTATACCAACATTCATAAAGCATATCACATCGGTTTACATGGAACTGGGGTAATAAAATTTTAGAAAAGGAAAGAGAAGTTACATTATTATCATCAAGTGGGGCAGGCTTTTTAAAGAAGCAAAAATATATCGGGTGTGCCGAGCAAAGACGATCGCATAGAAATACAAAACTCAAGCGCCACACTGTTCCCAAAGAAATTCAGGGAAGAGATCTCTAAAATTAAAGGGACAAAGTTAGTAATCAAAAAATTTAATATAATATATATATTTACGTTGCTAGTTCCATTACTTATTTGCCCTTTCAAGCTATTACTTTCTTCCACACATTATAAGGATTTTTCTGAATATAACCGCTAGCACATTTCTTTACTGTGCATCTGTGCTTCTTTCATCAGTGTCTTATTTGTTGGGCTCCTGTTGTCCCTTGTTTTTTCAGCTTCCTATCGAAGTTATTTGTTGTCATTAAGCTGTGCTCTGACCTCATCAATAAGCCCTTGCGCCAACTATATTCAGGTATTTATTTACTCTTCATTCTCCTTTTGTATTTGTAATTCTATAATTTTGTCTTTACTGTCAGATATCTATTATCTATCTATGTATATATGTAAGAGATCGCTTGCACTTGTTTCCAGTGTTTGACCTCCATTTTTATGTTAAGTATATGTATGGAACTGCCTGTACCTTTTCTAGTGGTTATCTCTGCCATTTAAATATTGGCTTATCATTCTTGCCTTTATCATTAACGTTCTCTATCATACATCATAATTTATTTGTCCTTGCCCCTGCTGTAGTTTATTTGGTGCGCCATATATTTTCCATGTGTGTCCCCTTTTTGAATTTAATTTTAATTATTTGTTTTCATTCTTGTTTATAGATCTAGTACCTCCCGAGGCAGTTAATCAAAACATGGCCCATGTCGGGCCCTTAGTTTCTATAAACTAATAAAATATCTCTTTGAACAGCTATTTGAGTTTCGTGGATTCGAACGTTTTGTCCCAATCACTATTACTGTTACTGAAGTATACCAGTGATTTCGGGTTTCTGCCTACTTTGTTTGGAATATGGTTTATATGCTACCACCATCTGCACTGGGAGATGCAGCCACCACCCTATCCTGTGAAGAAACGTTACCTCATATTACTCTCAAGTACTTCCCCTTCTGGCTTCTATAAAAATCCCTGGTTCTTGAAATAATATCCATAGAAATGCTCATCTAGTGCATTATTTCAAACTCTGAAATATTTGAGTATTCCTATTATATTGCCATCCCCATCCAAGATATGCATGTTTACGTCTGTAAGTCTGACCTCATGATGCTTATGGTAACCTTCTATTCTACTAGGTTTATATTATTTTGGAGCTATAGCCTGCAGAATTAGACAATGTGCCAAATGAGATCTCAAAAGATCTTTTTTGGTCTTTTTGCCCTTTATGTTCTCTGTGATCTCTGCAGACCCATTCTCCCCAGATGGCACCAGTGACCTTTGCAGTCCACAGAGCTGAAGGATGCCTCCTCCATGGTGCACCCTAGCATCCAAGCAGCGGTGATGAGGGGACTGCGGATCTTCTCTCCCAGGTTTGAGTGCGCTATTTCTATGGTACAAACAACTCTGATGTTTGGTCCGCAGCCACAGCCTCTCAAAGATTTGTAGAATCATTACAATCAGCTGGTCATTCTTCTTCCTATGCATTTCATTGGCTCTCCCTGCTGTCGTGTCATACTGTTTGGCATCCTTGAGGAGTGAAATGAAGTGAGATGACCACAAATCCTTCTCTTTGGTGGTCATCAGTACATTCCCATCTGCCCCAATATTTTTCTTGATCTCTCAGTTGCATTTGATACCCACTGATCACCCAGTTCTTTCCAAGTTAACCAGAGAAGAGTAAGACTTGAAACACTGGCAGAGTATGTCTTCTACTCTCTCAAATTGCCCTTATTCCTTTCCTGTGAACATCATTAAATCTGTTAAGCTCTGGAATTCATTGCCAGAGGATGTTGTTACGCAGTTAGAAAAGGTTTGGATAATTTTCTAGAGGAAAAATCCATAAATTGCTATTAATTATTAAGCAATAGTAGCTTGAGATGTATTTAATGTTTGGATACTTGCCAGGTACTTGTGACTTGGGATTGGCCACTGTTGGAAACAGGATACTGGGCTTGATGGACCCTTGGTCTGACCCACTATGGCAAGTCTTATGTTCTTATGACCTATCCAAAGAACTTAACTGCCATGACAATTGTACATGTGTTGCCATACTTATACACAATGTGGTAAAATGGAATTAGAAAGTACAAAAAAGAAATAAAAACAAATTTTAGGTCTCTGGATATGTTCAGTATTGTCTCAGATCTTATTACGTTTCCTGCCTGGTGGCAAGATATGATATTTTGCTGCTATACCTGCTGCTTCTGCAGGGATTGTGTGTCATTTTTAACTACTCATTCTTGTGTGATAAGTCCGATTTTCTCTGTCAGCTTTGGGAAATATCTGGCATCATGGGGTTTCCAGTTCAGTTTTTGTTTGAATATATTTCTAATTCTAATTTGTGGTCATTAATTCTGTATTTGGTGAGGGTTTGTCTGAGTTCTGCATGTAATTGAGGAGAGTTATCCTGCTAATGTGTATTTTTTTTTTGAAGATTTGATTACTTGCCTTTCCCAAATCTGAGCTCAAGGCAAGTTACAGTTCAGGTACTGTTATATCTCTGCCAAAGAGGATTTACAGCCTTAAGTTGTACCTGAATTAATAGAGGATGACGTGATTTGCCCAGAGTCACAAGGAGTATCTATGGGTAAAGCAGAATTCAAACTCTGGCTTCCCTAGTTTTTAGCCTGCTGCTCTAACCACTAGGCTACTCCTAAATTTCTATGTAGAGATTGATAATCTGGCTGGCTAAATTTTTCAATCTGCACCTCCCAACAGGAGGTGTATTGGTGTTCCAGGGCCTGCAATAATATTTGCAGCATTGCCTTTTCAGAAATAGTTGTTGCTTTGCTAGTCCTCAGAGTTAGTGCTGGTTTGATATGGCAGGTTTGCTACATAAGTATCGTGTGTTTTGTAAGGTTTTGTGTACTTCACAAATTGCCCGATAGTCCAGGGAGTTTGTCACTATAGAGGTGACACCATTATATTTTTGTTTGTATGTTGAAACATCCTAGTTCTGCTCTGCATTCACTGCTCCCTTTCTCCTTGAATCTATCAGTCTGATGTCTCGCTTGTCCGTAACGGTCCTTCATCTGCTGTCATGTACTAGGTTATTAAGTTACTATTCACTCAATGAATGCACTTTTATGTATCAAGTGTTAGCTGCCATCTTCCCCACTCCTCAAGCTTTCTTCAATCCCTCATCTCCCCCCACCTCCACTCTCTGTATGTGTGTCTCAAATTCTATTGTAGATCTTGGTTTCCTCTTCAAAAAAGTCACATCTATCCTTCTAAAATAAATATTGCTTACAAGGGAGAGGGGTTTGTTTTTTTCTTTTTTTTTTACATCAGGAGCATTTGGCCTTGACTTTGGTTTACAGAGTGAAGGGACTAGGAGTAGAAGGGATACCAAATGGAGGTAATGGGATGGCAAAGGTGGGGAGTAGGCTGGTTACTGCTTATGTATAAGTTGTTAATTTGTGTCCTATTCATTTTATTGGGTCTAATTAATTTCGTTTTATGATGTACTGTATTTTTAATTTTTCCTGTACACCACTTGATGATCTTTATGAGGCTAGGAATGCAGTTTGCCATACAGTCAATAAATAAATTAAAATTAATGAAGAATTGGAGAAATAATTTTGCTAATTCTAAACACCTCCCTGCACCCTACACATTACCTAAGTGGCTGACTTGTAATTTAAACCCAGGACATTGTAAAAATGACAAGGCTCCTGCTTTTATGGGATAAACTATCTGTGGTGCCATGTGTCTGGGCGGGACTTGTGATGGATCACTATTTTGTGACTGATCTCTCATGAAATCTTTCTGCTTACATGGGCCTGTATGTGAGATGGACATTAGCTAGCTGCCCAAGACAGTACATTGTGTACATGTAGAGCTTGTGTGGTGTTAAAGGGAAGATAGAGTCATCATCACACAAGATTTGATCTTTGGCTCCCTCACTTGTTTCATGATTCAAAGGCTATCTGCACCCAACCATTTGTACCTTTCACACTAAACCAAATATGACATCTACTTGCTGATAGTTGGAAGTGAGTGTCAGCTGCTATGTGACAACTAGGGAGGAGGAGTGAGAGAGTTGTGTCTTGTCAAGAATGTCCACAGGCCAACAGCAGAGGCCTAGAGGGCTGCTGCTACTTGGGATGAGACAGACCTCCACAGACTGGCTGGCACCCCTGTACTGGCACGGCTTGGGGATCTGTAGGGGTATACGTATACGGTAAGGATGACCTTACAGGTAGTATCCAGATTCCGAAGGCAGCCCACTACAGGGATGGCAGTCAGTCTGTGGAAGTCTGCCTGGTCCCAAACAGCAGCAGCAGCAGCAACAGCCCTTTAGGCTCTCAGCTCACCTATGGACATTCTCGACAAGACACTACACCTTCCTAGTAGTCACACAGCAGCTGACAATCTGTTCCAACAGTCACTGAGTACACAGCAGTATCAAAGGAAAGGCTGGTTAGTATACAAGTGAAGCACTGAAAGTGCTAAGCAAAACCTGTCCCTGGATTCTGTAGCAGTTATGGCTGCACCATCTCTATGTATGTACAGGAACGCTATTGACCTACATATGGCAAAAAGAAGGTAGCCCTACCCTGCCAGCATATACAGAGGATAGAGTGAGTGTCAAATGATGTGGCCTAGGGTGGAAGCCTCTATGTCTACGGTGTACCCTATGATCAACAGAGAGGAGGCTAAGGAGACCAGCAAATGGAAAAAGACTCAATTAGGATTGCTGCTCGGGCTCGGGCAAATCAAACCCACACACACACAACCCCCTGCATAAAGTATCTCACTACATGCTGCCATTAAACCCTCAACCAAACTATTCATCTGAATCAGCCCAACATTGAAGCCATTAGGTAGTCCTTGCCAATCCACGTTCCTGCCATCCCAGCATCCCCACATTCAGTGGACAGCTTCTTAACACCCACTACCTCCCTCCCTAAAGTGGTAAGCCTCAATGACAGCTTAAGCTCTGGGTAGCCTGCACCCCCCCCAAATAACTGGACTATTAGGCCCACTCCAAGTACTAGGAGGAAAAACCTCCATGGTAGGTGGTGGAGGGTGTGCATTACAGGCAAATGCCAACTATTACGCAAACTTGCAAGACTGCATATTTGATATGCCACGCTGTCAAGTTTCACACCTCCACCCCTCTCTCAACACTAGGTATAAACAATCAGGCCGATGCAGTACTGGCGCGTAGAAAGCAGGCACTCAACGCTGAACGCCCGCTTTCTTTAACACATGCCCAACCACCTCGCCCGGGGACCCGATATAATGTTCAAATGACCTATCGTGCTAAAAAGGATGCGCTAGGGAAAAATGTGCATCCCTAACGCATCCCTAGTGCCTTGGGTGCCTAGCAGACATGGCTGGAGACATGTCTGCCCTACCCTAAGCTCCCTCCCCCCCAAGGTCTGGTCTCCGATTGGTCCTTTTCACTTACATTTGTCAGTGAAAGGACCAATCCCCTTTCAGAGCAGCCTTCTGAAAGGAGATTGGCCCTTTCACTGACATGTGACAGTGAAGGGACCAATCGGCAATAAGTGAAGGAATGAATAAATCAATATTAAAGGGTCGGGCACTTAATATTAATTTATTCACTCCACTTATTGCCGATTGGTCCCTTCACTGTCACACGTCAGTGAAAGGACCAATCACGTTTCAGAAGGATTGGTTCTTTCACCGTCAAATGTCAGTGGAAAGGACCAATCAGGAACAGCCCTGGAAGTACTTTTTTTGGCTGCTCAGAAATTAACGCCATTGTGCTGGTGTTAATTTCTGAGCGTACAAATGTGCGGATTGGGCACACATTTTTTTTCTGCATTGAGGGGAATACATAATAGCACTCATCAACATGAACTTACATGTGATGAGTGCTTTTATCTTCGCGGGCGGGTGGGTGCGTGTATTGGACGCGCTAACCCCCGTTTTGCATTGTTGAGCCATGCGCTGCGGCTAGCACACCATATTACATCATCCTGATTAAACAGACTAGGGGAAAGATTAGAATGCAAGACCTGAATCCATGCATACTGCAGCCCATGCAGTCAACTCTCAGAGGAACCCCTTCTCAAGAGGTAAGCACTTGATCACTGTTGTCTTAAAGCAGTATGAGCAAAATGAATGCACACACACTGCCTATTCTGGAGTATGGATTGCTCTGGTAAAGGAAGGACCTCAGAGTGCAACAGCACCCCAAAACTCAGAGATTGACAGAGGGTAACAGCACATCATTCACCAAGTCGCATAATGACACACTTATCTTTTGAGTACAGACTTCGTGCACCTATACATGGGCAATGCACATGTTCCTGGAATGTTTGTCATCAAACTACGTTGATGTCTGTGGCTGCTTGTCCATAACTGCTAATGAGGTAGTCTGAGTCCTTTCTCAGCACTAATTACCTGGCCCCATAAAACACACCTGTCAGAGGCATATATGACACCTACTTTGTCTGAGGTATTGACATGGGCCCCTCAAGGCCTTAGGTGGCACTAAATGAGTGTCTGGCAAGAGACCAACACAGAAAGACCATCAGCCATCATGCCAACCACATGAGACCTCTGGGAGCAGTAGGCCTATCTATTCAGCACTGTCTCGTATACAATGGAGGCAGCTTGTAGGCTCATGAAGTCATCTGCTGACAATAGTTTCTCTAGCCTTAATGCAATACACAGAGCAGATTATTGAGAGTGTAGGAGCACACCTGCCCTGTTCATCACTAACTGTAGAAGTGACTTACACTACATGAGGACAGTAGCTCTTCCTGATTCCCCACAAGTCGTGACAGGCATGTGGATCAGCAAGGGTCTGCAACCATTAACCCACGGAAACCTGTGGAGTGATGTTGGCACTGGAGTGCTCAGCCTATGTGCTTTAAGGGTGGTTCACAAATCGTATCAGGACTATTGCTCAAAGCAAAATACTCTGCACGTTTTCTGGGTACATACATACATACATACATACAGCTGCACCACATGACTATCAGTGAGCCGTAATGGCCATAGGCCTTGCAACACCCTAACATCTCAATATCTTTATACGGCTAGCTGTGATTTGAAGGCAGGAGATTCAAAACACACCTAACCGTTGCCTTCTATGACGTCAACCTTTGCTCAGGAGAGATGTGTGCTCTTAGAGTCATTAGAAACTATATGGTAACATCTTCAAGCTCATAGAAAAATACAAGTGAAGGCAGGACACCATCTGATTCCCAAACCTACCTTCACAGAGCCGGACGTTCATCCTGGTGTAGGCTCTCTGAGAAGCTTACCTAACCTTCATGACATCACAATGGCCAAAGCCCTCACCTACTGCACATTATCATTTACAAATAAAATAGGTAGATGTAGTACGGTGCATGTATGTGGGGGTGTATGCAACTTCCAAGAGGTATGCTACCTTGGAAGGACCTGTGCACATTGTGGGAATAGCACCAGGTAGCACAGGCGCTTTACCCAAGGCTGAAAGGGAAGGCGTACTACTAGAGCACTCTGATGTAAGCAATAGGGTTGCCAACTGTCTCCAATTTTCAGGACAGGTAAATCCTGGTGTGTAGCAGTCTTCCAACCTTGAAGCAATACATAAAAGCTGCTACAACCGAGTTATCTGAAAAAAATGGTATCTCATGGTGTGATTGTGAATGTCTTTGCCTGCTCTGCAGTATGCCCTCCACAGAAACCCTTTTGTGAGCCCCGACATAGGGAATATGCCAGGCCACCAATATGCACAGGACACTGCTTCTGGTTTAGCTCTGTGAGGGTCAAGACAAACTGTGGCCAACAATCTGGATGATGCATCACTAACTGGCCACACGTAATCGTGCAATACCAGCAGTGTGGACACTTCAAGGTTGTCATTAACCAGTAACATTTAAATAGCTCTCAATGGGAGGATAGGAACAGGGCCATTTTGAAAATGAACACATTGAAAGTGTCTAGTGCCTGCTGACACACCAAGCTCTAGGGCAGGTGCACTGTTTGCCCTCACAAGATTAGCAGGCTGCTGCAGCATGGGGAGAAAAAGCCAGGCTCTGGGGCAATAACCTGCAGATGTAAGTATTCAAGCCACTTGTCATGGCAGCAATGCTGTTACCTCCCCCCCAGCCACCCCCCATGTCTGTGCCGTTTGCCACAAACACATAGCCAGAGATAGAATATAGAAAAAAGCGTCTCTTTTACCTATGAGCCAACCATCATCATACAGGCCATCCTCAAAATTTTCACAGAGGCCCGAACTGCCTAAGTATAAAAGAATCGTGTGCGGCTCCTGGGTAACTGGCCACCACGTCAAGTATGCACATTCGAGCATCACAGACCACTTGGCACATTGATGGAGTAGAAGAGCTTACTGCTGCGGTATATCTCCTCCCTGTGATGGGTGGAATGATGGCCACGTGAGTGCAGTCGATGGCTCCCAGAACACTGGGAAAGTCTGCGAAGCCATAAAAGCCGATCTTCAAGTCCATCAAGTCCTGCCGATCCTAAGGAAATGCTATGTAGCGATTAATGTGGTCGAGAGACTGCTGTTATGACCTGGTCCAGTCAGGGAAAAAGTGGTTTGGGACATTCCCCTCACGATTCCTACTGTTGTCTGGAAGGAGCCGGTTGCCATGAAATGCAGTGTGGCCAGCAGTATGGCGAGGCCAGGCACAGCATGGGACTGTTCAGTGATCGGATCCAAATCCCCTTGGATTTCTTCATATAATTCCAGGACAGGCCAAGAGCTGAGGCAATATTTGCCATCCTTGGCATGCTCGTGGAGGAAAAATGCACTTCCTGTACCTCCTCCGCCGTGGCTACCTGTGTGCCAGGCGCTACTCTGGGCCCCCGACCCTGTGAGGCCTGTGGCTCGGCCTCCAGTGCAGGGACTTCCCTAGGAGAGCTCGGAAATGCCCTTGCCTGTTTTGATGTTGTTGTTGTTCCGCTTGTTGTTGTCTGTGGTGATGCTCCCGAAGCATCCAGTAACCTCCAACAATCAAACATGCCACAAACATTATGGCTTTAGGAAGCTAGACCAGGTAAGAACAGGTGTTTTTATTGGGGAAGGAAGGCCTGGTAGGTGCGTCCGTTATAACTCCTCTTTTTATCTCGTGCAATAATAGCTGCGATAATACCTGCAATATCGGCTGTGGGAGTGCGATAAATAGTTTTTTCACCATATCGCCAAAAAAAAAAGAAAAAAAGATGTAGCTATTTCTGGCATTAAATCCCGTGAGAGTGTGCGTCACTCTATCGCTCTCTGCGCTAGCAGACCCTCATTTCCATTTACTCTGCCCAAACGCCTTCCACTTGAAAACTCAATTTTAGATTTGCATATGTATTCTGCGTTTATTTATCTCGCACGTTACGGCACTATCATACACGATAAGGCTCTAATGCGAAATGATAAATGACCCAATTAGATTATAGCCCCTTTGGGGATATGGAAATACCTACAGTACCTGAAATGTAATCTGCTTTGAAGGGCCGAAAAAGTAGAACACAAAAATAAAAAATCAAATAGACCACAGAAACAGGAAAGTGGTGCAAGAAATTTTGATCCCTAATGAGTTTGAGTTTTATTGGCTGGCATCTAAACAGTCTCAGCAAATATGTATATGGGTATCTGCCCTAAAATGACCCAACCACCTCTGTTGCTCAACACTGAGCCATTTCCTAATGCAGAAATAGTGCTTTACCTTGTGTCCCGCCTCCACCCTGGCCTTCAGTATATTGCTCTTGATGTCAGTAGCAAGTCGCACAGCTGTCACCCCAGGGCTGTCAATGGAGTTATTCAGACATTTCTCTGTCAGCTTCACCACATCTTCCTTAGAATGAAAAGTATTTGGTGTTACTCTATTGGCCTGTAATGTTTCTCACCCACAGCTGTATCCAGTCCAAGGATGCTTCACAATCAGACTTTACTGAGACAGCCCAGGTTCAAGATATTCATATCCTGCTAGCGGTTGAAGAGCCACTGGAAGGAGACCAAAATTGTTTCCCTTCCCTCCTGCCCCTACCAGAAAAAAGTAATGACTTTTCTTAAATGTATTTTATTTGTTTAATTTTCTGTTTCATTATTTTACTGCTGTTCACAGCTCTTTTAAACATTTTGGAATATATTTCTACCTTGAAATACCTTAAACAATCCACATTCCAAAAAAAAAAATCACTTAATTTAGCAAAGTTCTGAACTGTTTCAGGAATTCTGTAAACAGGATGGAGCTTTTAATCAACTTTTATTACTGCAATTTCAGATCGTGATCAGGAAAATCTCACCTACCCAGATAACGGGAAGTATTTATTTAAAAAACTTTTACAGCCTGCTTATAGTGATCCAGTCACACTAAGAGGGTTACAAAATAATTCAATGTTTTACAATAAAAACCACTTACATTTAATAAACATAAAAAATAAAACCATTTTTAATATAAATAGAAAAGATAAAACACTGCACCAGCATGATGTACAAAGGCAAGATTTTCGGCCCATTTCTAGCTAGTAGTTTGTGGAATTCCTACCTCAGCCTATTTGCTGGTGCTGATCGTCACCGCAGATCCTATTCAGCCTCCAATCAGCTTCCTCCTCTCTTGCCCTTGTATAACTTGACTCAAACATGCTTTACACATCTGCCACCATCTCTGCTTTTGAAGAAATTCCAAGCATCTGCTACCCTCTCTGCAAAGAAACATTTCCTCCAAGCCTTCCTCCCCTTCAATCTCATGTTCAAGCCCTTGTCCTTGAGTTTCTTTTTCTATGAAAACTGCTACTATTTTATAGATTAATGAAACCAGCCAGATTGTTAAAAAGTTTATAGAAAAAGGGATAAGGCAAAGTACAATAGGAGGTTTTTTTTTATCTTTTCAAGTTTCAGACCCTTGTACTATATTAGTGGCTCTCTTTAACAATACTCCAATACTTAATCTACAGACCTGTCAAGTCTCTCGCTTTGGCTGATCATCTCCTGCATTCCTGCTAAGACCGGCTAAACTCTCAGCAGATTTGACTTATTCATTTATGTTTTTTGCATGTATGCAGAATAGGAGTTTCCCCAAAAGCTGATTACAAAATAGACAAAATAATCTCAGCTTGACAATCACCTGCCAGGGATTATTATTATTAGCTACTTGCTAGTGTCCTCAGGCAGCAGAAAACAGCTGCTCTGTTTACAGCTCCAGCCCCTTTCTTCCAGGCAGCCTACAGGGAACAGCAGGGAAGGGGAGGGGCTGAAGGCTGCTCCAGCTTCACTCCCTCCCCTCCTTTCTGTCCTCATGTCAAAAGGCAGCACCTTACCCAGACGGGGCCACCGCCGATAGCGCGACCGCACGAAGCACCGCTCCAGGCCCGCTCCCCTCGCGGCCGAAGCCCGCCCCCCACCGAGAACCGGCCAACCAGCAGACGGCTGCAAGGCAGCCAATCAGACTAGATCGGGCGGCCCTTTAAACTACAACGAAGCCCGCGAAGCTCCCTCTTTCGCCTGCTTACCTGGGAAGAGCTGCTGCCGCTCCATTGTAAGGCCTGCGCAATCGGCGCCGGCGACCCATCGGGGTAAGGCCTTCTTTCTTACCTCTTACCCAGACGGGGCCACCGCCGACAGCGCGACCGCACGAAGCACCGCTCCAGGCCCGCTCCCCTCGCGGCCGAAGCCCGCCCCCCACCGAGAACCGGCCAACCAGCAGACGGCTGCAAGGCAACCAATCACATCACGACTAGTGACCAACAGCACCTTCAAATTCAGACATCTCAGGCGCCGCGCGCCGAACGTCGCGCGCCGAAGGAGCGCGTCAAAGGGGCTTGCCCCTTTGTCTCGCCCCTTAGTTGCAGCCTCGAAGGAGCCCCGACCCTAACCCGGAGTAACCACAGACAATCCTCTGCTTACTGTAACGTTCTCGGGGACCCTCGGCCTTCACACAAAGTCTAACCTACCAATCCCTTAAAAACCAGCTTCCAACTCAACAATCGACAGCAACAAACTACATCTGACCACCTAGCAGCATTCATCCAGCACCAACTCCAGACAACCAGCACCAGACAACACCTTTCGCCTCTCAGCACTCAACCATCTTCTCAAGCTACTTTCCCATCATGCACCCCATAACCATCCCTATCATCCACAACCAAAGATGGAAAGCACCCAAGCTCCCCACCACACCACTACACCACAACCGCCAACAGAGACTCAGACCCATCATGCTGACACCAATCACCCAATGCCTCGGCCTGGCTCTTTTCTCAATCACACTGTTTAATGCGCAATCCATATCCAAGAAAACACACATACTTAACGACTTCTTATCCGACTCTAAACCAGATATCTGTGCCATCACAGAAACCTGGTTAAAACCAACCGACACAACTCTAATCAACCAGCTTCCTATCCAGACCTACGACATACTGTCCATACCCAGACGCAAAAAAAGAGGAGGAGGCCTCCTCTTAGCAACCAAAAAAACACTAGGTCTGTCATTGCAGACATCCAACACCATAGCCAACTTGGAATTCGCTTTATTCAACTCAAAGCATCTGACTATAGCACTAATCTACGCTCCTCCCGGTCTCTTGGAATCAGACCCTTCCCCTATCATAGAACTAGCAGCAAAACACTTAAATTCAGGAAAACCAACTATCCTTATGGGAGACTTCAACCTCCACGTGGATGTCCATCCTCATTCTTCCAACTGCAAAACCATTCTCGCCTCCCTCACCCATATGGGTTTCAGACAAATTGTGACAGAACCTACCCACAAAGCTGGTCATACCTTAGACCTGATCTTTATAAACGAAGGTCTATCTTCCCACACCACTCCAACCTGCCTTGCGGTTCCTTGGACTGACCACAGAATCATCTCTTCAATGTTAAAGATCCCTGAGCCTCTTCCCCTAACAACCCAAACTATTAACATCTCAGTCAGGAAACAGTGCTCAGGAGATCACCTAAGCAAACACCTAGCCAAAGAACTAACGAATCTGGACCTCACCGACGCTAACTCAGCAACTTCATCATGGCTCAACATCACCAACAAGGTTGCAGATCATGTATGTCCCTTGACTACTAAGTCTATTAACCCGGACAAAGATAACAGAAAACCTTGGTTCACCACAAAACTGAAGTCTCGTAAACACGAGCTTAGAAGCAAGGAAAACCTATGGCGTAAAAGCCCTTCTACAACAACCCTCCTCAACTACAAATCATGCCTCAACACCTACAGAAACGAAATCCACAAAACAAAAAGAGAATATTACTCCAAAAAGATACACCACCTCTCATTCGATTCAAGAGCACTCTTCTCTTATGTCTCAGCCCTCACTAATCCTCCTGGACCAAGCATCCCAGATGACCAAGCTCTAAAAAAAGCCAGTGAACTTGCCGATTTTTTCGACAACAAAATCACAGCCCTCGTAGCCCCCCTCAAAGGGCCTACGCCACACACTAGCCTTACAAGCAACCACAGCCAGCAATCAGATACAACAACCGCCTCTCAACCCAACACTCACACAGCAGTGCTTGAATCTCTCGAACCCACTTCCACCTTAGAAATAGTAAATATCCTTAAGAAGATAAAACCGTCCTCTCACCCCTTAGACCATATACCATCAAACCTGCTGAGTTCAATCCAGGACACCATTGCCAAGCCAGTGGCTGATATCATTAACTGCTCCCTCGCCCAAGGCCAAGTTCCTAAACAACTCAAGTTAGCACTTCTCAAACCTCTACTCAAAAAACCCAACCTTCCCACTACAGATCTGGCTAACTACAGACCTATAGCGAACCTCCCTATGCTAGCTAAAATTATGGAGAAAATCGTCAACAGACAACTTTCTGAATTCCTTGAAGACAACAACATCCTCACTAACAACCAATATGGATTCCGAAAGAAAAAGAGCACCGAATCCTTATTAGCCACACTAACAGACAACATTATCTTCAATCTCGAAAAAGGCCAACCTTGTCTTCTCGTGCTTCTGGATCTTTCCTCAGCTTTCGACACCGTGAACCACCCTAGCCTACTACAACAACTATCAGTCATCGGCATCACTGGAACAGCTCTCAACTGGTTTAAGTCCTTCCTAGAGAACAGAACATACAAAGTGAAGATAAACAACAAGGAATCTCACCCCATCCAAGTCAAGATGGGGGTACCACAAGGATCATCACTCTCACCCACCCTTTTCAACATTTACCTGCTCCCTCTCTGTCATCTACTCACTAACCTCAAGCTCACCCATTTCTTATACGCAGATGACATTCAAATTCTCATCCCTATCACGGAGACCATACACAAAACCATATCCTATTGGAAAAAATGCCTCTCATCCATCAACGATCTACTAACCAGCCTCAACCTGGTGCTAAACACCAAAAAAACGGAAATTCTCATCATAGCACCAGATCAATCTACCCCGCCAACATCCATCAACTCTCCAGACACCTCAGGATATTCCACCGCACCTCAAGTCAGAGATCTGGGTGTACTACTTGACGACAAACTCAGCCTCAATAAATTCATAAATAACACCACAAAAGAATGCTTCTTTAAACTACAAGTGCTAAAGAAACTAAAGCCCCTTTTACTCTATAGGGATTTCCGCACAGTACTCCAAGCCATCATTCTAACTAAATTAGACTACTGTAATTCACTCCTGCAGGGCCTTCCAGCATACACTACCAAGCCACTCCAGATGGTTCTGAATGCCACTGCAAGGATCCTTACCAATGCCAAAAAAAGGGACCATATCACCCCAATCCTACAGCACCTCCACTGGCTCCCCATCAAATATAGGATCCAGTTCAAGACCTGCATGATGGTTCACAAGGCACTACATAACATCTCCCCCCTCAACCTAACTTTCCAGCTTCAACTACACTCTTCTAACAAACCAACCAGAAGGGCATACCAGAACAGAATGATCACCCAACCTGCAAAATCTACCCTGAGGAAACGCGCTCTATCCACAGCGGGCCCGTCACTCTGGAACTCACTACCACCGGACCTCCGCCTAGAACCGTGCCATACAACGTTCAAGGTGAAACTCAAGACTTGGCTCTTCCTTCAAGCTTTCCCAGAGAGCTAAAGCAGGAAGAACAAACTTCCAGCCTTGTCTTACCACAATAATGTAATGCTCACATTGAGTCAGTTTTTTGTTCCAAGTTGTTACCTAAGTTGATCTTAGTTGTTTCTTAATATAATATATTACACTGTATTATAGTTCTTCTGTTCATTATATTATATTTGATATGTTCCATGTAAACCGCCTACCCGGCGATAGCTATATCTGTTAAATGTGAACCGGAGTGATATGTATTGTATACAGGAACTTCGGTATATAAAAACCAATAAATAATAATAATAATAATTAGGCAAGGGGGGGGGGAGGGGGGCAAGGGAACAGCAATGATTTTCTGATCTGCTGTATCCTGCTCCAGCCTAGCCCACACTCCACTTGTCTCTGTTAAAAGGCACTAGCTGAAGAGTGCCTTTTAACAGGAGGGGAAAGGCTGGAGCAGTTTTTTGGGAGTTGGAAGGAAATAACCCCAAGCACAAGTCAGAGAACCATGAGTGATTTATGGGTCGGCATTAAAAGCTATGACTTATGCATTGATTCTTTTACAGTTGGACCACTATCTGGGCTTACAGGGTAAACTGATTTGTAAATTACAACCGATTGAAAATACAACTATGTGTATGGTCTTGGGGAAATCTAGGAGAACATCTGCTAAACCCCTGTTATTACAACTTCATTGGCTACCTATAGTGGACAGATACATTTAAGAACTTAGTTTTGGCTTTTAAAGTCTTGAATGTTTTGGCTCCCCTTCATTGAAGGGTTCTCTGAAATGGCATGAAGCTAAAAGAAATTTGCGACCTGTGGAGAGGCGATTTTTACGGCTTACACCGGTGAAAAAACCGTGTTATTTATTTATTTAAAGTTTTTTATATACCGCCGCTCATCAGAGATATCGCGTCGGTGTACAGAGAACAGGAACATACGCCAGAGCGTTATACATTTAACATAGGTTAATATATGAATTCTTAAACATGAAACAAGAAAAATAATTAAATCGAAACATATCATTTAAATGCAACTTAACTGAACTGAATTAAACATAGTTTAAAGAATAATATAGGGAGCCTAGAAACCCTAGGTATGACGTTCGGGAAGGATAAAAGAAAGAATGGATTTATAAGTTAGAGATGGCAAATAGGGGTGTTCATTCTTGATTGGGAAACAGATCTTTTCCAACAGTAATTCCAGGTTTATGGCATAGCCTTCCACTGGAATTGAGAGAAGAGGTAAATTTAGTAAAATTCCATAAAAAGCTAAAGACATGGTTTATGTCTGTTAACAATTAGACTTTGATTATAGATTTTGTAACTTCATGCCAATTTGCAGAGTACCTTATCAATGTTTGAAAATTAATCTTGTTTGTTGTGGGAGGAAGACGAATTTGCTGGGAGATGGAATTGACTATGTATTGTTTTATTTTTATAATAATGTTTTAAACATGTGAAATGGAAAAATTATTTACCTGATAATTTCATTTTCCTTAGTGTAGACAGATGGACTCAGGACCAATGAGTTATATGCTCCCCTACTAGCAGTTGGAGGCTGAGTCAGGTTTTGAAGCTGACGTCACCTTAGATACTCCTCTGCAGTGACCTCAGCCCTCCAGTATTCTCTTCAAAAGACATTGTGGACATACTAATGAAAAACCTGATTAAAATTTGATTAAAACAAAACTTTATTAAAAACAGATAACTGTAACTGTACTCAACCAAACATAAGCGCTGAATCCCAGCAAGGTTATAGATGCCCTGATCAAGGGATTGGGTGACTGCTTATCTGTCACCTCTTGGAATCGAGATTTACCTCATGGGCGATTCCCTGATACCATTCTTGGGTGAGACTGCTGAGCAACTCAGAATGCTGAGTCCATCTGTCTACACTAAGGAAAACAAAATTATCAAGTAAGTAATTTCTCCATTTCTTAGTGTGTAGCCAGATGGACTCAGGACCAATGGGATGTACAAAAGCTACTCCCAAACGGGGGCGGGAGGCTGCCCGCTGTCCGGTTAGCATTGCCTTTGCAAAGGCTGTATCCTCTCGGGCCCAAACGTCCAGGCGATAGAACCTGGAGAAAGTGTGCAAGGAAGACCACGTTGTTGCTCAGCAGATGTTGACGGGAGACAGTAGCTTAGCTTCCGCCCAGGATACTGCCTGGGCCCTAGTGGAATGAGCTTTAACCTGAAAGCGTAATGGCTTTCCTACCTCTACATAAGCTCCCGTGATCACCTCCTTGATCCTGCGAGCTAAGGTAGCTTGCGAAGCTGCCTTGTCTTGTTTCCTTCCTCCGTGAAGAACAAACAAGCAGTCTGTCTTGCACACCGGTTCTGAGATTTCCATATACCGCACTAAAAGCCTACTGACGTTTAAATGACGGAGGAGGCAGTAGTCTTCCGTGTTCTTGAGTCCATCTAGTGACGGTAAGGAAATGGACTGATTCAAGTGAATCTCCGAGACTACCTTAGGCAAGAAGGAAGGAATGGTGCAAAGTTGTAGCGCTCCTGGAGTTATCCGGAGAAATGGTTCCTGACATGACAATGCCTGTAGTTCAGAGATGTGATGAGCCAAGCATACTGCCACCAAGAACACCGTCTTCAATGTTAACAAGCGCATGGATAGACTGTGCTGCGGCCAAAAGGAAGGCCCAGATAAAAAATCCAACACTAGATTAAGATTCCATAGGGGAACCAGCCACCGTAAGGATGGTCGAAGGTGTTTAACCCCTTTTAGGAAACGGGCCAAGTCCGGATGCACTGACAGGCAGGTTCCATTCACCTTGCCTCTGAAACAGGAGAGAGCCGCCACCTGGACCTTCAAGGAGTTAAGAGACAACCCTTTATTCAGGCTGTCCTATAAAAATTCCAGAACATTATGGATTTTGGTTGTCCAAGGGGCAGTTCTGCGTGTCTCCCACCAGGCCTCAAATATTCTCCAGATTTGCACATACACTAAGGCAGTTGAGAACTTCCATGCACGGAGCAAGGTGAAAATTACTGCTGCCGAATATTCATGCTTCATCAGGTGAGCCCTCTCAAGGGTCCTCATGAAGGATTGGACCTTGTTGGAGCAGGTCCCTGTGCGAAGAAAGGCATAGGGGGGTCTTCACCAGAAGCCTCTGAATGTCTGCATTCCACGGGCATCTGGGCCAATCCGGAGCCAGTGGAAGGACTAGTCCACTGTAGTGCTCGATCTTGCGAATGACCTTGCCCAGCAGGGGCCACGGAGGGAAGGCGTATAGCAGGTCCTCCTCTGGCCAGTCCTGAACAAGGGCATCGATCCCCAGGGTTTATGTTTATGTTCCAGCGCGCCTCTTCCTTGGTCCAACGCCCCTGGGTCGCCAGTTCCTGACAGCGAGCTCCCCACCCCCGAAGGCTCGCGTCCGTTGTGAGAACTAGCCATTCCGGAGGGGACAGGCTTATACTTGCTCAGGTGGGCTTCCTGCAGCCACCACTGAAGCCGAGAACATACTTCCACCAGCAAGTGTAGGCGAATTGCATAGTCCTTCAACAGCGGATTCCAACATGACAGTAGGGAGCGTTGGAGTGGACACATGTGTGCCCTTGCCCATGATACTACTTCCAAGGTTGATGCCATCAGACGAAGGACCTGAAGATATCTCCACACCCTGGGGCATATGGTATTCGTCAACCGGCGCACTTGACACATCATCTTGCTTGTTAAAACATTTTTATTGGAATTTATCACAAACACTTACAATGTTGAGGATGTTGTGTTCCTGATACATTCTCAGTTATACATCACTTTCCATCCCAATAACACCAAATCCCTCCAGTTCCCCTGATTCTCTCCCGAGCCCTCCCTCCCACCCCCCTTTACCATTGTTCTGTGTCAAAGAAAAAGAATTCCAAAACAGCAGAGCGGGATAGAAGAATACTGTTGTCAGTCGTTCAAAATCAAACTTCATGAACAGTTCAGAAGTGCCTGCAAATATGAGTCCCAAATAGATAGAAAACGCCTTCTGTATCGTGGAGAGCTGCGGGATGACAAATTGTCCATTGTCATCATGGAATGGAAATGGTTCCTCCAGGCCCAAAAAGAGGGCGGGGCGTCACTCCTCCAAACCGATAAAATCACTATTTTCCCCCACCAAACTTGCTTTATGAATCAATAAACGAGAGCCAGGATCTTGTACTTGAAGGGGAGAAATGCAGCCAAATAAAAACCATAACAGAGTCACAGGTATAGAGACATCCAATAGTTCTGCCAAGTATTCAGCAATGCGACACCAAAATCGTGAGCACAGGTCCAAAAGGCACAAGACAAAGTGCTCAGAGCGGTTTTACAACGCCCACATAAGGCAGAACGGGAAATAGGCAATGGGCTACCTGAGCCGACATATGCCCGCCCCAAAAATTTGTACTGCAGATCCCGATAGTACATATTAGTGGAGATCCTGGCCACCTGCTTAAAACAAACCCTAAGAATGGACTGAGTGACTGTGAAATCACTATCCTTATTCTAGCGCTCCAATATTGCACAGATATCGACCTTTACAATTTTCCACACACACTTGTAATAAGCAGATAACGAGGGGGCCTTGTCCTGATCAAGGCAGAATACCTGGTCTAATGTATGAAAGGTCAATTGCTGTTTGGAAGCCGCTGACAGGGAGTGGAGGTAATGTCGAATCTGTAAATAAGGAAAGGTATGTTGACACTCCAGTCCAATTAGGTCTCGCAATTCTTCAAAAGAGAGGATCCTTTTCTCCCCTGTTATTAACTGCCCCAATTGAGTAATACCTTTGGATGCCCAGGCACGGAAGTCTGCAGACTGAGAACCCGGGGAGAAGTCAACATTACCAACAATAGGCAGTAAATAAGAACAGAGCCAGGGTACTTGGAAGAGCCTGGTTAACTTCAACCATGCCTGTCGAATAGGTTTGGTGATGACAGCCTGAACTAAGAAAGTCGGGAGATTGCTCGCCTCCGATTGCAGGATGTACTTAAGGTCTATTGGTGCCGTGAGCTCACTTTCCACTAATACATTTACATATAGCAACTTATCTAGTAACCAGTCTCTTACTATACATAGGTTGCTTGCCAAATTATAGGTGGCTAAGTCAGGGACCCCTAATGCACCCATGCCCCATCACTCCTGCAGCCAAGAGAGTGGAACCCTAGCCTTCCCGCCTCTCCACAAAAAGCGCCACAGAGCACCGTCAAAGAGAGACAAATCTCTGCGCGTAAACTGAAGGGGGTAAGTTTTGAAGAATATACAGCCTGTTGGGGAGAATAACCATTTTAAATAAATTTACCCTCCCTCCCAAGGATAGCGGAAGAGCCTTCCAATTTGCCAGGGTATCCTGAGTGTAACGTAAAAGCCATGGAATATTGAATTTATACACTTGATCAGGGATACTTGGTATCAACACTCCCAGATACCGGAAAGACTCACCCGCCCACTGTAGAGGAAAGGGCTCAGTCCACCGCTCCTTCAAAGCATCGGGATAGGCCAAAGCGGAGGACTTACCTTCATTTAAACATAAACCGGAAAAAGCCCCAAACGTCCATATCAGTTGCAGTAATGGATAAAGTGAATTCAGGGGGTCAGTGAGAAAGCCCAGCAAATCATCTGCAAAGGCTGCATTATTTGAAATTTTCTGAGTATAAATGAATGCCCCGTACCTCCCGGCTTGCCTGAATGGCTAGTAGCAGAGGTTCAAGCTGCAAGATAAATAACAAAGGAGATAAAGGACAACCCTGCCTTGTGCCTCTCATCACTGGGAATGGTTCTGAAAGTGCGTGGTTAGCAGTAATAAGTGCTGTGGGATCCCAATATAGAAGCTTTACAGCATTATAAAAGTAGCCCTCAAATTCCATTCATCTTGCTTATCCTTAAGGGTGGAAGGAAGACCTTGTCCTGTTTGGTGTCGAATCAGACCTCCAGATACTCTAAGGACTGGGAGGGCTTGAGACTGCTCTTGTCCATGTTCACAATCCAACCAAGCTCCTGAAGCAGGGACATCACCCTGTGGGTCACCTGGAGGCTCTCTGCTAATGACTTCGCCCGGATCAACCAGTTGTCCAAGTATGGGTGCACCAGGATTCCTTATTTCCTCAGTGCCACCACCACGACCACCATAATTTTGGAAAATGTTCTAGGGGTGGTGGCCAGGTCGAAGGGCAGTACCCGGAACTGATACTGGTGGTCTAGTACCGCAAAGCGTAAGAAATGCTGGAGGTCTTGTCAGATTGGAATGTGAAGGTAAGCTTCCGAGAGGTCCAGGGAGATTAAGAACTCCCCCGGTTGTACGGCCATTATGACGAAGCATAGAGTTTCCATGAGGAAATGAATTATCCATAGATGACGGTTGACGCTCTTGAGGTCCAGGATGGGACGAAAGGAACCTTCCTTTTTTGGGTACGATGAAATAGATGGACTAGTGCCCTGTATTTCCCTGGGGTGCAGGTACTGGAATTATAGCCCTCAAATTGAGAAACCTTGTCAAGGTAGATTCCACTGTGCTGGGAGTGGCATGGAGACATCATGAATATGTCCCGAGGGATACTGTGAAACTTCAACATGTATCCTTCCCGTATGATGTCCAGTACCCATTTGTTCAACGTGATCTCGACCCACCGCTGGTAGAAGAGGGATAGTAGACTCTCTATCTTATCGTCACTTGGATGGGTCGGCAAAACTTCATTGGGGAATTCGGGCTGAACCTGAACCCAAACCAGCCCCTCTCTTCGGTTGTCTACTCCGAAAGGACTGAGACCTTCCCAAGGACTGAGACTTCTGAAATGATGAATTCCTGTAGGGTCAAAGCGTTGGGAGTCCCTGGACTGACCCCTCATAGGCGAGGGGCGCTGTGACCTCTTTCTCTTATCTTCCGGTAGCTGAGGCACCTGAGATTCACCCCCACTTACTGGCCAGTTTTTCTAGTTCACTAGATCACTTAAAGGGCATTCCTTAAGGGCATCTTTGTAAGGTTTGCCTTAGAGGTTGCATCTGCTGACCAATTCTGTAGCCATAGCTGTCTTCTGGCCACCACCACCGGGGCCACTCCTCTGGCCGATGTATGGACAAGGTCAGAGCCCGCATCCACTAAAAAGGCAGTGGTAGGCTCCATAGCATCTCTTGAAGGCGCTCCGGTTATCTGCCTCTCTCAATAGAAGCAGGCACAAGTGTGCAGGGCAAAACAGGAAGCAATCTGCAGTGTAATTGCTGTCGTCTCAAATGCTTGTTTTAAGGATGGACTCCAGCTGCCTATCATGTGTATCCTTTAAGGCCGCTCCTCCCTCCACTGTGATAGCTGTTCACTTTGAAATGGCGCAGACCAGGGCATCCGCTTTGGGGAAAGGCAGGTGTTCTCTGGCCGCTGGATCCAGGGGGTACAGAGCTTCCAATGCCCAACCTCCTTTAAAGCTGGCTTCCGGGGCATCCCGTTCCAAGTCAATCAACTCCTGGATGGCTTCCAGCATCAGAAAATAGCAAAAGGCTTTCCATAGAGACACCAGGATGGAGTTCTTCTTTGGTTCTTTCATAGGGTCCGTGCCAGGAACTCCCAGAGTCTTCAAGGTCTGGGAAACCAGGGTCGGCAATTCATCTCTATGGAAAAACCGCAACATGTTCCAATATGGCTCCAAGCCTGGAGGGATTTCCCCATCCTCCAAAGAGTCTGCATCCCCTTCGTTGTCGTGGTGTCTGGGTCCCTGTCAGAGATACCCTTGGTGAGACGAGGCATGTCTCGAGGCATGCTGATAGGGCTGAGAAAGCGAGGCCTTCCCAGCTGGGGTTCAGTCCGGACAGGGGCAGAAGAGACAGACTGTGCCTGTACGAAGGCTTGAAGGCCTTGGAAAAATTCCACCCAAGAAAAGGCTGCCTGGTCCATATCTAACCACGGAGGAACTGGGGTAGGTGCAGCTGAATTGCCCTCTCCCGAGGTACACCCAGTTTGGGGATTACTCAGATCTGGGGTGCTACCAGATAAGATCGTGGCAGACCCATATTTTGAATGGGAGGAGCCTGGCTTGGAAAAGTTCTGGGAGTCCAGTCCTCCCTGGGCCTCCTCACAATGCTGGCATAGGTAGGACTCCAGGTCAGACTGTGTAGCCCTAATATGGCAGGTAGCACAAAGAGTGTCAATTTGTGCTTCTTTGCTGCAGAGCCATGCTAAATGATAACTGGCTGGTGCCCGAAATAGACAGCGCACAGAGCAGAAGCGCCTGTATGCGTGCACGTATGCGCGACGTTAGGCGCACAGCACATACGCAGAGCCAGCCCGCACTGCGCGTACCGATAAGACTATGGAGGGCAATGGCGATGCTCAAAACCGCACGCAAGATGGCGGCACCAAGGAATGCCCACAGAGCCTGAAGCTGAGCCTAGCCCATCTTGGAGGGGGGGCATTCAACCAGCAGGGAAGCCCCCTTCCCTTGCCCCAACAGGATCGGGAAGGACATCAGTACGGTGCCCCAAGCAAGGAGACTGGAGGAAAGACTTACCAAAGCCCTTCCATGTCTCTGAATCGGGAGGAAGCCTCTTCTCTCTGTACTTACCTCGGCTCAGCGCTTACTGGCTGAGTACAGAGATGGTCTCCGGCTGCGGGAGGAGAGAGCTTTGGCCATCACTGCCGCGCTCAGCTTCTTGCACCCACTACCTTTCAGCTGCTCCAACAGCAAAGTCCACACAGGGAACTGGCAAGTGGACCAAGGCACACCTCTGAGGGATCTCACAAATCGCTTCAGGAATTCTCAACTGGGGGAGGGACCTTAAGGTATCACCGCAGGAGAGCGGGGCTCAATCTTTCCTCTTTAAAGGTAATTTTTCCTCTTCTAACGAGTACTGCAATCCCGCTATACCATCAATGCTGGTGTAGGGAAAGCACGTCCACATCTGCTAGGATCGGAGATATACGGGAGGGCTGAGGTCATGGTAGGGGTATATCTAAGGTGATGTCAGCTTTGACACTTTATTCTGTCTCCATCTGCTAGCAGGGGAGCTGAGTCCATCTGGCTACACGCTAGAAAATTTGTATTTAGCCTAATTTATCCTAATTTTTTACCTCTTTGTTCATCGCTTAGGGCAGTGGTTCTCAACCTTTTTTCTGCCGGCACACACCTGACAGATGGTTCTCACATGCATGACACACTAAAGACATGACCATCATAGGGCTAAATATAAAAGTACAGTTTGCATCCACAGGAACCCCCCTGACCCACAATTATGGATGTAAAGTACAATTATGACATTCCCCGTACAACTCACCCTACAAAAAATATATTCTGGTTCTAGTGTCATCTCAGTAACAGCAACACAAACTCCAACTACCAGGCTCAATAGCCCTACTTATGAAAAGACAGCAGTTTATCATTAATGCATGTCCTCTTGAGAAAATACAACAAATATGACTGAAACAGTACAATACCTCACCTCGGTCACATACACAGAACCGACCTAACATACTCCCAGGATCTGTAGTAATGCACATAAACTAATCCGCACACAGTTACACAGTATTATGGAATGCACTCAATCAGTAACAACCCTACCTATGAAAAGGCAACACTACAAATATTAAATCAGGCCCTAAACACCAATACATCTCCTATTAGGAAAACAGAACTAGCCAAGCAGCTACAGATCCCAACACAGAAATAATTGTATAACTATACTAATAAGCAGAATAAATGTTTCACAACTATGAACAGAATAATATCCAACAATTAAAAACTCATAAAAATTATTTAAAATTCTCCAGACACCAATAAAATATTTCAAAACAGCAGACACATCACATAATATTCAGTAATTAAAATGGCAGTCAATCAAGAAAAATAAACTTAAAAAGCCACCTTTACTAACCCTCTCCAGCAGCTCTCCTACTCCTTTTCCATGCAGGCCAATAGCACACACCAGAAGCAGTAGTGGCTGAAGCTCTGTATTCATGGTCCTCTTCCTTAGTGCCCATGACCAGTCTCTCTGTCTCACACACAAATACCAGTTACACCCATGACCAGTTTCTGTCTTTCACACACCAATCATCTCCCGACCAGTCTTCTCTTACATACACACCAGTCACCTTCCCGATCAGTCTCTCTCTCATGCACACACACAGGCTTCCCACTTCCATGTTCTATCTTACATTTACAGGCTTCTCGCTCCCATGCTGTGTCTCACACATACCCAGGTTTCTTACTCCTATGCTAGCTCTCGCCACATGCACAGGCTTCTCATTCCCATAATCACTTTCTCTCTCACACACACACATACCAATCACACTCACATAACAGTTTCTGTCTCTCACACACCAATCATCTCCTGACCAATCTTTCTCTTAGACACACACCAGTCACCTTCCTGAACAGTCTCTCTCTCTCTCTTGTGTACACACACACACACACACAGGCTTCCTACTCTCATGTTCTATCTTACATATACAGGCTTCTCACTCCCATGCTGTGTCTCACACACACCCATGTTTCTCACTCCTATGCTAGCTCTCTCCACATGCACAGGCTTGTCTCTCCTATATACACACATCACCTCTCTGATCAGTTTTTCTCAATCACACACATGCTCTCTCTCACACACTTTACATAGATGATCTCAATCAAATGCTCTCACACACAGGCTCTCAGTCACAGTTCAACATGCACACTCTCAATCACACATACATTCTCTCACTTACAGACAGGCTGGCTGTCTCTCTCTCATTTCCTGCCCCCCCCCCCCCCCCCCCAGCACAAATGGTAGCTGCAGCAGCCTCCTCCTCTAGCCCCCGCAGGCCAAGAAAGAAGAATCCCATTGGCACGGGAGGCTAATTCTGCTGTCTCCTGTGCCGATTTCTGGCTGTTTCTGATTTTGCTTCGGGCTCACACTACTGCTTGGGACCGCCGCTACTTTTTCATGCAGCATGGCTCTTTCTTCTTCCCACGCACTCCACTGCACATCACTTCCTGTTCCGGGCCAGGGTGGGGGCAGGTGCGGGAAGAAGAAAAGGCCCAGCTGCAGTTGCCAGCCTCCACTAATACTGCTGCCGTTCCTATCCGGGCTTGAACGTGCTGATAGCCCGGGCGGCAACGACAGCAGTGGAAGATAGCCTGCCTCTCGCTCGGTGAAGGAAGAAGGGGGAAGTGCAGCGGGAGACCGGTAGCACGCAACACACCTGCTGCTGCTTGGCGACACACCGGAGTGTCACAACATACCACTTGAGAAGTGCTGGCTTAAGGTGATAGCGTCTATCTGTAAGGGGAGCCAGAAAGGCTACCAAATAAATAAATAAATGGGTAGAATGAGGTAAATAGTAAAAGAGGGAGAGAATGCTTGAGGTGTAGACAGGGGTGGTGTGAAATGTAATGAACATTTTGGGAGGTAAGGAGGGGTGAATGTTTGGGGGGAGGTAAGAAGGGGATGAATTACATCTTCTCCCCCATCTCCCCTTAAGTCAGCACTGCAAATATGGACTATTTGCACCCCTTTTCTCCTCAAGGTCTGTGATCCTATGTGTGTTTCCCAGCAGATGTGAGTGGACTGGGGCTAGGGTAGTAGAAATAAAGGGGGCGAGACAGCCAGGATAGAAGGTAGGTATTTCTGTGGGTATTGCTGGGGGAGGAGAGCTTGAGTTGCTCCAGGAGAGTATGTGTATGTATTTTTCTGGAATGACAGGGGCAGGGGGCGCGTTTTGCAGTGTGCTTTGTAAAAAAAATCTCTAAGAAAACTGCTCTCCTTTGGCACTTCTGAATCTTCAGGGACTGCACTAGGAGAGGGCTGAAAACCAGCCATGCCAGGTCATTCCCACAGTGGAAAGCCTGACTACAAATCTTCCAGTCATACCTCAAAATGTTGCCTGTGCATATTACACTTTATGAACTCTAGAAGGAAGATCTCTGACACAATGCAACCATTAAGAGCATTAGCAGTCTATCTTAGAGAATGAGATCATAACCAACATGCCCTGGTTTATGACTGATGTTCATATCTGTCATGGTATGTGGAAAACAAACCCATTTGAATACCCTACCCCATGGAACGCATATGTAGTAAAAGAAATTTAAGGGAGGCAGCATTCCTGGTTTAGTCCAACACACTATTCTGTATTTGTGCAAAGCAAAAATTGAAAGGATCCTACTAAACTATTCAGATCTAAATTGCATTTAGCTTCCTTGTGTTTGCAGGGAAATGCAGTCTGGCAGCATACAAGTGTCTGCAGGCTGCCCATTAATCTCCATAAGGAATGTGTAATCCCCAAAAACACTTAAAAAAAAAAAGAGTTCTTGGCATGCCAAGATGACGGCCAGCAAGGTTCCAGCAGCTTTCCTAACAGCAAACACAAAATGTACTCAGCTCACAGGTGCAATAAAGTCAGTCCAATTCCCTTTTCTTAGTAAGGACTTTTATTTAAATGTCTGGAGATATTACTGCTTTAACATTTTTAAATGTCTCTTAGCCACTCCCATTATTATTGGTCAATGAACTGGTGAGCAGCTAACTTGCCCTCTCACCAAGTCCCACAAATTTAAGATGACCCCCCCCCCCCCCCCTTATATCTGGGCCAATATGGCAGAAACACCTCAACAATCCGGATAGAGAACCACATTATTTTGGCTAAGGAATCCAGGAGGGAAGCTGCAACCTTTCAGCTGGGAAGTCACTGACTTTCCAGTACGGAAGAAGTGTGTTCATGTCAGTGGGCTGATGGGGGGAAAGGGGATAAAAGCAAGCTGGCAGGACCAGCTTTTCCAGAGATTGCAATTGTAAGATGTGATAGGCTTGAGAAAAGGCACATTTTACAAAAAACAAAAACAACAAATACAAACAAAACTCCTCATCTTATAACCACACTGATATGGTAATGTGCAAGCACAGCTGTCACAGGGAGAAGTATTTCTAAAAACATGAATAGATGCACAGCTTTCATTTCAAAAGGTATTAACAGAGTAAATATACTGGGATAAAAAAAGGAAGGACACCAGAGAAGATCAAAACTGGAAGCAACACAGCTAAGAAACAAGTTTATATATCTACGCATACATACATATACACACACATTTTTCTTTATGGACCAGACCGTTTCCTTCTGCTCTTCTAGTCTTCCAGTTCATCAGAGATCTAGTGCCAAAAGTCTTCATTTGCAAGTACCCAGGACTTTTTCCTCTATTTTACATTCTCTCACAAATGTATCTAGTCTGGTCACTGTAGCAACGGTCCTAGGCCAGGGACCATGCATCACGGCTACTTCCAGAACTGCAATCATGGCCACTAGATGTCACCCTTGAGTCCCTCTCCCCAGGGCTGCCTCCACAGTGTCCCCAGCCAACACAGGGAATGAAAGACATGACTCTGGGATCAAACTGGGGACCTTCCATACTAAACCAGCAGGTAGGCCCAGCAGGTTAATAGTTTGAAGACTCACTGGTAATGCAGCTTTAAGCTGGGCTGTGAGGCGCAGCTATTTCAATGATTCTTTAGTCTTCTGAAACCACATTTTAAACTTAGCACTGAAGAAACTTGCATACAAGATTTAAATATGTTCCATTAGTAAGAAGCTTCAGAGCCACAAGTGCAGCCACCACAGACACGGATGGTCTTGGCCACCAGCTTCGGTACTTTGATGCTTCTGAGGAGGAGGAGGAGGAGGAAGGGCAGTATAGCGTCACTACGTTACCTCATTATTCCTTCCTGTATCATCTCTAACCACTAATTATTGTAACCTGCTCTGAACTTCAGGTACTGTGGAATATAAATCCCTTAAATGAATGAGTAAAGAGGCAGATACAGAAATGGTCATAGCTAGCAAAAAAGCTGGGGCTGAAGTGTCTACATGTCTAATAGTGCCTCAGGTGGTAAATCAGTTCCATCTGCTGTTGCCCTAAACCTCCTTAGGGGACTTGTACAGGACAGGACAGTCTATGCTCAAGAAAAAGGTTTCAGCTATATAACGGCATCAAAGTAGCAGAGACCCCTGCTACTTGGTTTAACAAGACGAAGTTGCGAGGAGGGATCTGTTACCTGACCATTTATTTTAGGTCTCATAAAGAATTTAATTTTTATGAGACTTATAGCTTGTTATTTATAACTTATCTTTATTTTACTTTTGCATGTTTATATCTGTTATGCATTTTCTTGCCATTTTTACTTCACATATTATGCATTTTTATTGTTATACATTTTTGTAGCATGCCTTGACTGCTTTGGCGGGAATGCATGAAAGAAAAAAAAATGGTATGAGCAGGTGTAAAAGGGGATATACAATTATTCCACTGTACCTGCTTGTTGACATTAATGTCCATGTTGGAGCGAAGAGAGGATAGTGGGATGTTGGCTGTTTCCAAGTTCTTCAGTTTCAGAGACAAATCTTCCAACACTTCAAAAAAGAACAGCAAAGCAGAGAATTCACATAAGGCCCCAACACAACCATGAATGCGAAATCCCCAAACTAAAGCTGTGTAAAAAACATTTCCTTTTTCACATTCCTCAGTGAGACTTATTCTACCTCATCTGCTATAACTATTGCATTTTTTGCTTATTTTATTTAATTAAAATTTAATTTATGGATTGCTTTCATAAAAGCACAGAGTAATGTACAACACTAATATCATAAAATTATAGTATAACAATTTAAAATCACATACACTGACTCCATACACAGCAAAATAAATACATAACAAAAACATAAAAATTGATGCCAACTAACAATCACCACAGATCTAGGTAATCAACTAGTGTAGTTGCTGTGTTAGTTCACTTGAAAAATGTTATAAGCAATATATTTTTACAGGTCTACCTTAACATATTTGACTAGATTTTGAGAGCTACACTCCCTGTCAGGTCGATACAGTAAAGTGTGCTCCGTCGGAGCGCACTGTCAGCCTGCTCTGGACGCGTGTTTTCCCTTACCCCTTATTCAGTAAGGGGAGGAAAACACGCGGCCCACCCGCAGCACCTAATAGCGCCCTCAACATGCAAATGCATGTTGATGGCCCTATTAGGTATGCGCGCGCGATTCAGTAAGTAAAATGTGCAGCCAAGCTGCACATTTTCCTCTAAGAAATTAGCGCCGACCCAAAGGTCGGCACTAATTTCTTCCGGCGCCAGGAAAGTGCACAGAAAAGCAGTAAAAACTGCTTTTCTGTGCACCCTCCGACTTAATATCATGGCGATATTAAGTCGGAGGTCCCCAAAAGTAAAAAAAAGTAAAAAAAATAAATAAATAAATAAATTTGAAGTCGGCCCGCGGCTGTCGGGCCGAAAACCGGACGCTCAATTTTGCCGGCGTCCGGTTCCGAGCCCGTGGCTGTCAGCGGGCTCGAGAACCGACGCCGGCAAAATTGAGCGTCGGCTGTCAAACCCGCTGACAGCCGCCGCTCCTGACAAAAAGGAGGCGCTAGGGACGCGCTAGTGTCCCTAGCGCCTCCTTTTCCCCGTTTTTCCCGCGTCACCTCATTTAAATACTGAATCGCCCGCACCGGCGAGGGGCCGGTGCGCGCGCCGGGAGAGCGGGCGTTCGTCCGCTCTCCCGCGGTCTTACAGTATCGACCTGTGTGTTAGGTCAGTGAAGCAGCAGCACCATCTCATTGCTTCTAAAGAGGAAGCCTGCATGGGTGGGGGGGAGGGGGAGGAGATTTAACTTAATGTTTCCCAATCTTTTCAAGCCCAAGGCACACCTACATTAAGAAAAATGTTGTGAGGAACATCAAGTTCCTCGGGACAGAGGATGTGGACATGGAAAGGATTCATATGGTTAAAAGAAGAGCTAGGGATGCACTAAAATCCCCACCAGTCTCTTCAAAATTAAAAAAAAAAAAAAAAGGGAGAGGGGGTGAAACACACATGAAACTATCACAATAGATCGGCTTCCTCTATATAAGTGCAGGAGAAGGGAGAAGTTGGAGTGGTGTGAGCAGCAGGACTGGTTAATTACCCTGGCTGCTGCATGTAGCTGCCAAAGCTCCTTTACTCCTGCTGCTCCCAACACTCAGAGTAAGTTGCATCTACTTATTTATTAAAAGTTATAATATAGTCTGCTTATAATATATAAACCATGTTAAGTGGTTTACATATAAACAATAAGATCAAATAAACATAAAATTAGTGAAAAAAAATAATTAAATCAAATATATATGGCAAGTTTGCCTACTCTAAATGATGTTTACTGTAGACAGCAGGATGCTCCTCTGGGTGATGTCTCCTGGCAGCACCAAATGGACTCATCTCTCCAAGATAGTAGAGCTTTGAGCTCTACTGAACATGTGCAAGAGTTCCCGCGCAGGCATTGCCTCGCGAACCTCCTCAGACTATATCAGAGCTACTTCCAGCTATGAACTCAACTCTCCAGGGAGGCGGGCGGGTATTCCATGACTAATTCATCCTGCTAGTTATGAAAAACACCATTTCACAGTAAGCAAATTTGCCTTTTTCATCAATAAGCAGGCAGAATTAACTATTACATGTGAGGAGTCCGAAGCATAGGGATGCAGAGGAGCATTTACTGAAAAAGCAACCCAGACCTTACCATGGAAGCGTACGCTACTGTGAAAACCAGGTACGCAAAACTGCCTATCTGAATTTCCTATCAGTCCTTGAAAGGTTGTCGAGACAGTAATGGGATGTACAAGTGTGCACTAAAGACCAGGTTGCAGCTTTGCAGGTTCCCTTGAGAGGCACTTTCTGAAGATAAGCAACAGAAGAAGCCATAGCTCTTAAATGATTACCATTGATACGAGTCTGAAACATGCAATCCTGCTAAGGTGTAGCAGTGTTGAAAGCACTTGTTGCGATTCCAGCCGCTGTGCGGACTCCCTCCATCAGAGGATCTAATGAGCCTGGCTCAGAACTGTTCTCCAGCATTCTCTGGCTCTTGTCCTCCGCCTGTACTTCTGCCTCCACAGCAGCAGGGGACCTCTCCAAGTTCATTCCCCTGGCTGACAATCCCTTCTCTCCTGCCTGTACTACACCCAGATCCAGCCTGTTCCAGGCCTTGCTCTGTGGCCTGCATGCCTTCTGACCTTCCTTTCCACATGGCCTGCCCTTGGCATCTCTGTTTCCTGACCTTTGGCCTAGCCCTGATACTCCCAGGTCTCCTCTATTATACTAGGCCTCTCTGTTTCCTGACTCTTGGCCTAGTGCTGAGACTCCCAGGTCTCTCCCTGCTTCTAGGCCCCTGTGTCTTGCATCTCACTGCAATGGGCACTGCAATGGGCACTATGTTCCGTGTTTTGTGTGGTCCTAGTCCTGGTTTGTCCTGTCTTGTTCTAGCCTATCTGCCTCAGTCCCAGTTCCAGAGTTCCAGTTCCACGCTTACCTGTAGCCAGCTCCACGTTAACCTTCATTCTGGTTTCTGAGTTCCAGTATCACCCTTACCAGCACTCAGCTCCAGTGTTCCTGTTGGATTCGTGGACCCTTGGGCCGATCGGAACCAGAGGAGAAGTTGCTGTAGATGGTGGCAGCAGTGGCCCCGACCGGGAGGCGGCAAGGACAGGCTCGGAACTGGCCGAAGGAGGAGCTCTGGAAGCCCTATGCGACCAAGGGCTTTGGCGAGGAAGGTGGAGACGACGGAGCCAGTCCAGTAGTGGGATGATCTTCGCCCTGGAAGCCGATCCTCCCCCGAGAGGAGCTCGTAGGAGTTCAGCCGCTGGGACTTAGGAGATTCACCCTGGAAGCCGGAGTCCCCCCAGGAGAAGCCTGTAGGGACCCGGCCGCTGGGACTTAGGCGGACCCGCGAGGGCCGAATCGGATGAAGTCCAAGGTCAATTGCCGAAGGGTCGTCGCTCGCCAGTCCAGAGTCAGGAACCAAGGGATCACCGTAAGCCAGTCTGAGGTCAGGAGCCAAAGCGTCAACGTAAGCCGGTCCGGGGTCAGAAGCCAGAGGATCACCGTAAGCCGAACCGGGGTCAGAAGCCAGGGAAACGTCGTAAGCCAGTCCAAGGGTCAAGAGCCAGGAATCACCGTCAGCCGAACCAGGATCAAGGGTCAGGAAGCGCAGAGGAGCTCAAGATGCAGCAACTGGAGTCAGGAGAACCTGGGAACCTCGTTGCAAGGCAGGGGAAGCATCTTGGTGCAGGGTTTAAATACCCTGAGCGTCTGACGTCATCCGGAGGGCAGTGCACAGGTTTCCCGCGCTGGCCCCTTTAAGACTTGGAGCCTGCCGCGCGCGCGCGCGTCTAGGGGGCGGAGTCAGCTACGGAGGAACGCCGGCGGAGCTGCAGAGGCCGGAGCGCGGTGCTGGAGGGCCCTGCAGGCCCAAGCAAGGTCGGGACGCGCCGGGGACGCAGCGCCCGAGGTCCCTGCACCCTCAGGGGACCGGAGCCCGCGGCGAAACCGCGCCGGGGTGAGTGCCGATCCCGGGGCCGCCCCGGGATCGCAACAGTTCCAGTTTCACGCTTACCTTCACTCTGTTCCTATGTTCCAGTACCACCCTTACCAGCACTTAGCTCCAGTGTTCCAGTTCCATGCTTACCTTCACTCAGCTCCAGTGTTCCAGTTCCACGCTTACCAGCACTTAGCTCCAGTGTTCCAGTTCCATGCTTACCAGCACTCAGCTCCAGTGTTCCAGTTCCATGCTTACCAGCACTCAGCTCCAGTGTTCCAGTTCCATGCTTACCAGCACTTAGCTCCAGTGTTCCAGTTCCATGCTTACCAGCACTCAGCTCCAGTGTTCCAGTTCCATGCTTACCAGCACTTAGCTCCAGTGTTCCAGTTCCATGCTTACCAGCACTTAGCTCCAGTGTTCCAGTTCCATGCTTACCAGCACTCAGCTCCAGTGTTCCAGTTTCACGCTTACCTTCACTCTGTTCCTATGTTCCAGTACCACCCTTACCAGCACTTAGCTCCAGTGTTCCAGTTCCATGCTTACCAGCACTCAGCTCCAGTGTTCCAGTTTCACGCTTACCTTCACTCTGTTCCTATGTTCCAGTACCACCCTTACCAGCACTTAGCTCCAGTGTTCCAGTTCCATGCTTACCAGCACTTAGCTCCAGTGTTCCAGTTCTATGTTTATCAGAACTCTGCTCCAGTGTTCCAGTTTCACGCTTATCTGCATACAGTTTAATACTTACTTCACTCTTTTCCTGTGGTTTCAGTTCCACCCTTACTAGCACTCAGTGCGAGTGCTCCAGCCCAGCTTGCACCTTGCTCCAGCATCCCAGCCTCACTGGACCATCTGCACTCTGTTCCAATCCTGCGCCACTCCAGGAGGTGGTGTCTACAGCAACCCCTCTCCAGCTAACCTTCATTCATATCAGCACTTAGCTATTCAATTAGACAAAGTATGCTTGGTAACTGCACGCCTAGTTTGTTGGGGTGTATGACACAAACAACTGAAAAAATTGATGGGACTGCATCATATGTTCTTGCGTTGTTCACTGTGGAGGACCATTTGTACCATATGGACAGTGCATGGAAACACTGGGCCCACTCTGCGGGTTTTGGGGATCATGCATTGAGTGCATTGTTGCATTGAATGCACTGGTCTGTTGTGCATCGGTGTGTCATTGCATCATCCTGTCAATGCACATCGACTCACATAAAACGCCGCTCTAACACACACCCAGCTATCTCTCTTGGGCGCACGATGCATTATTTAAATAAGAGGTCACGCTAAAAAGAGAAGGTGCTAGGGATGCACAATTTTTCCTAGCGCCTCCTCCGCATTGGGTGCACAGGAGAGGTGACTGTCAGTGTGGGCTGGAAAAACGGATGCCCAATATGCACAAAATACATGGCCTGGACTGTCTATCTTGTGCATCTATACTGGGCACCCAGAATTTTTTTTCCAAGACTTTTTTTTTTTACACTTCAATCTGCTTTCTGTGGTTCTTCCTATTTAGTATCGTGACGATACTAAGGGGCAGAACCACAGAAAGCACAAATGTTTCTTTTTCCAGTGAGCCCTTGCGTGCAGCATACCCTTTATAAGAGCCCCAGACTGATGTAAAATTTGCTGCATTGCAATGGGTGCATTGGCTGTGCGGGAAATTTTTTGAATCATGGAAATTAGCTAATAGCCTCATCTACATGGGATTTACATGTGATGAGCGCTATTAACTACGTGCTTGATTGGACGCGTTTTTTAGACGCACTAATCCCCGCATTGCATCAGGGGTTATGGACGCGTGTCCAAAACATGCATTCAATCACGTGTTAAGCTGTGCGCTGGCCGCAGATTCTATATTGGGCACACGGTATGGATGGTGCATGGAAACACTGAGGAACATTGATGAAGCTTGGGCCGCACACTCTGCAAATTTCGGGAATCATGCATTGAGTGCATTGTTGCATCAGCCTGTGAGTGCATCGATATATCCAGAACCAACATAGCTGAAGTACTTCAATGCATCATGTGTCGTTGATGCTCTTTGCATTGACAATTCCAAAGATGGTTGCATCCATGGGGCTATCAATGCACTGTGTTTCGAGTGCTTCTACTTCAGGCAGGCTCAGATGGCTCCAAAGAGTGTTGCTGCTGCTTCTTCGATGCAGGGCGGCTTATATTACTCGATCCCCATGGCTTTGACCTGAGCTGAAGGGGGAGTCTTTGAGGAACTCCTGCTCAGTTCTTTCCCTGGTAAGGCAGATGGTGCTGTACTGTGGTAAGAGGATCTGCAGCGATTCCAAAGAGATTTATGAACTCCTCAATGCAGCTCCTGGAACGCTGGGAGAGTGGGAATATCCGTCCACAGGTGTACATTTTTCTGATCATGCTCTGACCAGAGGCATCGAGAGCAGAGCTCACGGCCATGGTGAAGGACATTACCCTGCCACAGTTGCAGTTTTTGAATCCACTCACCAGTTCCTTCTTCTGGTCAGACATGTTGAGGAAGCAGGGCTCTTTTTTTTATGTGGTACTGAAAAATGCTGTTGTGGGTACTGCAGGGGCAGTGAGGCAACTAATAATGAAGAAAAAATATTGAATTTAAGACATTTTAAGAAAAATTTGAAAGGAAAGACTTAATACAAGTTCATGCTTGTGCTTGGACAAAAAACGACCGAGGAGGCTCATGAGGCAATACCCAAGGGGGAACTCCTGGCACATGCTCAGAGTTCAAAGCTCTACTAGCTTGGAGAGAGGAGTTTGTTTGGTTCTGCCGGATGACATCACCCACATGTAATATCTAATTCAGTTTGCTTATCAACAGAAAAAATAATTCAGAAATACATATTAAGAAACAAGCACACTTAAAATTATATGGAAAAAAACAGTTCAAAATAGGTGGCCTTTAAGCTTTTTCTGATAAAAGCAAGTTTGCTTACCGTAGACAGTGTTTTCCATGGATAAGCAGGCTGAATTAGCCATGTTGTCTGGGAACATCCTCTGGTCCTCTAGGAGATGGAGCTCCTCAAAGCACATAGAGCTCTACTCTGTGCCTGCTTGCGTGTCCTCCCCCTGCGGTTCCCAGCTTGTCTAAGTCTATTATCTGAGCTTGTGCTGTGCTGGCTGAGACTGTTTGGGGAGGTGGGAGGGTTAGCATGGCTAATTCACCCTGCTATCCATGGAACACACTGTTTACGGTAAGCAAACTTGCTTTTTCCCATGGATAAGCAGGCTGAATTAGCCATGTTGTCTGGGGAATCCCAAGCTGAATGGTTGAGTGCCCCACTGGACCTCTGGCGCCATGCGCGGTCCCTTCTGATAAGCCAAGGGGTGTTTCAGCCGAGACTATGGTTGTGGGCAGTCTCTCTAGTTGTTCCTGCCATCAGTATAGTTCTCCCCACCACTGCATCTGAGGCTGTCTGCTGATTAAGGCAGTAGTGCAAAGTAAAGGTATGCAGAGATGCCCACGTGGTGGCTTTACATATGTCCTGAATTGGTATGTCATGTAGATGGGCGATGGATGCTGCCATCGCTCTTACTTGATGGGGTCTTGGCGATGTAGCTAGAGTCTCCAATCTTCTGTTATAGCAGAATAGGAAGCATTGTGAGATCCATGATGAGAGGGTCCTTTTTGACACCGGGAGCCCAGGGGCGTTCATGTTAAAGAGACGAAGAGTTGAGAAGCTCTTGACTCCGAGTAAGTATGGCGCTTGTAGCAGGCCAAGGCACGTTTGCAATTCAAGGTGTGCAGCCGTCTCTCAGTATCTGACTTGTGCGGCTTCGGAAAGAAAATCAAAACGGTCGATTGTCTGGTTGAGGTGGAAGGCCTAAACCACTTTAGGGAGAAAAGAGGGGTGTGTACGTAGTGTCACTTTTTTGTGGTGGAACTGTAAGTACAGTGAATAATGCACTAGCGCCTGTAGTTCAATCACCCTCCTGGCCGAGGTGAGGGTAACTAAGAACAGGACGTCCCAGGAAAGATACCTCACTTGGAAACTGTCCATGGGCTCGAAGGGCGGGAACATCAGTTACTCCAGAACCAGGTTAAGGTCCTATGGAATCGCTGGCTTTTGGACCGGTAGGTACAGATGCAGGATGCCCTTCATAAACCTTGAGACTAGCAGGTGGCAGGACACCGGAGTGCCCTCGTGAGGAAAGTGGTACATGGTGATCGCACTGACATGTACTCTGACGGATGCTTTCGCTAACCCCGTCTGGTATAGGGAGTGGAGGTACTCCAACAGCTGCTCCGGTGGGCAAGAGAAGAGATTCACATTGTGTTTTTTGCACCAGTCTGAGTATCTGGCCCACTTGGCCTGATAATTTCTCCTTGTGGACAACTTCCTGGAGCACACCAATACCTCCTGGAATGGTGGTAAGTTCAGATATGACAGTACTGTGCTTTCAACCTCCACGCCATGAGGTGAAGTGGTGGGCATGTGGGGTGGATGAGGGATCCCCCTTCCTGTGATAGCAGATTCTCGGCATGTCCCAGGGGCAGCAGTTGTCTGATAGAAAGCTGCCCTAGGTACGCGTACCACGGCTGCTGGGCCCATGCCGGCACTATGAGGATGAGGTTGGCTCTGCCGTGATGCACTTTTGTAGAACTCGTGCTATCAGCAGGATGGGTGGAAAAGCATACAGGAACCCCTGCTTCTACAAGATGAGGAAAGCGTCTTTTGCTGTGTGATGCTTGCTGGGGGTACACTGAGCAAAACGCCCGCACCTTCTTGTTGCTTTCTGTTGCAAAAAGGTTTATGGTTTGTCGACCCCATTCTTGGAAGATTCAGTTGGCTACCCCCTGGTCGAGTTCCCTAGTGCTTCTGGGCGTCAGGGATACGGCGGATGCAGTTCTGTTGAAGCAGCCTGGCCACCTCTTCCTCCAGGGCGTGCTCCATTCCCCCGAGGTCGTAGGGGCCGCGGAAGTGTTGGTGTCCTGCTGAAATTCAAAGTGTATCTTTCCTTGACAATTTGGAGCACCCAGTCAGTGAGAATACTCTCCCAAGCATAGTAGAAGTGGGATATTTCGCCCCCTACCGCTAGCAGCAAGGCTAACCGGGGTGCTGTTAAAACCCCGACTGTATCCTTTTTGTTAAGGTGCACGGGTCCCTGCGGGGGGGTGCGTGCTGCACTGTAGGTTCCGGTTCGGTGGCTGCTGCTCCTGGGGTACGTTCTACCCCCTCTCAAATGCGCATGCGACCTCCGGGAGATATGATAGTACCTCCTCAATGACGCTCTGTCCCTCGGGGAAGTCAGGGACTGGACTGCCACACTTTGTTCTTTCAACAGCGCCACTGTCTCCGAACAGATTGTCCGGGAACCAGGGAAGATCAGCGAGCTTTTCATGGACGTCTTCCCGGATCGAGCTCACCCGCAGACATGCGAGCCACCTTGTCGCAATGGCTCCTGCGGTGATCCTGGCCGAGGTGTCAAACGCCTCGAAGATGGAGCGGAGTAAGTGGCGTAGCCCTTCCTCACTGCATGCAGCTGTGGCGGTGGATTCACTCCTGGGGCCAAGATCCCTATGAGTGGTTTCAATGATTGCAGACACTGGTCGATGTAAAACTGATGCTGCTGGATCTTGGCATCTAGCATGCTCGCCTGAAACATCTGTTTCCCAAACGCATCCAGGAGCTTGTTATCTCTCCCTGGTAGAGTATTAGAATAGAGCCTCGATTTCTTTGCTTTTTTCATAGCTGACTCCACTACAATGGAGGCATGGGGCAGCTGTGCTGCCGCGCAGAAGGGCGACTCATGCATCCGGAATTTTAGGTTGGTCTTCCTCGCTGTCGAGGACCACAACGGAGCCTGCCACGCTCTGGTCATCACCTCATCCAGCACTGCGTGTGAAAGCAAGGCTGTGGGTTCCGCGGGTGTCTCAAATATTTTCAGGATACCCAAGACCTCCACCCTGAGATCCTGTATTTTCCAAGTTCCCACATGAAGGGTGATTCCCATCTTCCCACAAATTTGGAGTAGGATATGTCCTCTGGTGGGGATACCGGCCGCGGTTGCTTCTCTGGGGGGTCAGAACCGGAACCGACAGCGCAACACGCACCGCCCGCGGGGACCCGCGCACCCTAACAACAAAAAGGATTCAGTCGGGGTTTTAACAGCACCCCGGTTAGCCTCGCTGCTAGCGGTAGGGGGCGGAATATCCCACTTCTACCATGCTTGGGAGAATATTATCACTGACTGGGTGCTCCAAATTGTCAAGGAAAGATACACTTTGAATTTCAGCAGGACACCAACACTTCTGCGGCCCCTACGACCTCGAGGGAATGGAGCACGCCCTGGAGGAAGAGGTGGCCAGGCTGCTTCAACAGAACTGCATCCGCCTTATCCCTGTCGCCCAGAAGCACTAGGGAACTCGACCAGGGGGCAGCCAACCGAATCTTCCAAGAATAAGGTCGACAAACCATCTGGGGGATACCCGGTGGATGACCCCGGGGATATGGTTCCGATTCCAAAAGCAACTCTTTGGGGTCACTTGCAGGGGGCTCCCTTTTCTGTCTGGTGTCACGAGGCCCTGTAGGTGCGGGGCTACAACCATAGTGGTCTTCTCCACTCTCCGCTGTGCCTTGTTCCACTGAGGACAAGAACTGAGCTAGGATCTGAGAAATCTGTGTCATTGCATGGGAGGCTAGCGTCCCTTGTGGCCCTGGGTGGTGACCCCTTCCTCTGGGGGAGGGGGGGATTGCCGCTAGCAAAATATTAGAGTCTGGGCCTCTGGGTCGGGCCTTTGTCCGCTCCACCCCAGGGCCTGGCCTGTCTCTCTTCTCCAGGGGCTCTTGGAGGTGTGACCCCTCCCGCTTGCGCCTCGAGGCCGCTGACAAGATCCAAGAAGACCCGTGACGAGTGAGATGACCCCGATTATCTGTGCACGGATAATGGCTCCACCTCTGAAGAGATGAGCTCTAGGTCCAGCACAGAGTCTCCCTGTGCCACTGGCGGTCGTGCCGCCGTCAATGAGTCCCCTTTTGTTGGTGAAACGTGTGGGACTCGATGATCTATAGACTTTATGGCCTTCGACGCACTGTTCCT
Source organism: Rhinatrema bivittatum (assembly GCF_901001135.1). Taxonomy (NCBI): domain Eukaryota; kingdom Metazoa; phylum Chordata; class Amphibia; order Gymnophiona; family Rhinatrematidae; genus Rhinatrema; species Rhinatrema bivittatum. Next base: position 26,952,291 of record NC_042620.1, on the reverse strand, counting down.
GGACACATGGTGCTTTGGCGTCGACTCTTTGCGTCGGTGTGTTGGCTAAGTTCTGGTGCTGTGTGTTGCGTCGATCATCGCGTCGAGCTTTGTGTCAGACGCATGCGCCGGGTTGCTGCGTCAATGTACTTGCATCACTCAAGCCCTGCCTGGGTCTTACTTCCAGTGGTCTTCCGACGCTCCGTGCATCGATGCGGCCTGGGTGTGTTTTAGTGGGGTCCCTGGGTCGCCTGAGGGACCTACCGAGGCAGCCCTCTTCCCCCTCACCTTCGTGGGTTTCCAACTGGGCCCCAAGGGAGGACTGTGCAGATCCATGAGCTGAGCCTGGAGCATACGAGCCAGAGGCTGCCTCCCTCAGCTTTTCTATCATCGCCAGCCGCTGCCTCCTTGCTCTTGGGGACATGAGGACACAGTCCCTGCAGTTGGATGGCTCATGGCCTGGTTCCAAACAGAGGTAGCAGAGCACATGGCCATCTGTTACTGACATAATTTTGCTGCATTGGCAGAACTTAAAGTCAGGCAGTCTAGGCATTGCTGCCCTGCTATATCCACAGCAAACAAGAGAAAAATACTTGCAGGCTACAAGACAAGTTCAAGTTCTTTGCACAGTAATTTCTGATATGTATCAGAGTCTGACTAAAGAAAAGCATAATGCATGTAGTGCTGAAATCAGTTTTCCTATTGCATCCTACAAAAGATCAAATAGCAAACAAACAAACCATTTGCAGCTATGTTGAGGGTATTACTACTTAAAAAAAAAAAAAATCACATGTAGAATTTTAAAACTAATTACATTCTCATATCTCCCAGATTTCTCTAGGATGTTTCCTCACCGGACAGATCCAGTTTTTCTTGGGCCATTTCGCTCACACTGGAGTTGGTGAAACAGAGATCTGGCACTTCAGAGTTCCCAGTCATCACCACAGGGACAGGCACTCCTACGGCATCATCTATGCAGGTCTCCAGCAAATCACTGATCAGGGGCACACTGCATGTGTGGGAAGAGGGTAAGGGACACAGGTTAGCTGAAGCCAAGACGACACAGCACAATGTGAGTTTTTAGAAGAATTAAGAATTTTTCAAAGCATTTTATCCATTCAAATAAGCTTTCTGAAAACTGCCCACCCTCTAAGTGGGTAAAATTACACATTTAACTTTACTTATGATGTTTGGAGGCATTTCCATGAGTAAAGTTAAGTCAGGGGAGGCAATAATGCACGTATTTTCAAAATTACCTGTTTGTTTTGGCAGAAAAAACGTACCTGCTGAAAATGCTGGTGCAAACCTCTGGGGGTACTTTTTACTGGGCAATCAAAGCAATGCTATTCACATAGTTTTACTTTGATGTCTGTGCAAAATCTGTGGGTAAAATCTACCCGCAGAGTGTACACGAGTGCGGACAGTTTGATTATTACCCTCTGAATAACCTCTATATTCAAATAAGCTTGGCATTTGGATCCAATAAGAAGTTCTCCATTTCTCTAACGAGTTGAAAACGTACAATACCCTTCTGGTGGTAAAGACTTCTTAGCTCCATCTTACTATATTCTTGCACAAAGTACATAAACCATGAAATGTGCTGAGGCCAATGTCATTGTTTAACCAATCAAAGCAAGCAAGCCAAGACAAACTAAGGGTCCTAAGCTGGCGTACAATTCAAACAGGAGTCACCAGGTAGCACAGAAACCCACCCCATCACATTAACTTGCAATAAATAAATAAAATGAACAGCCTTACTCTAGCTCCCTTCATCTTCTGTTTATCTCCAGTTTTTCTTTTCTCTCGATTAAAACTCTCTTATTTTCAGAGCTTTCTTTTCTTCAGATTCTCTTTGGTTTCCTCCATGTTTATTACACATTCTGTACCATAGCAAGCCTGGATTTAGGCAGATTCAACATAGGCAACTGGCTGGGTTACCAAATATTCAGGCCAAAGGGGAGCCTATTTCTGCTTGCACAGCTTCCAAAAGGAATCAGCCTGCTACTCTACTTATGGGCACCCAAATCTTAAACCCAGCCCTGTACAGAGGCCACTTTTCTTTCCCAACCTCGGACACAAATTAAGTTAAACACAGGTGACACTATTGATTTTTTTTTTTTTTAAACTCAGGCCCAGTAAAGTATCTGAACCTTCTCCCCTCCAATGGGTCCCTACTAGGCACTGAGCTCTCTCTCCCACTCATCTGCTCTCCCCCACTACTGGAGCCTTCAAGGGATCAAGTCGTCCTTGCCCCACTCCATCCACTGAGGCCTAGTGGGGAGGGTGAGGGAATCAAGCTGCCCCTCCCACCGCTGGGGCCTAGGAATCATACTTGCTAGATCCTGTGCACAGATGGCAATTAACAGCTCAGATTCCTTTCCACTGCAGGCAACAGACTACACAATCCCTCATCTTTGCAGCTCTTGGTTACTTCTTCCTTTGTTCTGAGGAGGTAAGAGTCTTGCCCTAGGCCTAAACCTTCTTTGGCTCACCTTGCAGGTGGTATCAGCAACACAGTCTCAGCTTTGCATTCAGTTTCCAGTGTACAGTGATAGCATAAAAAGGACTTTTTTTTAGTAAACTAAGAGCAGCCAGACAGGGTGTGCTAAATATCCCAATTTTACAAATTGACACCAACTAGACTCTAAATCTCAATAAAAAAATAACCAGGTAAACCATGTTTGATTGCAACAAGCAGTCCAAGTGTCCTTCCCATAGTAATCTTATGAATGTTGCAGATAAAGACCAAAACAGTACAGCTAGTCCATCCACTGGATTTTTCTGCATTAGGGTAGATGCATATAGCCCCAATGAGCTATGCCGGCTAGATCGAGACTGCTTCGGGTTGAGAAGACACCCCCCTGTAGGCTGGACTGCTAAAACTCGAGGGTCCCTGGCTGTAGTAACTGCCTGCTGCTTGGCTAAATGAGCCTCATGCAGCAGCAGTACAAAGTCTGCTGAAAAAGGCCCGAAAGAACTAGCTTTCTCAGGTAAAGGACCCAAACATGGCAGCCCAGTGGCCTCTCAAGTCACCCCAGTCCCCCCATCAGGGGCGGAGACGGATCGGGCCAGTGAAAAGCGAGGAGGAGTTTCCCCTTCCTCCTCAGACAGTGTGGGAGTGGCTGAATAACGAATCCAAGATGGCCGCCATTCCCACGCTGATCAGGAAGGGATCAGCACCCTGGTTCAGCAACCGCATGCGAGTCCAGGACAGGAGCTGAGGACGCCTCCCCCCCTCGGAACACGCAGCACAAAGGCCGACGCGGCTAAGCCATGGTCAAGTCACGCCACACACGCAGCATGCTGACCGCTGGCCCATCATTGCACAATGCCGGTGAGCACCAGGAACACAGCCGGCAGAAAAAGCAACAAAAAACAAAACCTGTCACTGTGCAAGTAAAGGGGGAAGGGTCTGCCACTCAGCCAGAATCAAACACTAACAGCCAGAAGCAAAAACTGCTGTTTCTCTCTCTCTTTTATTTTTTTTTTAAACTTTAATGAAAAGTAGCAGTACTGAGAAAGAGCCTATAAGAAAACAAAAAACCAAATAGGCTGTCTCAGCTTAAAAAGGAACCTAGAGCCTGCAGCCGCCCAAGCAGCCTCATGAAGGGGAGGGATCTGGACCACCAGATTTACACCCCACGGGCGTACGGGTTGGGCACACACAAGGGTCACCAACCCCCGGCCCCCCCGCCTCAATCGGACAGGGAGAACCCCTTAGGATTCAGAAAAATAATAATAAACCCCTGGGAGGAAGGCTCCAAAAAAAAAAAAATGGTCTCAGTCACAGAACTGCGGGTGTGCACCCATCTACTTACTATCTGCTGGAAACAGAGAAATACCGAGGAACCGCAGGTGGGACCTGTGGTTAAGTAGTATTGTCAGTAAAACTGCTGGAAGGGAGGCACAAGCCAGGAATCTGGACTGATCCAGGTGCGTACAGGGAACTTGGATGTATCCATGGTCCTCTCATGTAGGTCCATGGATGCCTAAATGTAATTATACTAAGCATTTAGGACTGTTACTGCCTCTCCAAGAAGGTTACCTCAATGCCTCCTAGGAAGCACAAGTCATTGCCAATGCTGCTTTTGAGTTGTACCCGCCTCTCTGTGCAGGTTACTTCAATGCTTCATTCATATCGTCTTTTTTTTTTTTTTTTTTTTTAATTTTCTTGCCATTTTAGTCTCCCACCACAGTCAATGGTTTTTGTCACAAAGCACACAGGGACAAAGAACTAAATATTCTGGAGGAAAAGAGAGGTTAGGGCTTTTAAGTTTGAAGAAGAGTCAGCTGGGGGGGGGGGGGGGGGATATGACAGAGGTCTATAAAATCATGAGAGGTCTAGAATGGGTAAAGATGAATCGGTTATTTACTTTTTTGGATAATAAGGACTGGGGGCATTCCATGAAGTTAGCAATTAGCACTTTTAAAACAAAGTGGAGAAAATTCTTTCACTCAATGCATAATTGGGCTCTGGAATTTGTTACCAGAGTACGTAGTTAAGACAGTTAGGGGTAGATTTAAAAAATTTGCGCAATCGCGTATTTTTGTTCGCGCACCAGGCGCGAACAAAAATACGCTGGCTTTTATAAGATACACGCGTAGCTGCGCGTATCTTATAAAATCCGGGGTCGGCGCGCGCAAGGGGGTGCACATTTGTGCATCCTGCGCACGCCGAGCCCAGCGCGCGCTGCCTGTTCCCTTCGAGGCCGCTCCGATTTCGGAATGGCCTCCGAGGGAACTTTCCTTTGCCCTCCCCCCACCTTCCCCTCCCTAACCCACCCCCCTGGCCCTATCTAAACCCCCCCTTACCTTTGTTGCATGATTTACGCCTGCTAAAAGCAGATGTAAATTTGCGCACGCCAGCGGGCTGCTGGCGCCCCATCACCCGACCCAGGGGCTGGTCCGATGGCCTCGACCACGCCCCCGGGCCAGCGCCCCGCCCCTGCAATGCCGCGCCACGCCCCCGAAACACCGCATCATATAGGACACGCCCCCGACCTGCCCCTTTTACAAAGCCCTGGGATTTACGGGCGTCCCGGGGCTCTGCGCGCGCCGGCGGCCTATACAAAATAAGTGCGCCGGCGCACGCAGGGCACTTAAAATCTGGCCCTTAGTGTAGTTGGGTTTAAAAAAGGTTTGGATAAGTTCCTGGAGGAGAAGTCCATAAACTATTAGGGGCGGATTTTAAATGCCCTGCGCACGTAAATCCGGCCGGACGCGCGGAAGTCCCGGGGCTTCGTAAAAGGGGCGGGGAGGGGGCATGTCGGGGGCGTTCCCGAAATGACGCAGCATTTCAGGGGCGGGCCCGGGGGCGTGGCGCCGGCCCGGGGGCGTGGTCGAGGCCTCCGGACCAGCCCCCGGGTCGGGAGATGGCCCGCCAGCAGTCCGCTGGCATGCGCAGATTTATGTCTGCTTTCAGCGGCGTAAATCTGCCAACAAATGTAAGGGGGGGGGGTTAGGTAGGGGAAGGGAGGGAAAGGTGGGGGGAGGGCGAAGGAAAGTTCCCTCCGAGGCCGCTCCGAAATCGGAGCGGCCTCGGAGGGAACAGGCAGCGCGCGCTGGGCTCGGCATGCGCAGGTTGCACAAATGCGCTCCCCCTTGCGTGCGCCTGGTGCGAACAAAAGTACGCGATCGCGCAAATTTATAAAATCTACCCCTTAATCAATAGGGAATAGCCACTGCTTGTTGCCAGCATTTATACCATGGGATCTATTTAATGTTTGGGAACTTGCCAGGTATTTGTGACTTGGATTAGCCACCGTTTGAGACAGGATACTGGGTCTGATCAACCCTTGGTCTGATCCAGTATGGCAACTTCTTAATTTCTTATGAGATATGAGAGAGACATTTTAATATCTCCAATGAATAAATGCCTAGGAAAGGAGGCTCTGGAACAAGGGAGTCATGAGATGAGGGTGAACTCAGGAGTAATCTAAAGAAATATTTCTTTACAGAAATGGTGGATACATGGAATAGTTTTTCTGTGGAGGTGGTGGAGACTAGGACAGTACAGAATTCAAGGAAACACGGGACATGCACAGAGGATCTCAGAGAAACTAAGGGACTATAAAGTTGAACAGGAGATGTAGATGGGCCATAAGGTATGTATCTAATCATCTTACTTTCATCTGAAAAAGACATTTTTATTTATTAATTTATCTCTCACCTATCTAAAATACTAGGGTTACAATAAAATATACATATTAAGATAAACAATAACACTTGCTTCTAGTGCACCAATGCCTTTCAATATTTAAATGTCTGTATTATTTCCATCCCCCCCTCTTCTACAGTGTACATATTTTAGTCCTTAAGACTCATTTCATATGGATTTAGGTACAAACCCCACACCATTCTAGCAGCCTCGCTCTGGACAGTCTCTAACCTATCCATATCCTTTCTGAGGTAAGACCTCCAGAACTGAACACAGTATTCTAGGAAAGGCCTCACCAGTGACTTGTACAGAGACATTATCACCCCCTTATTCTGCTGGTTATACTTCTCCCTATGCACCCTAGAATCCCTCTTGTTCTGGACACCACCTTATCGTACTGTTTCACTACCTTGAGCACATCTGACGATCAGCCCAAGGTCTCTCTCCTGGGTCTATACATATCAGCCTCTCACCTCTCATTGTGCACCCCTCACTTTGATTTTTTTTCCCTTAATGCTTGACTGCATTTTTTTGCATTATATTTTAACGGCCAAGAAACTGACCATTCTTTATCTCTTTAGATCACTTCTCATTCTGCTTCCTCAAAAATGTGCACTCTGTTGCAGATCTTAGTGTCATTTGAAAAGAGGAAAAAACTTTTCCTTCTAACTTCCCCACAAGATCGCTCACAAAGATGCTTAACAGAACCAGCTCAAGGAATGATCCCTGAGGCATTCCACTAATTACATGGGCCGAGGTTCTCAAGCTGTTCCTTCTGAGAATTTCCATCTCTTTTTTAGTTAGTAACAGAATTCATTTCAGAACAATTTTCTATTTTGCCTCAACTGCTTTCTAGCAGAAGGCTGCTTCATGCATCCATCCTCCTCCCCAGTCTGTGAAGAAATACTTTCCTTCATTTCTCCTAAGTCTACCAACTTCCAGTCTCACATCATATGTTAGAACTTCCCTTCTACCCAAAGTAAATTTCTCTTTGGGTTTATTCCCAAAACCTGGTTCCTGTAGCATTAGGCAAACCGTTGGTTTTACATCTGTAACAGAATAGCGACACACAATCCATACTGTAGTAATAAACTGTATGGCTCCTCTCCCCATAGTTTGTAATACTCTCTCTCCAACAATCATTGTGAAACCTTGTTTCCTAAACATTTCTTCAGCAAAGTATTAAATAGCATTTTGGGACAAGCTCAGGGCAGTGTTGTGCACTGCCATGAGGAAAACTTGAATTCAATTCCCATGACAGCCAAGGCTGCAGATGTTGCATTCACAGCCATCACTCAACAGCAACACCTAGTGGCCAGGCTTAGGGTAATCATTAGCTGGGCTTTAGAAGATGCAATTTTCTTTGGCCCCTGGTGGAGATGAGAGGGCATATGAAAATTGGAAGAAAAACCCCAGACAACTGCAAATGAAAGTTCATGATGCCTAGCCCAGAATCCAGTTCCAATTTAGCTGGAAGCCCAAAGGAGAAGGAAAAAGATAGGGCCAAGAACCAAGCATACAAACTGAGAACATGATAGCAGATAAAGACCTTACAGCTTACCCAGTCTGCCCATTTACATCTCCTGTTCAGCTTTATAGTCCCTTCCTCTCCCACAGAGGTCCTCTGTGCTTCTTCCATGTTTTCTTGAATTCAGATACTGTCCTGATCACCACCACCTCCATAGGGAGGCTGTTCCATGCATCCACCACTATTTCTGGACAGAAATACTTCTGTAGATTATTCCCAAATCCACCCCCTTTCACCATCATCCCATGAGCCCCTCATTCCAGAGCCTTCTTTCAACTGAAAGAGGCCTGCCTCCCATCTTTTTATTCCTTGGAGGTATTTATATGTCTATCAAATCTCTTTACTTCCTTTCCTCCAGGGTACACATTTCGATATTTAAGTCTTTCCCCAAAGGCTTTGTGATGAAGCAGCTTAGACTTCAATTTATCCTAATTCATAGGCTTAAATATGTCTTGTCAAAGGACAGTTTTCACACCATTGTTCAAGCAATGGCAACTCAATGTCTGTAGGCTTTCCAAAAAGTCTTTTCAGGGTATTATAACTTGTACAACATGTTGCTGCCAGGCTGATGGCCAGTTGTGCACCAAAGACCACATTACTTCTAGACTGAGTTACAATGGATTCCTTCCACACAGCGAGTGAATTTTAGATGGTCACAATAGTGTTTAAAGTCATAAGATTAGATATCAGACTCACTGCAGAGTTCCCCAGCATTTCCTACATTCTTCTAATGAGTAGCTATTTAGGGTGTCTTCCCACAAAACTTCTCGGAAGCAAGAAACACATAGGAAAGCTTTTTCCATGCTATAGACATGTAGGCATCCTAACTTCTGTATTTTGTTAAGGACTGATCTGACTAGAGCATCTTTTAATTTTTGTTTGTTCATTCTAGTGCATTTCATTTCAATGTGTATGTATTACACTGTAATCTGCTTAAAAACAGACTTGTTTGAATTTGGTGGAATATAAAAACCTTTAAAAAAAATGAAAAATAGCTGCCCTCTGGACTATTTAGTTTATATCCTTTTGAAATTATGGTTTCCAGACCTGAATACAGTACTCAAATGAGGTTAAACCAGATGTATACAAAGGTAATATTACCTCTTTTTCCTGCTGGCTATTCCTCTCTTTATGCACCCAAGCATCCTTCTGACTTTTGCTATCAGCCTATCTACCCTTTTGGCCACCTTAAGGTCAGATATTCCCTCCTGACTCCTACTCTTTTTTTGTACACAGAACTTCACTTCCTATACTAGGCTGCTCCCTTGAGTATTTGCAACCCAAATGCATGACTCTGCATTTTTTAGTATTAAATCTTAGCTGCCAGACTCTAACCCATTTATCAAGCTTCACTAGATCCCTCATGTTTTACGCATCTTCCAGAATTATCTACCCTGTTGTAGATTTTGGGATCTGGAAAAAGGCAAACCTTTTTCATAGCCCTCCTGCAATCTCATCAATAAAAATGGTGAACAGAACAGGAGCAAGGACTGATCCCTGAGGTACACCACTGGTAACTTTTCCTCAGAGTGAACTCTATTTAACGCAACACTTTGCCACCTCCCACTCAACCAGTTTCTAACCCAGTCAGTTACTTTAGGAACCAATACCTACAGCACTCTGTTTAAAAGTCCCCTATGTGGAACCGTATCAAAGGCATTGCTGTAATCCAAGTACACTACATCTAGCACTGTCCCCATATCTAACTCTCTGGTCATCCAGTCAAAGAAATTGATTAGATCCATCTGACAAGGCATATCTCTAGTAAAACCATGCTGCTTCAGCTCCTGTAATCCATTCATTTACAGAAACTGCATTATACTTTATTTCATCCAGTAATTTACTCCGTACTGAGGTCAGATTCCTCTTTTCTTCCATTCTTGTAAAGAACCACCAGATGTGCATCTCCAGTCCTTTGGAATTACTTCTGATTCTAAAGTGTTGAAAAGGTCAGCCAGCTGCTAGAACTTTTGTAAGTTCCTTTAATGCCCTCAGATGTATTCCATGTGCCCTATTGATTGAGGTCTTCCTCCTTCCATTCTTATTTGTGGCAGTAATCTGTAGTCCTATTCCAAGGCCTTTACCAATGAACACTGAGCAGAAATATTAAGGAATTTCACTCTCTCCTCGTTAGCCTCTATATAAGAACATAAGAAAATGCCATACTGGGTCAGACCAAGGGTCCATCAAGCCCAGCATCCTGTTTCCAACAGTGGCCAATCCAGGCCATAAGAGCCTGGCAAGTGCCCCAAAACTAAGTCTATTCCATGTTACCATTGCTACAGCTTTGAGTATTACAATCCCAATTTTTGCACTTCCTTCTGTCGCTAATATCTTTTAAAAGGTTTTATTCTTTTTTTTTAAACTAATTAGCTATTTTTCTTCCATTTACTCCTTTGCTCTCCTACTTGCCAGCTTCCAGATAGTGTGGCCTGTCTTCTTCTTTAATTATTTTATTTATTTATTTATTATATACCAACATTCTGCGATATCTTGCAGTTGAACGCTTATCAGCAAGACTGACACAAGTGAGAGAAAGAGCCCTATCACTAGCAGGACCCATAATCTGGAACACATTGCCTCCAGAGATCAGACTACAAAGTGATCTCAAGGCATTCAAGAAAAGTTTAAAAACATGGCTTTTTAAACAAGCATTTTACAAAGAGATGAGAGAATAGAGAGAAATTATTCAGGAAAAGACAGAAAGGCACCGACACACAGTACTTAGAACTCTACAGTAGATTAGTCTATGAACTCTACACCACAATAAGCATAACTATAATACTAGGTGTGATAAAACTACCCGTGTAAGTACCTTGGTACAATTGGTCATGAACTACTTCACTAAATGACTATGTCTAATGATATATTGTAACCGAATCTTTGACGGCACCTGTTAGAATGTACTATAGTACACTTTTACCTACATTAAATATGTGCCTACATGTAAACCGTTGTGATGGTATTTAACTTGGCAACGGTATAGAAAGGTTTTTAAATAAATAAATAAATCTTTTTTTTCTTACCTTTTTCAGACACTTCTTTAGACTACTACAGTGGCTCTTTTTCCTCTTACCTTTAAGTGCTTTCCAAACAAAAAGATTTGATGCTCTTACAATGTCTTTTTAGTTTTGTCCACTGCATTTGCATATCCCAAGAGAAGTGAATGAAGAGCAAGGTTTCAAGCAATGAATTTCTTTTCATTTCAAATCCTTCCAACAATAAAAAAAGATGGAAGAAAAAGGAGTGTGTTTTATGGTAATAGGCAGTTTATTGCAATACAACCACTAGGGGGGACCATGTTTACTTTGAGAGAGAAAGAGAGACCGATTTGCCATAATGTGGTAACACTAGATGGGTATTTATATCTCTATGGGAGGCCCACCTAGTAAGTCGAAGTGAGGTTTAAGTGTAGGGGTTAGGGGCCACTTTGACATTCAAAGTGAGACGTACGAACAGAAGAGTGCTCCCTTGTGAAGATTTGATGACCCTCGGAGTGAAGAAACTCACACAAAGATGATATTTGTGCAATGTTCTCTCAACCTACAGCCCTTGGGCTGTTTACAAATGGACACCACTGATTGGCAATTTGATCTAAGAATTTAGTTACTCTATTAGTATACTACAGGGGTGGCCAACTCCAGCCCCAAGAGCCACACACACCCTGTTTTTCAGGATATCTATAATGAATATGCATGAATTATATTTGCATAAAATGGAGGCGGTGCATGCAAATCTCATGTATATTCATATGAACATCCCAAAATCAGGCTCATTTGTGGTTCTTGAGGACCAGGAGTTGATAACATCTGGTATACTTCATGATTTACAACAAAGGTCTCTCTAATGTCTAATACTCATCCTGAAAATCAGAGGATTTATCTTTCTCTAAGGCTCAAAGTCTACACAAAAAACCCCCACAATATGACAGCAGATAAGAACCATAAGGATTCATCTAATCTGCCCAATGTTCTTTCTTTTTGAATTACTGGAGACTCAACTTGATTTCCAGCTTTTCTGTTACTTCCTCACAACTAATGATCCTCTTAAGTTTATCCCAAGCATTCTTGAATACCATTCCTATTTAGCCTCCACCACCTCCCACTGGAAGACTGTTTTATTCATGGTGACAGAGACAGGGTTGGAAGAGGAAAGAGGTAAAATGCAGGATGGGAAATGAGTTAAAATTACCCAGGTTGCCCCTCTGCAAGCTGAATGTTGCCATCATAGCTTCCCATTCTCTATAACACCTTATGGATAATGCTTAACATGAAGAGGTTCAAAAGAACATGTTTGCATGCGGTTCTGAGATTCGGCTTGCTATTAGAAGCAGCTTATAGAGCAAAGAAAAGCTGAATGCATGATTCCAATACAAAAGAAAGAGATGGTCACAGATTAATAACTCAGACCAATAAAGGCCCAGCCATGCATTATAAATGTGGTATGTAATTTTTAGAGTGTCGATTACCTTTCTGGTTATTAGCATAAAATCTCCCTGCTTTAATCACTGAACATTACAGTAATCGTCATTGGTTTTAGATGTTTCCTTAGAAATACAAGCATATTTTGACTACTTCAAGCTAATGGAGAAAGCCACAGAAAGTTGTATTCCTTATCCTCGCTGGTATTGCTGTGTATTGTAGTAACAAAGAGGATGGCAGCACTGGCAAATACCTTTTTCATTTGTGTAGCAGCCAATCTACTGAGCTCGAGTTCTTTGGCCTGCTTCCTGCAGTCCTGCTAAGAGAGGATGAGTGCAAGAGTGTGTGTGGTTGTACTCATCTCTACTTTCTATTTCCTGCTGTAGTCAATTAGCCGAGTCCTCTTTCCTGCAGCTTGCCTTGTGGTATGAGATGGGGGTGGCAGGTGGGAGGGGAGGGAGTGTAGCTTGTTGCTTGAATTAATCTCAGGACCTTCTGGTACTGGGCTGAGGTGGAGGGAGGGAACTGTGTGGTGGCCTGTGCGCTAAGGAGGCAGGGGGCAGATGGCAAAAGAGAGGATAATGGAGGGTTGGTAGAGGAAAGAGGTAAAATGCAGGATGGGAAATGAGTTATTAGAGATAATGTGAAGATAAAGGAACAGGGAGGTGGTGACAGAGAGGATGGGAGACAAAGAAAGGGAGAGGAAGGGTAGGAGAGAGGTAAACTCCGTGGAAATGTAGGTAAGGGAGCTGAAAGTTGGTTGCTAATGATAGCAAAGACTAAAATGGCCAGATGAGATTTGGCCTCTGTGAATAGGTGAGCATACAAAGTGTTATATGTAACCCAATATCAAACCTTTCCTTGGGGGCCATCAACCAGTTGAGTTTTCAGGTTATCCCTATTATCTGATTTTCAGGCCTGGCATGACAGAGTGCGCATGCTGAGGTAGATCTTAAATAAGTACGCGCGCACGAACAAAAGTATGCCGGATTTTATAAGATACGCGCGTAGCCGCGCGTATCTTATAAAATCCGGGGTCGGCGTGCGCAAGGCTGCGCAAAATCGGCAGCCTGCGCGCGCCGAGCCGCGCAGCCTGCCTCCGTTCCCTCCGAGGCCGCTCTGAAATTGGAGCGGCCTCAGAGGGAACTTTCCTTCTGTGTCCCCCCACCTTCCCCTATCTACCCCACCCCCCAGCCCTACCTAAATCCCTCCCCTACCTTTGTTGTGCAAGTTACGCCTGCTTGAAGCAGGCGTAACTTGCATGCGCCGCCTCGGCATCCCCTGGCACAGGCCGCAGTGCCGGGGGACTTGGGACCGCCCTCCCGGCCCGCCCCCGAACTGTCGCCACGCCCTGGACCGCCCCCTCCCGCCCCTTTTATGAAGCCCCGGGACTTGCACGCGTCTTGGGGCTTTGCGCGCACTGGCGGCCTATGCAAAATAGGCGTGCGAGTTCCCTGCGCGCGTAAATCCGGCAGGATTTACGCGCGCAGGCTTTTAAAATCTAGCCCACTGTGCATTTGCACAGGGTAGCACATTTAGGGGGGTGGCAGCTGCAGCATGCAGACATAAGGTCAACTGGAGCGCTGTGAGTAGCCGGGAGTGGAGTCGGTCACAGACAGCGTGTGCTGTGCCGGTGGTAGGTAGTAAAAAATTGATTCGGGGGAGGGGGATTTGTGCCACAGTGGCACAGCTAGTATTTAAAAAAAAAATTGCTTATCTGAGCAGCACCAGTAGCTGGAAGGGGATGAAATCAGTGGCTTTGAAGGCACTGACAGCGCCAGTTTTTTTTTGTTTTTTTTAAATTACAGTTTCATCCTGTCCTGTGCTGCCCACCTGACCCCAGAGACCTCACAGGCAGCCAATGCCTGGGACAGCAGAGCACCAGCAGGGGGGACATAACTACTCTACATGAAGGCCAGCCTGAAGCAAGCAGGAGGACCAGCAGGAGAAGCTGTTCAGAAGAGGAAGGAAGCCTGCGTTGTCCTGGACTGTGGCTGGGGGAGGGAGCAAGCAGCAAAGAGGAAGGCAGCAGAGCAGAAGAGAGGGGCAGAGGACTGTGTCAGCCTTAATGGAGCTGGAATAGGTAACCTGAAGCAAACTTGGTATTAGAGTTGCCAACTTTCAACTATGAAAATTCAGAACACTTGGACGCACAGATTAATATTTTCACTTTTGTCCATCTACGCGACTACTTCTATAAAACTTGCATTACTTGCCTTATTACTAGAAAAATGTGCACAAAGCGAGATACAACCGAATGATACCAAATATAAAAATACCAATAACATTCCATCAAAACAGTCAGGAAAGCTACAATTAATAACTGCCGCCCCCACCATTAGGAAAACCTGCATTTGATCTGAAGAAGAATCACAAATACTTGTCTTTTTCAGGTTGCACACATTTTTAAATAACCCATTAAATCTATTTTGCCCCATTACTGTTGCTTATCGCTTGAACCAGTGATCGGTCTCATAGAAAGTTACAGATAATGGCAGATAAAGCCCAAACTTGTCAATCGAGGCTGCCCAGTTGA